>NW_017617084.1:1317404-1917404 GCF_001879475.1 Ipomoea nil
TACAGTTCCGTAATCGAATAATAACGGAATTGGATCGTTTGAATAAATACGGAGAATATGTTGATGTTAAATTTGAAATATAGAACGCATTTGTGAACATGTTAATGGGGGGTTTATAAATTTTATGATTGTTCCAACGCGAGCGCGAGTAACCGTTATAGTTGTAGCAGGAACACCGATACTGACATGCACTATTAGTGTTTAAAAAAGCAATATAAAAAATAAAACTAATAAACTACGTCAATTCGACAAAATAAGACAATGGAACGTTCGAATAGATTACAAAAATACTAAGGTGTTACATTCAAAATGACAAACGAATTCAAGAAATTTGAAGTAGAGAGCTAGTAAACTTTGATAGTGTTTGGTAGCGTGTGCAAGTTAATGTTATAGTCGAAGGGTGGCTGAACTTGAACAGTGGTCGAAACCAAACAGGGTGGACTTGTTGACCTCGATGTACAACAGACGAACCCACAGCAGGCGGGGATTCAAACACCTCCGCATCGTTCGCTACACCGAAAGCAACGAGATAAAGGTAACGCAACAGACATAAATTATGCAAGAGTATCCAAACACGCCAACAGAAATACCACAAAAGCAATCAAAAAAAAAAGGTAACTGAATAACAAACACATGAAAAACAGCGTGTAACAAAAATACTGAATTAATGTTATGTGCACAGACCTAAAAACCGTACTGCATAGACCGGAAATGTTATTACGTTCCTTCCGCACACACCATTAGTGCAAAATGCACACACAGTAAGAATAATATAATAAAAGTAATAACACTAATAACTGCAATTTTTAAAAGATTTGAGAATGGAGATGTGTAACTACACCAGTTTGATGCACACGCCGACTTGATAAACGCACATACCAACACTGTTAGGCGTATACTATTACTAAAACTGCATATAAATTAATAATGCACACACAAATGTTGCAAAATGCACCCACAATTATAATATATAAAAAAAGGGTAAGAATAGTAAAAAGTGTAATTTTTAAAACATTTGTTGGGCGGAACATTTAAACATAAATAGTTACTGTTTTATACCCAAAACATTTAAACCCTAAAAATTTTAATAAGGGAAAAAAAAACGTGAGTTGATGTAATAATTATAACCAACATGTTTAACAAATAATATTAAAACTGTAAAAATTTGACAAATAAATAAAAAACACATATTCAAGAAACACAATGTCAACCGCACCCACCATGCTATCAACAAAAACACACAGTAAAAATAACAAAATAAACTTAACACCTTGCCTACCGAAAGTATTACAGGAAAAAAAAGTTCTAACAAATCTTTGGTGGATTACTAGCAAAGATGCGAATGCACAAAGCCACTTGATGAAACACACATACGAACACTGTTATCTGTAGACTATTAATAATACTGCATATAAATTAATAACGCACACACTAATGTTGCAAAATGCACCCACAGTTAGAATATATATAAAAACAGTAATAATAGTAATAAGTGTAATTTTTAAAAGATTCGTTGGGCGGAACATTTAAACATAAATAGTTACTGTTTAATACCCAACACATTTAAACCCTACAAATTTTAATAAGGGGAAAAAAAACGTGAGTTAATACAATAATTATAACCAACATTTTTAACAAATAATGTTAAAACTATAAAAATTAATAGAAACGCACAAGGCTGACTTGATAAAACGCACATACCATATGCGAACTGAAACTAATAAAAAAATGGAAAAACTCTAAAAATTTGCCAAATGTAATCCTAACAGTGAAATTAAAAGGAAAAAGAAAAGTGCTGTGACATAAATTACAACCATCGTTATATAACAACAATGTTAAATCACTTAAAATTTTGACAAATCTATAACAAACAGTTTTAGGTTTGGGAATATGATAATTAGAATTGAAACGATAGATAATTAAAAACCAAAAACAAAAAATATAGCAACCAGCAAGTACAAAACCCACCTATTCACCTACAATCTGCTTCAAAGAAAACAACACGAATCCAGGAAAAAAAACAAATGTACATACTACACCACAAAAAAAGGTAAAAATATAAAACCAAGGAAAAAAAAAAATGCACAACCCATAAATGAACCCAACCAGTGGTTTACTATCAAATAGTGGTAACACACACGCCGTTGTGATATAACGCAAAAACCCACTACTAACCGGTACTGAAAAAAAAAACAATAAAAAAATAAAAACTTCAACATCCCCACCGGAAACTCTAGAATCACAATCCCTACCACCCACAAAAACGCAGAACCACACCAAACTACAGACCCCCGCCCCCAGACAGTACCACGCAACCAAAAACATGCACTGGAAATCACAACCCCGCCGAAAAAAAAAAAAAAATCATCGCGGGAACAATCCACCCACACCCACACCCCCCCCCCCCCGCACCCCCGGCCGCGCTAACAATGGCCACCCAGAACGACATGCAGCACCGAACCCCCCCCCCCCCCCCCCAAAACGCGACACAACAAGACATGAACAATACCTGGAACGCCACCAGAAGACGCCTCCCGCAGCCGCTTGGAACTCCGGGTAGAAGAGCCAGCCATGCCTTATGCTATTACTTAGTGTAGCTTAACTGATCGCCGTGAAAAAAAAAAAAAAAAAAAAAAAAAAAAGAAACCGAAGGGAGAAACGGAAGAGATATGCAGACGCGCAGAGATGAAGAACCGGGAGGAATGCGAAGAGACGGCGAATATATTAAACGATCATGACCATAATTATCACGCACAAGCCCATAAAATCTGCAATTACTTTAATATAAATAAATATAACCTAATTAAGACACAATTAAAAAGACAAGAAAACCCCCCACACAAACTAAGTCTCGCACGCGCCAAAAAAACACCATCAATCTCATCCGTCCAACATCCCAAATAGATGCACGAGATTAAGCCTCACCACCTTACCTACCAAAGGTAACCTCACCAGATTCAATATATATATATATATATATATATATATATATATATATATATATATATATATATATATATATAGAGGCTATGGATCAAATGAGATCACCTATATTTATGTGAGATCATGAGATCCTATCTCATTGATAAGGTTTCAATGAATGGATAGGATTGAAAGTCAAACAACAATTAAATAAGAATAGATTTGAAAGACAAGGATAAAAGAGTAATTGTATTTTGGTTTTAATTTTGGTTATATTTAAAGTAGAATCTTTAGTTGAATATTAGGGACTCTATAAATGGTAATAATTAATTATATTTTGTACATTTGTAATTTAAATTATGGGAAATTTTACGGTAGTGTGTGCGTGAGTGTGAAATTGAATGGTGTGTTTGTGTTTTATATTTTGCCATGGTGTACACCTCCTGTTACAGAAAACCGCACACGCTATTACACACACGTGTACACACTACCGTAAAATTCCCCACAATTTAAAAAAAAAATACAAGCATAATACTATATCTACTACTACGCACTGATTATCTACTCGAAATTCAAACGCCGATACCCAAATTAGATTTGTATATATTTTTTTCTTTTGGATATGTTTGCACACGCCCGAAACCAATAACGCACATGCCCGTATCACGTAACGCACATACCAAAACACATAATTTTAGGAAAAAAAATCAGCACGTCATGGTGTGCAACTGCTGTTACTGAAAAACGCACATACCATTCCACAACCGCGCACACACCACTGTAAAAAAATCCCCACAATTTAAAAAAAAAAAAAAAAAAAAAAAACCTGACATGCACAATACTATAGCTACTATGCACTGATTATATAGTTGAAATTCAAACGTCAAAACCCAAATTATATTCATATAGTCATTTTCTTTTGGGTATGTTACGCACACGCCCGTAACTATTAAACGCACATACCAAAACGCATAATTCTGGGGAAATAGCCAACATCTTATGGTGAACAGCTTCTGGTCCAGAAAACCACACACGTCATCCTACACCCATGCACACACCACTGTAAAAATTCCCCTCAATTTAAAAAAAAAAAAAAAAAAAAAAAAAAAAAAAAAGAACCTACATGCACAATACTATATCTACTATGCACACATTAACTACTTGAAATTCAAATGCCGAAACCTTAAAAAAAAAAAAAAAAAAAAAAAACATGCACAATACTTTAGCTACTATGCATTGATTAACTACTTGAAATTCAAACACCAAAACCCAAATTATATTCGTATAGTTGTTTTCTTTTGGATACGTTACGCACACGCCCGTAACAAGAAACGCACACATCAAAACACAATTTTTTTTTAAAAAAAAAAAAAGAAAGAAAAAGCACGCCATGGTGAACAACTGCTGGTCCAGTATAACGCACACACCATTCCACATCCACACACACACCATCGTAAAATTTCCCATAATTTAAAATTACAAATGTACAAAATATAATTAATTATTACCATTGATAGGGTCCCTAATATACTGGTAAAGATTCTATTTTAAATATAACCAAAATACAATTACTCTTTCATCATTTATCCGTCCGCAACTTAGGCACCATCATGCCGCATCAGCCCACAGCTTAGGCACCAACGTGCCGCATCCGTCCACAGCTTAGGCACCATCGTGCCGCATCCGTCCACAACTTAGGCACCATCGTGCCGCATCCGTCCGCAATTTAGGCACCATCGTGCCGCATCCGTCCGCAACTTAAGCAACGTGCAACTTGAAGGCCACAATCCGTTGTGGATTGTTACATCCACCATTTGATATAGGAATGAAGATGCTCTAGGCTCGACATCATTTGTTCTGTTCCACAAGAACCCTTGTTGGGTTTTCATGGAAATAGTTCATGATGAAGCTCGAGTAGTTAGTTTTTTTTAGGGCAGGGATCTAGGGTTAATACCAATCAATAAATTGGAACAACTTCGTAAACATATCTTCGATATAGAAAGAATCCAATTCGAGCAAGTTTCCAAAAAGGTTTCCAAAAAGTTATTAGACTTGATCAAACTTTTTCCATTCGAAGTGTATTATGCGGGAATCCACCGTTTGTAGGATTCTTTGGTAGAAAGAAATAAAAAAAAAAAAAAGGTATGTTGCTGCCATTTTGAAAGGAAAGTCTTAAGAAACACCGAAGTAATGTCTAAACCGAATGATTCAAAACAAACTATCAAAGGATCCCAGAACAAGCAAACGCCATTTTAATTGTCTCAATCACTAGATCAGACAAAAGTGATTTTAAACTAGACAATCATCGCAACTGGCACCGTTGTGCTGCATCCGTCCGCAACTTAGGCATGATCTCACCTGATTGGGGTGGTCTCCCTGGATCTAAAATCTATATATATATATATATATATATATATATATATATATATATATATATATATATATATATATATATATATGTTCCCAACGGGTGAAAACAATGTGTTAGGTGAGAATGTGTGGTCAAATTCACACCATTGAATGTTTAATTTTGCACGACCATAATTAGATCCGTTCAATTCATTAATTCCACAATGCAAACAACTATACATATTACACCGTGCAAATAATTAGACATATTGCACAGTAAATATAAATCCTTAGATCACCCAAAATCAAGGGCCAACAAAAGACCACACGGTTGAATGTATGTTTAATTTTGCATGGCCAGGATTAGATCCGTGCAATTCATTATTTGCATAGTGCAAACAACTATTACATAGTGCACAGTGCAAATAACTAGACATATTGCACAATAAATATCTACCCTTAGATCACCCAAAATCAAGGGCCAACAAAAGACCACACGTTCTTATCTAACACCTTGTTTTCACTTGATTAGAAATCTATATACACAAACACATTACTATATCAAAAAATTGAATACTTTAAGTGATAAGAACATTCGTTACTTTAAGGTCAATGGTTTAAATTTCATTTCAAACAAAAAAACATTTATAATAGTTTATATTTTATATAAAAATTTTTAAAAAAATTCTGGATGTAATCCAGAACCAGTCCACAAGAAACTCAGGACCAGCCCAAGGTAGACCGCACATGGGACCAGCTCGAGATAGGTTGGGCCAATTCTAATCAATGCTAAACTAGACCCAAACCCAATCCAGGCTCAATACAAGACCAGCCCAGGCCCAAGATTTGGCCAAAATTGCGGTAAATTATGCCCCGAAAACGTGTTCACCGTGAATGGTGAACACAAGTCCAAACGACGTCGTTTTTAGGCAAAAATAAAAAAATAAAAAATCGTAGATGTGGAGTTAACGGCGCGCGTTTGATCAAATTATGAATTTTCTGTTATGAGATTATGAATGTAATGAAAATTCATTCATAATCTCATAACAGAAAATTCATAATCGTATAAAAGTAAAATATTTATTAAATTATGAATTTTCTGTTATGAGATTATGAATGTAATGTAGATTCATAATCTCATAACAGAAAATTCATAATCTCATAATAGAAAATTCATAATCTCATGGTTCCAAAGTGAATGTGTAGGCATGGTTCCAAAGTGAATGTGCAGGCATGGATTTATAATTTATGAATGCCCGTGATTTCGAACGGGAATGTGTAGACATGGTTCCAAAGTGAAGGCATGAATTCATGATTTATGAATGTCCGAAATCATTGCTCACCTCAAATTAAAGTGAAACCGCAAAATGTGAAAATGAAGAAGAAAAGTCACGCAATTAATTAAAAAAAAAATAAAAAAATAATGGTGTACTAACCCCGTTGGAACTGTGTTCACCATGAATGGTGAACACGGTTCCATGGCATAACGATAGGCCTTACTACATTTAATCTTCAACTATTAATTTTGACACATTTGGTACACATTTAATCCTTCCCATCATATTTCAGGCAATAAATCACCGGAAATTGTTAATTTTTGGGCAACGATAGATAAAGATTGATACGAATATAATACGTTAAAAAATGGATCGATACAAATCTAACATGTAAAAATTTGTAGGTATGGTTGGAATTGGGTTCATCACAAATGGTATAACGATCAACATTCGAGAACTATGCCAGGCCGGAAAAGCTCTGGGCAGTGTGCTTAGGAGTGGTTCCGACTTGTTGGTCTTCTTAAACAGCTACTTCATTGGGCATCAGGACACCCTCTACGGCTCTACTACATCTATCTCATCTGCCAATTTTACGGTGACTGTATCGCATAGTGCCATAGTGGACTTCATATATTCGGCAGAAGTGCCATCTGTAGACGACCTATGGAAAATCTGAAGAACATCTTCATCGTGCAAGGAAGAGAGGACGCAACACTAACATTTAATTTGGGTCTTGAACTGCAAAGTTGCTGCAACCTGACTTGATCCTAGTGGAGTCGTTGTTCAAGAGCTACCTCAGCTCAACGATCATGGAAAGAGTTAGGGCGATGTTTATGTTATCCTCAAAGTTTGATTGATCCGTCCTATCAGTTGGTTGGAGTGGGATGGAGACTTGTACTCCTTACATAGACCATTCTATTTTGTTCATAAAATTTCAGCTCTAACATTGAGGCTTTACAGAGAATTTGAGTCTCTTTAGGTGGTTGCTCTTCTCTGGTTAATTCTCTTTAGGTGGTTGCTCTTCTCTGGTTAGCAAATGGTTTCTTTCTACTGTCATTCAACAACCCTTTTCAAGGGTTCTGTGTACTTTTTGTTTGTGTATAGAGAGAGACAGTGACCCAACAGGGTAGCTCAAGTGGCAAATGAGTTCTCTTTGTGGGAAAGAATTTCAGGATAATCCGAGTTCGATTTCCACACAAGTGACAATTCCTTTTGGACCGCCTCAGACTTACCGTTAAACAGACGGAGAAAGACCCAGACCACCGTGTGATTTAAAAAAAAAATAAAAAAATAGAGACAGTGAAGAAGAGGCTTATCCACTGTCTGCCGGAATATAGTATTTTCTTTCCGGCAAACTATTGCGAAGATATTATCATTCGGCAGTAAAACAATACTCGTGATAGTCAAAGACTAAATATGGTGCGAGAATGTGAGCCACAGCGCGGATAGCCATCCCTGAGAAGAAGTATAGGAAAGACTGGAAAGACAAGGTGGCAAATCATAATTATAGCTTATGAATTAATGTTAAGTGTTGCTGTATGTTAAGCTGAGCAGCACTTGACCGTCCATAAGCACGCCGGCCGGTGTAATAATTCCAATTACACAGACGCAGAGCACAGTAGCGACCAGATATAAACAATTTATTTAGCTCAAAATTCAAAACACAAACAAAATCCAACTTAAGATTTGAAAATATTTTGGTCTTCCACTGAAAAACAAAGATAAAATAAGGCCTCAGAATTGCAGAATAACAGCAAGGCCTTTAGGCCATTCAGTCCCGAAAGATGGTGTAATTTTAATGAATATTTCTTCACAGGCCAAATCATCAATCAGTTGCTAAACACGAATGAGACAAAATGCAAAGATATATATATATGTATTGAAGAATGAATGTATTTCTCATGGCCAAGCCCAAGAGGTCACCGCAGAGAATCTGCTCTCCAAGACGATAGGATATGAGATCGCCCCCTTCGGACTGTAGAAGAGGAAGAAACGGTATGAACCGTCTCATCCACTCCCCCTCGACAAAGGAAGCTCGATCTGTGACAATTTTTACACACGGGTTATACAAGCACACCGATTGCTCGCCCCGATAACAGTGAATCGTCACATCTATGGAGAGAAAAACAAGTGCAATAAATCATGATTACACAAAACTAAAATACAGATCGAGAAGGAAACGGGATAGGGAACAGCAATTAAAGCAACAGCGTATCGTTTGCGACCTGCGACGAAGATGGAACCAAAACCCGATCTAAATGAAGCGGAAGGATGAAGACAGAGGGTTTTAGGATGGGCAATTTATAGCCTTATACGGAATGGCTGTAGCATAATCGCGGCGCTAGTGCAGCCGAGGGTTAGCGGGGTTGTTATAAAGTGGACAATGGTCCATAGTTATATATGGGCCATGATTGTCAAATGAAACTAAAGTATAATTAAAAGGGAAATTCTATAGAAAATTCTATTTACACCACCTATTTAGTAAGTCAAATAGTTTTAGGAGCGTTATGCCATGGAATCGTGTTCACCATTCATGGTGAACACGGTTCTAACGGTGTTAGTACACCGTTATTTTTTTTTTCTTCTTAATTAATTGCGTGACTTTTTTTCTTCATTTTTACATTTTGTGGTTTCACTTTAATTTGAGGTGAACAATGATTTCGGACATTCATAAATTATGAATTCATGCCTGCACATTCACTTTGGAACCATGCCTACACATTCCCATCCGAAATCACGGACATTCATAAATTATGAATCCATGCCTGCACATTCACTTGGAACCATGCCTACACATTCACTTTGGAACCATGAGATTATGAATTTTCTGTTATAAGATTATGAATTTTCAGTTATGAGATTATGAATTTTCTGTTATGAGATTATGAATTTTCTGTTATGAGATTATGAATTTTATGAAAATTCATAATCTCATAACAGAAAATTCATAATTTGATCAACGCGCACGGTTAACTCCACATCCGCAATTTTTTTTTTTTTTTTGCCTAAAAACGACGTCGTTTGGCCTTGTGTTCACCATTCACGGTGAATACGTTTCCAGGGCATAATTTGCCATAGCTTTATAGGTGATATAAATGCAAATTTACTATTTACACCACCAGCATTAAATATGGTCAAAGATTATTATTTGTTTTTCATTTTTTTAAATTAAAAATATTAAAATTTAGAAAAAAAAAAAAAAAAAAAAAAAAAAAAACTCCCGTCACCTTCTCTGGTGAGAAGGCAGGCTGCCTTCTCACCGGAAAAGGTGACGAGAGTTTTTTTTTTTTTTTTTTAAATGTCTAATTATTCTATTTTTTAAGTTTTTATTTTCAACAAAAAAAAAATTATTTCTATTTTCAATATATCTTTTTTTTCAATACATTTTTTTAATTTTCTATTTTCAATACTTGTTTTTGTTTATGGTTTAATTTTTAAATAAAAATAATAATAATTAATTTTGTTATTTTAATATTCTTTAGAACTAAAATTTGTTGTATATATTTTTTTTTATCTTTTTTATAAACATATAATAATATTAAATTTGAATCGCTAAAAATGTAAAAATACATTAACATCACAATAAAAAAAATAAAAAACAAATTCATTCAATTTCAATCTAATATAACATTTTCCCGAGTACAATTAGAGCGTACATGCTCATTGTAACTTTCAATCTGATTCATATATGGAGTAATCCATGCATTTGCACAATCATATCTAAAATAAGCCCATTGTGGAGCAATAGTAGGCATTGGGTACCCTCCTGTCAATATTACCTTAACATAATGGTTATTATTAACATAACTAAGGGCTATCGCTACATGCTCGTACCAAGGTGGTGGGCTAGATCGGAGTGGTAAATATGTTGTACTGCCGGCCATACTCAAAACATGCAGTATCACATTGTACCTGGAAGCAATTAGTACACCCATCTCCGGTATAGTCATCCAGTGCTCAACTGGTGCACACCGATCTTGTGCAAAAAAATTCAACATGTTATAGACATTATACCATCCTTGAGTTCCAAACATATTGGTGTTTTCCATCTTGTGAGACTCTAGTTCTTCAATTAAATTGGATCAAATTTTGAACCATTCGTCCTCCTTAAAACCAAGACATAGAGCTACTGCTCGAAATCCATAGTTTCCGTCAGTTCTCACATCTTGCACTTAAACATATGAAGCTCTTGCTCAACACCAAAATCCTCATTGGTTAGAGAGATGGAAGATGATAAGTCGAGCTTCCTCCAAAATATATCAATCGAATCAAGTGCAATGGGCTTACCACAATTAAAATATGTTACCTGCTCGTGTGCACATGGAAGCTCACAACTTGTTCGCAATCGACATCCACAATTTTCAAAAGTAAACCTGCCAACTTGTGACCTCGCAAACTCATTAAAAATGAGATTCAGTGCATGAATAGACACAAATCCACGCAATTCTTGAAAGTGTGAAGTGTTGAACCGATGTCGAATGACAATTTTGCTTTGTTCAAGACTTGATTTGATTGATGTGTCTTGTGACTGAATGACTCTGTCGATATAATCCAATGATGTCTCCAAATCTGACTGTGATGACTCCAAGTACTTTTTTAACTTGGCATGCTGACTCTCAACTCTGTTCGTGGTGTGATTTCCAAAATTGAGATATCGATCAGTCCAAACAGATACAGACATTTCTTTATACGGTTGCAGTCAATTATCATCAATATAACCAAAAACACCTGAAAATAGGAATAATTGCATTAGTTGAACAAATATGCCTTATTAGAAAAATATTAAATATACATTGAATAATACTTGGAAATTCAACCAAAACTGCTTTTAGTTGAGCTAAACGAGACATATATGTTTCATGAGACTGAAACTCAACTAATGCGTTCCATGATTGGTAGAATAAATTCCAATGATGGTTGGATGGTATCGATGGCCTGCACTTTCTCAAAATACTTCTATAGATATGCCATCTACAAAGTAATCCTTTAGCATCCGGATACACATTTTTACATGCTTTCATCAATGCCAACTCTCAATCCGTGACGATAACACGCGGGGTAATGCATCCCTCAATTGTGGCTTTGAGATAATTTAATGCCCAAGCATAAGTGGACTCATTCTCTTTGAGCATGAAGGCGAACGCTACGCAAAATGTCATGTTGGTCGAAGTTACACCAACCATTTCGACGAGGAGCATCGAGTACCTATTTGTTTTATACGTCGCATCTATTAACAACACATGTGGAAATGCACGCCACTTCTCCAAAGATTTAGGATGCACAAAGAACAAATCTTCTAACTCATTTGTTGCAATATTAGTTCGACTCTCATGCACATAACCATTGTTATGTAAAAAAGACATAACAACTTGCATTTGAGTTTTACGTGCTTTCTCCATCATCCGAAATTTTTGGCATGCATTGTATATGGTTTTTGTGATGGAAACATTTTCCAGATTTTGCCTCTTCACAGACGTTAAAATGTCTCGTGGTTTCACATGCATCGCTGACAAATTTTCCACCAATTCGACTTCATTTCCTGATAATCGCCTTGCATAAGGGTGACCTTCAAGGTGCAGCGCAGGATCATGATTATGTACTCCACATATTACCCTTACCCTCCAGCAACCATCAACAAGTATGTATTTCCCCTCCAATTGGAATGGACAATCAATTTTTCTTGTACCCGTGTTTTTGGATGAGATTTTTTTTGGCAGGTAAGCACCACCACGGTCACACTGAAATATAATTGTAGGGCTCTTATTCTTATTCCGGGACCTTTTAATCACAATAACATATCCGAGATCCTGACCTCTACTTTGAACCCATTCAATTAAATCTTCGCGAGACATGAATGCCTAATAAAAAAATTATTTGTATCAATAATAAAAATATGACTATACCTAGTATTATATATGACTATACCTTTTTTTTTGCCTTGTTTGGTTCTAAATAATAATAATAATAATAATAATAATAATAATAATAATAATAATAATAATAATATAATAATAATAATAATAATAATAATAATAATAATATGGCGTGAATGACTACATGCATGTATACCAACATATTTAAAAAAAAAACACAGAAATTAAGTATACGTACTAATTAAAGCACAATATATACAAAAATGTTGTTGCTTACATGCTTACAAGTTAATAATAATATTAAAACAAAAGAATATAGTAGAAAGATCCTATGCATATATATAAATCAATATGGAACTATGATCTGCGTATGAATTTTGTTTTACCGTTTCTGTAGACCATTCGCATGCAACCTCGAAATTTAGGTTCACTTGATCTATTGTCATCATAAAGTTCGATTGCATTTTCGTCCTAAATAGGCAAACAAAAAACAACTCTTGATATATTAAAGCAATGAATTTTCTAATAAAAAAATAAATATACGTAGTTAAATTTCTAAATAATATGTAAAAGCAATGAACTTAAATTTCTAAATAATATATAAAAGCAATGAACAAATATACGTAAGTTCAATTGTAACATTTCAGTAACAATTCAAATAAAAAATTAAATTACCTCATAATGTTGTTGATTTTGATCATTGTAACTAAGAAATTGTCTTTGATTTTGATCATTGTAGCTAAAAAAATCTTCAATCCAACCGTCCATAGCTTATAGATTATATGAGACATATACAGCACACACACCCCACATATATATAGAGTCATTTGAGTCCAATCTATATTTCCTGCCGTCCAAATTACCAATGGTTTCATCTCACAAATATCAATATTAACTAAAAAATATGTATTGAAATTATAAACTTAAAAAAAATATCTATTCAAATTACAAACTTATAAAATCTATGTATTTTTTTTTGTATTGAAATCAGATATTTAAAATAAATTTTTATTCAAAAAATCGAGAAGGCAAAGAGGCGAAATTTAACAAAAAAAAAAAAAAACGTAAACGTCACCTTCTCCGGTGAGAAGGAGTGCCTTCTCACCGGAGAAGGCAACTGGGCTGCCTTCTCCGTTGAGAAGGCAACTCACTGTGGGTTGCTTTCTCACCGGAGAAGGCAACCCAGGTAGAAATCTGCCTGGGTTGCCTTTTCCGGTGAGAAGGCGACCCACTGAGCCGACTTCTCACCGGAGAAGGTAGCCCAATTGCCTTTTCCGGTGAGAAGGCAGTGCCTTTTCCGGTGAGAAGGCAGTGCCTTTTCCGGTGAGAAGGCAGTGCCTTCTCCGGTGAGAAGGCAACCTTCTCACCGGAGAAGGTAACATTTTTCTTTTTAATGTATTAATTAATTAAATTTTAAATTACCAAATTATTAATTGCAAGTTTGACTAGGTGGTGCAAATAGCAAAATGTACCCCTATTTGACTATTTATACCACCTATTAATTATCAAATGTTTTTCACCTTTTTATCATTCCAAGATAGTTTATACCAACTTTTAGTCAATAAGTGGTGTGGAAAATGAAATTGAAAAACAAAGCAATATTGTCAAATGAAACTAAAGTGCAATTACAATGATACTTACTTTATGAACCACATTACTACATGAACCATCCACAATAAAATTTGTCGGGTTAACGACAGTGGGCCTTTGAAGTTGTAGGAATGGACAATTTAAACTGTGGACCAGAGTGGCAGGGTCCATATAGCATTGTGGATCCTAAATCAAAACGATGTTGTTTTTATATTTAAGTTTTAATAGATTCTATAGTTTCTCGTTTCTCAGGTCTACATCTAGGGGTGGGCAATTTAGTTCGATTTACCCGATCCGATCCGATTCGAACTAGTAATAAAAAGTCAAACGGTTCGGGATTCTTGTAAACCGAACGTTTCGGTTAAAAACCGAACGGTTTAGCAAAAAAACGAACCGAACTGAATAATAATAATAATAACAACAGCAACAGCAACAGCAACAACAACAACAACAACAACAACAACAACAATAACAACAACAACAATAATAATAATAATAATAATAATAATAATAATAATAATAATAATAATAATAATAATAATAATAATAATAATAATAGAAGTTGATAGATACCCTAAATCGGGCACCCAGTCTAGTGAGAATGGAAGGACAGTTAGGTCCGACCAAGGCATAACACTTGGCAAATTCATGGAGATGGACTACGTGACCTATGTCCATTGTCCCCGCTTACCGTGCGGAGCACCCGGGAGACTAGACCAGCAAGTGAGCGCGTACCCGGATGGAAGTTGTCTGGGTCAGGTTAAGCAACCAAACTTTACAGTCGGTGTGTCCCCGACTTGGTGCACTCAACGGTCTCGGATGGGCGACCAGTCTCGGTAGCTGACGTGTCCCCGACTAGGTCCCCCCCTCAGGCCTTGGTTGGGCGATCAGGCTCGGTAGGCGATGTGTCCTTACCCGGGTTCCCTCTGAGGACTTGGATGGGTGACCAGGCTCAGCGGTCGGTGCGTCCTTGCTTGAGTGCTACAACCTCCCTAGCTGGGCTACCTCATCAGGCGCCCGGTGCGTCCCCGACCGAGTGCGCTCGCAGAGACAATGAACGGCGGATTCTACGGAGATTCCTTTCCTTATTTGGCCAGTAGCTTCTTTCCTCGGTTTTAGCATTTATTACAGTGATTACGATGGATCTCCTAGCAGATTCGACTCCATCTTTACCCTACTTTCCTTGTAGGAAGCTTATTCCTTTTGTATAAATACCCAACGGGGTCACCATGTAGAGGATCAAATTTTCTGACTACTTAATTTCGTTAATTAAAATAATTAAAAAGGATTTAATTCAATTATAATTCTCTTAATTAATTTATGCGGTCCTCACTGGATCGTGAACCTTTGCCTGAACTAGAACCTTAAGCCCGTAAGGAATAAGGAAAGTGGGCTTTATCATCCAGACTCTGAATAGGTTTTCCCTTAAACATATAAATAGAAGATTAGGAAGCAGTTAGAACCATCCTCACTTCTCTCTTACTCGAAAATACCTCTCAGGAAATCTAGCCAAGGAATTCCCCCACCATCAAGTTTAGGAAGATCGATTGGGAGAAGAATCTTAGGGAAGAACCTTAGTAGCCGAGGAAATTGATTAAGGCTAAGAGGTAACCCATGTCTTACAAAACCTATTTTCCTTGCTATTGTTTATTGATTGGCTCCGTTGGTTGATTGAAGGTGTGATTTTGTATGTATGTTTTATTAGAGCTTGTCTTTAGGTTTATATGGTGAATTATTGCTATTCCTGATATTCTTGATGGCCCTGTGTGGTTATTGGTTTGATCTTGTATTTAATTATGTCTAGAGCTCATCCCTAGGGTTTATATCGTGAATCTCGTGTTGTGATGTTCTTGGTATTCTTGGGTGGGTTTATGCATGCTCGGGTGTTGATTCTAGTCTAGGACTTGTCTCTAGGGCTTTGCATATAGATTTCTTGATGTTCTTGAGGTTCTGGATGCTCCTAAACCGTTATGTGATTGATGTCAAGTCTTGGCATGTTTAGGAATCTTGTTAGAATGTAATTGGAATGATTCTTGGTTCAATCTTTGTTAATCGAATCCGTGTTGTTGTTGATACGTGTTGGAATATGTTTGGACATGGTTTTGGGTTCCACGAACGAACACCGAACCGAATATTTACCTTCGTACCAGTGGGGGGTAGGTGGGGGGAGCGAACCCCCGCCACCTACCCGCGGCCCTGACTGCCCGATTCCAGCGGGCAGCCGGCGGGCAGTCGACTGCCCGTCGGGCACCCGCTGGAAACTTGACTGCCCACCGGCGGGTGGTCGGCGGGTGGTCCTCCGCCTGCCGCCCACCCGCTGGATGTGGTGGTGCGGTGGGCTATTTTTCCCCGTTTGTCATTTCCCCGTGTCCCGTTGTACCCCGTTTGATGTTTATGAGTCTCGTATGATGTTTTGAGTACTGTTCTATGAATTTGTATGTAGCATGTGTCGTTTGTTATTGTACTTTTTTTTTTTTTGAAAACTTGTTATTGTACTTTGATTTTTATTGTTGATTATATGATTGATTGATTAAATGATGATGGGTATTGTGATTATTGCGCAATGATGGTTGAGATCGATGATAATGAGATTGTGATTGGTAGAAATAAATTGTTGACGGATAGCACAACGAGTGCTCGGTTATCGTGCTAAAGGCACGGACCACCCCTTAGACTTGCTGGCTAAAGGCTTGGGTCAGGGTATAATCGTCGCGGTGCCATGTCAGAGCTATATGCGCTGACCCCTTGATTATAGTGCTATAGGCACTGATCATGCGATTGGCATTTCGGTGCTACCATGTTGGTGGACTTGTTGGTGGTTTCGGGTGTGGGGCATGCATGCTTCGGAGGAATAAGGGAAGCGATATAAGGGTGGCCTGGAGGTACAGGTTGGAACTGATATAAGGATGGAGAGCAGTAATGGTTGGAACTTGGTATAAGGTTGGAAGATGGATTGTGTGCTTTGATGATTACTTGCTAATTGATTTTCATTGGATCCCATTGTTGCCTTTAATTGCTATTTATGAGCTTACTTGTCTATTATGCCTTGCAAACGTAGGATGCATGCTAGTATCTCTATAATATTCAAAATGTTGACTCATTGATGGTGTCTCGAGTCTTGATCCTGGTTTTAAAGCTAGAGTTGCTCAGGATTATATATTTATTCCAGTTTCAAAATGATTTCCTATATTTATATTTATTGTACTTAACGTGTGGGAGTGGGTTACTCAACATTATTCGCTGACGGTTGCTACGACATATTTTTCAGGTGATGATCAGTAGCTAAGGAGCGCGCTAGTTGGACTTGAAGCCTTAGCTTAGTTAGTACTGGTGCTGATGATGGCCTGCGTGCCTTGGCTTGTGTTTTGAACTTATGGATTTTATGTATTGGTTAGTTTAGCCTATGCACCTAGGTTCTCAAACCTAGGTGTGGCATAGCACCCCGACTCTCACGAATAGTTTATGCTCTGTTTGGATGTTTAACGATAGATTGCATTATTTATATAAGTTTTTAAATGTTTTAAAAATTAGGGGTGTTACAGTTGGCCCGCCGAACGGCTACCTCTAGGCCGTTAAACCAACATTGGCGCCGTCTATGGGGATCGAAACTAGAAGTCCCCGTCTCTAAGCTTTGCTAATGGGTCGCACACGACGCAGCAATTCTGAACCGTTGATCAAATATATATATATATATATATATATATATATATATATATATATATATATATAGAGGGAGCGATTCATGTGTGGAGACACTCCTAGTTGAAAAATGTGGTGAGATCTGAGCCGTTGATCAAATCTAGATCAAAGACTCAAATCAATAAAAAAAAAATTTTAAAAAAAAACGCATGTCCTCAATTAAAGAAGAAAACTGTAAAAATGGCGCAACTTAAGAAGAAAAATAAAGCACCTTAAGTAGACCTGGCAATTATGGGCACGACTCGTTAACATGATACGAAAATAACGGGTTAGTGTTTATAGCCTTAATGTGTCCCGAGTCATTAACAGGTTGACCCGTTAATAACCCGTTATGTTTCGTGTCTTAACGGGTCAACCTGTTAAATCCATTAAGAACCCGTTAATATTATCGTGTTAACTCGTTTACACAAATATGTTTATAACCAGCTAAGAGCCATTGTCATAAATGATATTACACAAGATATCATGTACATGACTAAGGATACATTTACTACATTAGGCCAAGATCCTGCACCAATTATTGATGTTCAACCATCTGAAATTTGAATTTTTATTGTGTTCAATTTTATTCTAAAAATTAGTATGGACATCTTTAATTATGATTTTTGGATGTTATTTTATCATTTTATGAATGTTATAAATTGAATATTTTTTTCGTTTGTTTGATGGATTGAATTGTAGGTTTTATTTTTTTTTTTTTATGTAAGTTTAAATTTTTAGTTTTTTTTTTTAATATATTAATAGGTTTAGTGGGTTTAAACGGGGTTCGTGTTATATCGTGTCGACACGACCTGAATCCTGTTTAAAAAAATATGTCTATCATGTCAACCCGTTTAACCCATTAACAAATTGTGTTCACGTTCATGTTAAAAATTTGAACCCGTTAACCTTAACGTATCGTATCCGTGTTTAGCCTTATCGTGTTCGTGTCGACCCGTTAACGAACTAGTATACAGAAGGAAAACAACGCACCTTAAGAAGGAAAACAAAGCACCCTAAGGGGCCATTTGGTTCACGGAATGTTAGATTACCTTATGGAATGTTAGATTGCTGCGAATGTTAGATTACTGGGAATGTTAGATTCCTTTGTTTGGTTAAAATTGAGGTATGTAATATAATCATGTTTGGTTTAGGGTTATCTTATATATATATATATATATATATATATATATATATATATATATATGTGTGTGTGTGTGTGTGTGTGTGTATATATATATATATGTGTATATATATATATATATATATATATATGTGTGTGTGTGTGTGTGTGTGTGTGTGTGTGTGTGTGTGTGTGTGTGTGTGTGTGTGTGTGTGTATTCAAATGAGGACAAGTATATTATAGAAGACTGTGAGGACAGATGTAGTGTGTGCCATTAGCCGATATATTGTGTGCATGACTGAATGTAGTCGTGTGCCACAGTTTGTATGTCGCGTGCTAGATTTATTAATTTATAGAGCCTGGGTTCGAAACCTGATGTTTACATTTATTCTTATGTGCCATTATGTATTAAGTTGTGTGCCTGGTATTAATTTGTTGTGTGCTCATTATTTGTCCTCACAGTCCTCTATATATTGTTGTCCTCATTTGAACTCAACCATATATATATATATATATATATATATATATATATATATATATATATATATATATATATATATATATATATATATATATATAGTAAATACCACCTATAGTCCCTCGAGTTTGGTGGCATCGCCATCAATGGTCCCTAACTTCCGTAATTACCATATGTCATCCTCTGAGTTGCGAAAAGTTACCTTCTAGCGTCCTTCCGTTACTTCCTCCCGTCTGAGCCGTCAAAATGGAGGGTAATATTGTCATTTGACTTATACGGAAAGAGTGAATACCAACCAAGGTCCCTCGAGTTTGGTGGTTTGACCATCTTTAGTCCCAAACTTGGCCAAACAATATTAAAGAAAGTTGGTGGTTTCTCAACTTCCAACTCGAACTCCCTCTTCTCCTATACAATATTAAAGAAAATTTACAAATGTATAGTATTCTCCTCTTCAATTTCTCTCAACGCCATTGGCTACATATTAGCAGAATTCATATATATTCACACACAAAAATTTTATGATATGATAATGAGAGAAGAAACTTAAACCTGGGAATAGTGGTATTGAGCAGCCGGATACTTTCTAATATACATCCTGTGGAAATCCGTGGGAGGAAGAAGCAGAAAATGCTTCTCCCCAGTGATCACGGCGTATAGATTTTCATAATGGTCTTTATGGAACGATGTCTCCAACAAATCATTCCCAATCCAGAGGTTCACGGCATCAGGAAGGCATCCCAGGGCCTCGGATGCCCAGGAAAAATGGGGCTCACAGTCCAAACCGAGAGCCTCATACTCCGAACGGAAGCAATCATTCTGTTGCTACAGGTAAGCGATGGTGGAACTGTTGTCGGATTGGAGAACCTTTGACAGAGCGTCAGGGAAATGGAGCTGCTCGACATGTGCTGAGGCGAAGCAGAGGGAAGAAGGGGAGGTAGGAAGGGAGGTAACGGAGTTAGCTCAGCCGGTTGGGGTAAGGTGGAGGGAAACTGTGGAGGAGGAGAGGGCGTCGAGGAGGTACTAGGTAGAGTGCCAGAGAGTGGTGGGCGGCTAGTGGTTGATGGCGGAGGAGATGAGGCATGGCTTATTGGGGGAAACGTAGTCGCGGAGGAAATGAAGAGGCGTAGGTGGATAGAGGAGGCGGTCGATTTGAGAGGTCGTGCCTAGGCTTAGATCCCGAACTTCTTCCCACAAGATCTGTAGAGTTTCCTCCATGATCACTGGGGAAATAATCAACTGAAATAAAATCTTTAGAAAGGTATTGTGGAACAGACAAATGCTTTAAAAATCAAAAGATAATAACCAAGCAGAGGATTCACCTCAGCAAAATTCCTTTGAGCAGCAAAGCCAGCATAAAAACAGTGACAATACTTGCATTTCTCTAGTGACAATACCCATTTGGTGGAATATGTGCAGAGAAATACACTTGGGTTGAACAATTTACATGTATTAGTGCAGCAGCTGATCTCCCTGCTCCAGCAAAACAGATGGGGAAATGCTGGAGTCAGTATCTCCAGTCCATAAGCAGCATTCTCTAAGAGGTCAGCAAATAGCCTCTAACATTTTGGATGGACATCAAAATGTCTGCCATAGTTTGACAACAGAATCTTGCTAAGATATCCAATTCCATCCTTGAGCACCCAAACTTGGGACTAAAGATGGTCAAACCACCAAACTCGAGGGACCTTGGTCGGAATTCACTCTTTTCGTATAAGTCAAATGACAATATTACCCTCCATTTTGACAGCTAAGACGGGAGGAAGTAACGGAAGGGTGCTAAAAGGTAACTTTTCGCAACTCGGAGGATGACAGATGGTAATTACGGAAGTTAGGGACCATTGATGGCGATGCCACCAAACTCGAGGGACCATAGGTGGTATTTACTATATATATATATATATATATATATATATATATATATATATATATATATATATAATATCCTTAACATATTTTCATATATTTTAATAAATTTAAAAATTAAATTAAATAAATAAGATAACGGTATCATATATAATTACATGATTTTAAAATATTAACTAAAATCTTAAACTTGAGAAACAAAATTATTTTATATGCTAACATAACGTAATAAAAAATATATAATATAATTACAAAAATAATTATATAATAATAATAATAATAATAATAATAATAATAATAATAATAATAATAATAATAATAATAATAAGCTAACATAAAATATATATCTTTAAATAATTAGAATTAAAATGACAAAATTTATAAATATCCAAGGTTATTTTACATTACCTAACAAAATGAAGGGAATCACATTCTCTTTAAAATCCTATGTGGAAGGAATGTTGCATTCCCTGGGAATGTTATATTCCCTCAAAGAATATGAACCAAACATAGGAATGTAAGCTCGGGAATGTCACATTCCCTTGGTTATGTAATATAACCTGAACCAAACGCCCCCGAAGAAGGAAACCAACACACCTTAAGAAGGAAAACAACACACTTAAGAAGGAAAAAACAACACACCTTAAGAAGGAAAATAACACACCTTAAGAAGGAAAACCACGCACCCAAAACTTTAAGCCGACGCACCTAAAGTTTCAACAACTGACGCATCTTAAGCACACAAACCACGCACCTAAAGGTTTAGACTAGCGCAGTTAAGTTTAACAATTGATGCAGCTTAAGCATACAACAAAATAACCACGCACCTTAAGAAGGAAAACCATGCACATTAAAATTGACATAGATGCAAAATGACCAAATTGTCACCGCGTTTTTTTAATCTGTGTTCAATATGGACTATTAATTTTGATTAGATCAATGGCTAAAATTAAACTCCATCTCTGCACTTGAAGCCTATCACCTCATTTGAACATAATTCTATATAGATTAAATTTCAATTTTGGTCCACTGACTATTGATCTTGTGTTAATTGCAACACCTGACTTTCAAAACTGTTAATTTAGTACCTTGACTATGCAATTTTTATCAATTTTGGTCACTCCGGCCAGATTAACGACCAAAAGTGACTGGAAAATTATAAGTCAACATTTAAACTGAATTGGAAGGTGATAAGCGTCAAAAGAAGCTAGTTTTTGAGAGCATTTCGAAGGTGTTTTAAGCATGGTTTAGCCTTAAAGTTGTGTACTTTATAGAGTTTTACCCTAAAAATGCGTTGTTGCACATAGAAACCTCCCCAATTGTACTTTTTATGTTTTTAGGTATTTTTGGATGAGAAAAGTGGCAAAGAAGGATAAAAAATGCAAAATCCTGAAAAGCGTGCATCAAGACATCGGTCACGCCCGAGTTACGACGTTACAGAGATGTAACAACGCCAAACCAAATCACGCCGCAAGCTACGAACGTGAGGCGGAGCAAAATGGGGAATTATTTCCCATTTACGCCGCCCTCACGACGTAAGGGGCGGCGTAACACGATGGAGCAAAGAAGTGCGCGGAAGGGAGTTATTTCCCATTTACGCCCGCGTCACGCAGTGATGACGGCGTAAATGGGTGGCCCAATGGATGATGCTATGATTTAAGGCATTTTGCCTCTTTTTTGGGAGAGAGCTTTTGGACACATTTTAGAAAGTTTTCATATTTTAGATCTAGCTTTTTCTAAATTTTCTCTCACTAGAATTTAGCCCTAGAAAACTCAAGTTTGTAAAGAGAAGAGAGGATTCAAGCACTCCCTTTGCAAGGTCTTCATCTTCTATTCCATTGGATTGACATTCTAGCTTTGCAATTTTGGGTAAACCCTTGATCTACACTTTTTCATTGCTTTATCTCTTTGTTGCATATTCTTGCAAATGTGTAGATTATTGATCTTGATTATGAGTGGCTAGAATTCTAGAGATTAGGATTGTAGTGTAGATTGCTTATGTGATGATTGGCTTGCTTTGAATTTCTTTATTGTGAAGATTGATTGTTGTGGTTATGTATGTCTTGTTGTGGAGGATGATCTTTGTAGCTTCCTTGGAGTGGGGCCCAACTCCTTGGATGATGTTGGATTCCTAGGTTTAGGCAAGAGATTGCTAAACCTAGATAGGCCTCTTGATCCTCCTACATTCCCCGCCCTAGATTCGAGAGGACATGGTCCGGGAAGGAATGTAGGCAAGGTGTTTATGAAATTTTCCCGTAGAAAATATGAGCACCTGGGTGTCATATTCCTATATGAGAGGCGTTTAGATCGGAATGTCGGCGCATTAGCACCATTCCTCTTGACTTGTAACCCAACGTTCAATCATCACAACCATCCGTATTGCGGATCTAAGCGAATCACACATTGCAATCAACACGAAAATCCTAATCTGTTTTCCCTTATTGTTTCAACCTCTTTTCAAGAACTCTTCTTCTATTCCTTCCTTGCCAAACCATCAACTAAACCATACACTTCCTTAACCAAGAAGCTCGAAGTATGACCAACCTCACCGTGACCCTTTCTCAACGCTTCCAAGTTATCATTCCTTCCAGACCAACATGAACAGACTAAATAACATCAACAACACATGATCCACACATTATCATGCAATCCCATTTCTTCCGATTTATTAATAGCAAGATTCTATCTATTTCTCAGCAAATTTCACTGAGTAAAATATGTAGATTTTGGGAGTCCATGGTTTATACCTTGAGTTTCTAGCTTCAACCTCAAGAACTTCTCTTCTATGACCTCAAGCTAGGTCTTCTCTTCACCCTCTATAACTCCAAAACCACCAAAACAACAACATACATACACAAAGATACACTTAACATAAGAGAGGAAATAGCAGAGATGGAAAATGAAATGTCTGGGATAAAATAATGAAGGAGATGACTTACTGTGCTTTCCCTTTTCTCTTTATCAGACTTTTATTTCCTTTGAGTGAAGGAGGCAAATGGAAGGGTTTAGTTCATCAGGGAAGAATAATGGTCTTTATATAGGCCTCAAAACCCTAGGTGAGAGAATGAACGGAATGTTGGCTGAGAAGGGTAATTTGGTCCATAACCTTAGAAAAATATCAGGCTTCTCATTTTAGACCAAGCTAGGGTAATAAAATGAGTTTATAAATCTTTGGAGATAAAATAGGTTTCTTATAAGGATGTTTTTAAGTAGAAACATTTGACTCAGATTTCACAGGTTCCTATCAGGTTTCACTCAGATTGATTCTTTGGGTCAAAACTTGATACATAAGCATACTCAATACTTAGGATTTTTGAAATAGGCTACTACTTGGTGTTGAATTAATAAAAATCATGATTTAAAATCACTACAAGAAAAATCGCGGATTGCGACGGAAAATCGCGACAGACACTATTCCATCGCGTTATAGCGACGGATATCGCGACGGAATAATTTCCATTGCAATTTAACTACGGAATTCGTGACGGAAATTAATTCCGTCGCGATGTTTGGCGCAAAGAGAAAATAAAACCCGCGAAAACTTGGCGGTAAATTATTCACGACCGAATTTGCGATGCAATTAAATTCCGTCGTCCATTTCGCGACGGAATAGCGACCGATATTGTTTCCGTCGTGAAATAGCGACGGAAATGACTGTTGGAAATTGTCCATTCAAAGGTCGTAATTTACGGACAAAGTTGTGTGGCAGCATAAATTGTGCTAGTGTGTGGATGGGGCTAGTTGAAGATCTCTTACCCCTGTACTATAAAAGGGGCAATCCCTCTTTTGTCTAAAACACACCAAAAAAGGAATATCTTCTTCTTCATTCCTTTTTCATTACTAATATATATTATATTATATTATATGAATATATATAATATATATAATTCCGTGCCTGCCTATTCAACTCTGAGCAGTAGTGAGGTTCGCCTACGTGATTGCTAGTGCAAGCTATCCGTAGTAGGTCTGTGTAGCCTGTCGAAAGCGTGCCAGGGTTCTAACTGCACCGTTACCGGGCAAATAACGCTTTTAAGGTAGTGTTATTATAACACGGCACAGATTTTCTTTCTACCATACATCCGTAGTGTCCGTGCTTCTTAAAAGGCTTCCAGATCGTGCGTTGACGTTGCTATTTTCCCCAACAGTTAAAAGCGTTATTTTGCAACAGTCAACCTTTAGCATTATGGCACCTTCTGTCATAACGGATTTATCAAAAATCACCACGCTTGATGGGAAAAATTACAGTAGGTGGGCTCAAAGAATGCTTATTCTTTTTGAACAATTAAAGTTGGTTTACGTGCTATATTCAGTTGCACCTGAACCTTCTCCAACAGTGTTCTCTCCATTTGGTGCTACAAAATGTAATCATGAACCTGATTACACTCCGGGTGAAGAATCGAGAGAAAGCAGTCCAGAAATAGATTACATTCCGGGTCAAGAACCGGGTGTAACTCTGATTCAATTTAGAAATGACAATGTGGCAGCCAGAGGATACCTGCTGTCACAAATGAATGACGATTTGTTCGACATCTATGTCAAACAAGATTCGGCAAAAGTCATTTGGGAATCACTGTCAGAAAAGTACGGTGCCAATGGAACTGAAAGTCAAAGTGTCAGAACCGTCTACAACGAAAGGAGTAGAAAAATAAAGAAGTTTAAAGGAAGGTGTTTTACGTGCAGAAAGCAAGGACACCGAGCACACCAGTGCTACCATCACAAGGGCAAAACTAGCAAAAGTCAATCTGACAGAGCAAGATGAGTATTGAGTCTCTTTAAATAAATAGTTATTTTGAGTAACTATGTTTGCTCTAGTTCTAAGGGTTCGCATGAAGTATGGTTATCGTAGTACATGAATTCTAGTTGAGCTGTCTAGATTTTGATTACTTAGTCGTACTTATTTCTTTAGTATTTTGAATACTAATGACATTGATTGAAATAATTCGTGCATAGATATTGCTCAAACTTTTTACTAAAAGTATTTGTATAAAAATAAGAGCATATATCATAGGCTTCAATTGTAATTTAGTGAGAACCTGGAAAAGTCATCATTCTTGAACACTCTGTCTAGGAAGATGGTTTTTAAGTAAACTTCGGTTTCACCACTCGACCTGGGAGTTTTTAAGAAGTAGGGTGTTGATCATGCAGGCTAGTTAGAGCGCCACTTGATCTTTACCTGAAATGAGGTTGACTTTCATATGTTGCTAATACAATCAAAGCCCTGCAATAGAAGTTGTTGAAGTACTACAATATTGATCTGCACCCTATGAATGCTTTATATGAGTTTTAAATTCCTTAAGGGAAGGAAAAAATTATGCTAGTGGCAACTCTGAAGTCTCATTGTTGAGAGATATTCTGAATAAATATGAACTCGAACATATTCCTTGTGTATGAGATTAATTTCTTATAAGAATATGATGTGAAATTTGTGATTATATTGTTCAACTTCATGTAGCATGTGAACAACATTATTTCTATGGCTTACTAACAATGAACATTTATATATATATTATTTAAACTCTTGGTTGAGTCATATTGAAATACCTATAATTCCTAGTCAAAGGGTAATTGTGATCAATTGAGATAACCAAGTTTGTTGAAATATCAACTGTTGAGCATGTATCAGGCAGAGTGCGAAGCTTCTATAATGCTCCACAAAGCAAGTCGGCAAAACTCGGTCTACAAAGGAGCTAATGATGGGCACCAAATATCAGTCTGGGTAAGAGATCAAATACATTTGACAAAAATATTTGTAAGTGTTGCTTTGTGGGGTAATAAACTCCATATATTTTCATCAAAAGTTTCTCTGTGGTATTGAGAATAATGATGAAAGAGAATGTGTCATGTTAAACGTGAAAATCTTAAGGGATTATTTACGAGTAAACGAAGTACTCGTCAAAGTGCATGTAAGTTTGGTCAAGAGAATCAACTTACTTGAGGGCTAATTATGAGGATTAGTCGTTGACTCATTGGAAGGACTTAAAGTCCAAGTGGTAATGAATTTGTGGTGGATCCCACTTCTGTGGTCAAACGAAACCATGAAAAGAGTTACAAAATAGTACACTAGTTGGTCATTTCGACAGTGTGTGTACCTGTGAGGTTGAGCTACAGCTCTTAATGAATTCATAACTCTTTGAGAAAGGGTGGTTTTGTTGAGACAAACTTAATGAATTCACCGCATGTGAGGTTGAGCTACAGCTCTTAACGAATTCATAACTCTTTGAGAAAGGGTGGTTTTGTTGAGACAAACCTAATGAATTCACCGCATAATGACATGAGTACAAAGTGCTCGTGGTGCCCATAGATACTCTGTAGCCACTCATGGTGGTCTGCGTTGAGGTAGACTTGACAGAGTTGAAGGTCTATCCTAGAATAGACCTAACAGGGGATATCTCAGGGTCAAGAGTATGACCTCACATATTTTAAAGCGACCAAAGCAAATTAAGTGCGTTAAGTTCAAACTTTGTCTATTCGATGAGTTCAAGATCAAATTCACTCCCGTTTAGAGAAGTACTTAATGTCACTATATGACAGTTCAAGTTTTATACACTGGTATGAAAATTTGCTTTGATCGTTGTCAGGCAATGACAGCATCAGCCTAAGTCCCTTTAATGGTGGGGGATTGTTGGGAGCATTTAAAAGGAAAGGCTTCCTTTTGCCTATCAATGTTGTCTCACATTGGAAGTTTAGCCTCTTATACTCAATTGGGATGGTCTATGTTGAGATAGACCTAAAGAGATCCCTAACTTGAGTGGAAAAGGGCTAACCGCCTCTTATGAAAGACAATGGGGTTATCCCAAGAAGCCGAGTGGCTAAGAAACATGGTGATAACCGTGCAATTGTGGGGGTGTCCAACACCTTCACCACATTGTAATTCACAAACTGTCATTTGCGTTGCCAATAACAGTGCCTATGATAGAAAGAAAAGACTTACAAGTGATTTATGTCTTTAACTACTCTATAAGCCTTTAATGGTAGTCTATACAAAGATAGACTTGGTAGAGTTAAAAGTCTATATTGAGATAGACTTGGTAGAGTTAAAAGTCTATATTGAGATAGACTTGATAAGACATAAAACTTGTAATGCGGAAAGACTTGTCAAAGTTAAAAGTCTATGTTGTGATAGACTTTGACTGGGTAGAAGTCTATATTTGAGACAGACATAACATTCTTTAATACTAAGGGTGTTCATAAGAAGTCAAAGAGTTTGACTTTTGTAGAACCTGCTTTTTGAGTTGGTGTGTGCATTCGAGTTCAAAATTTATCTAACCGTTGAGTTCAAGATTCATATCACTCTCGGGAAGAAAATTACTCAGTGTCACTACGTGTCAGTTCAAGTTCTTAAACACTGACATTAAGATCAACTCATTTGTATTGCTCAGACGTTGTTTCCTTCTAGCCTTCTACTTTGAATGTGTGGGGGATTGTTGGAAATTGTCCATTCAAAGGTCGTAATTTACGGACAAAGTTGTGTGGCAGCATAAATTGTGCTAGTGTGTGGATGGGGCTAGTTGAAGATCTCTTACCCCTGTACTATAAAAGGGGCAATCCCTCTTTTGTCTAAAACACACCAAAAAAGGAATATCTTCTTCTTCATTCCTTTTTCATTACTAATATATATTATATTATATTATATGAATATATATAATATATATAATTCCGTGCCTGCCTATTCAACTCTGAGCAGTAGTGAGGTTCGCCTACGTGATTGCTAGTGCAAGCTATCCGTAGTAGGTCTGTGTAGCCTGTCGAAAGCGTGCCAGGGTTCTAACTGCACCGTTACCGGGCAAATAACGCTTTTAAGGTAGTGTTATTATAACACGGCACAGATTTTCTTTCTACCATACATCCGTAGTGTCCGTGCTTCTTAAAAGGCTTCCAGATCGTGCGTTGACGTTGCTATTTTCCCCAACAATGACGACAGAAGTATTTGCGTTGTGAAAAGAATTAATTTTTGGTTTTTCGACTAAATGTTGCGACGGAATTAACGACCCAAGTAATTCCGTCGCAATATTTTCTTTTTAAACCCTAAGTTGCGAGCCTAAGTTTCATATAAACCGCAGCCATCAATGCAGAACGCCCATCGCAGAACGCCATCGCAGAACACCCATTGCAGAACGCCCATCGCAGAACGCCATCGCAGAACGCCCATTGCAGAACGCCATCGCAGCAGAGCGTCGTTGCCGTCCGGGACTGCCTCATCCGTCTGGTAATTCATCTCTGGTAATATTTTTTTTTTTGAAGTAAATTTAGTTGTTTAGTGTTGCCGTCCGTGACTAGTAAATTTTTTTTAAAAGTATTTTTTGAAGTAAATTTTTTATTCCTCAGTCAGTCCTCCTTGCTTTTCCGTCATTAAGAATGAGTTTACTAAATATCAAAATTGCTCTTGTTCATCTGTTATTAAAATGGGAATTTGGGATTGGGATCTAATTGAAATGAATGCCATAATTTAAATACTTGCAGACCAGTTGACTGACTAATTTCCTAAAGACATACATAATGACATCCTCAATGAAGATGCCAGTTCACTGACGAATGTCATTCTTTTTCTGTAATTTTTCAATTTATTTTTCTTATGTTGTACCCAACTTATGGATTAAACCTAATGAGAACAATAGTGCATTGTTGTCTTATCTACAATAGTGCATTGTTGTCTTATCTTAAAATTTTTGTTTTTCTATAAACTAGAATACTAGATTGAAGTTTGAACATAGTATACGTACAACTCCTTAAAACAAGTTTATAAAACTTTCATTAGTGTTCAGTAATAAGAAGACAATAGAATGGTGGCTGGGATGAATGGGGTAGCAAGTATGCAAGTGGTGGACTAGGGAAGTGGGAGAGAGGAGAAAGAAGAGAAAGGGGAGAAGGAAAAGAATTAATTAAGTAAAAATTGTTTACTTGTTAAGTTTTGGCCTATTCACTCGTTAGTCCCCGCGTGATGCTTGCACAGTTATACACCCGGAATTGCGTATATATATGTATGTGTGTTTGTATATGTAAAGAGAAGAAGAACACCAAGTTATAGTATAACCATCATGTAAGTGTGTCCCTTTCATTCATCTTCACTCACTTTATATAGTGGTCATATACAACCTTTCAAGTACACAACATCAATACATGATTAAATGATAAGCAAGTGAAAGGTCTAAATAGTTTAATGGCCATAAATATAAATATTTACAACACTCCCCCTTGGCCATTAAATAATTATACTCATTCCTCGTTAAAAACCTCGCTAGAAAAACCCTGTGGGAAAAACCTAGTCGAGGAAAAGAGTACATGTAGTATCAATCATGTGTTGCATCGGTTGCCTCGTTAAAAACCTTAGCTTAAGAAAAACCCAGTGGGAAAAAAACTTAGCTAAGGGAAAAAGAGTACAACCATAAGCCTTCTGGGCATCATCTTCAGGATTTAAAAGTCTCCTAGACCGAGTTTATCGCTCCCCCTGAAGACAACAGTCTTCCTAGACTCCGCATCCCAATTTTATAAACATACTTCTCAAAAGTGGATGTAGGCAGGGACTTAGTGAACAAATCTGCCAGATTTTCACTAGAGCGAACCTTTTCAATGAGTATTTCACCACTCTTCTGGAGTTCATGTGGGTAAAAGAACTTAGGAGCAATATGTTTAGTAAGACCTCCTTTAACGTACCCATTACTCATCTGTGCAACACATGCCGCATTGTCCTCATATAGGACAGTCGGGGAATCAACATTGCTCATTGTTCCGCATGAGCGATGAATATGCTGTATCAGTGATCTCAACCATACGCATTCACATGCGGTTTCATATAAAGCAATTATCTCCGAGTGATTAGATGAGGTAGCAACTAAGGTCTGTTTAATGGACCTCCAAGATATAGTTGTACCTCCACAAAGAAAAACATAACCAGTTTGCGATTTAGCAGTATGAGGGTCAGACATATAACCAGCGTCTGAATATCCTTTCAAAGTAATGTCCTGGTTGTTTTCAAAATAAAGACCAAGGTCTTTTGTCCCTTGGAGATATCTAAAGATATGCTTTATTCCACTCCAACGTCTTCTGGTTGGAGAGGCACTAAATCTAGCAAGTAAATTCACTGAAAAGGCAATATCAGGTCTTCTGCAATTAGCCAGGTAAAGCAAGGCTCCTATAGCACTTAGGTAAGGAACTTCAGGTCCTAGTACCTCCTCATTATCCTCCTTAGGTTTAAATGGGTCCTTTTCCGCTTCAAGGGACCGGACTACCATTGGGGTGCTAAGGGGATGAGATTTATCCATATAGAATTTCTCCAATAATTTATTAATGTAGTTAGCTTGGTGAATGAAAATTCCATTTGGAAGATGCTCGATCTGCAGGCCGAGGCAGAACTTGGTTTTTCCTAAGTCTTTCATTTCGAATTCTGCTTTTAAGCATGAACATGCTTCTATAAGGTCTTCCTTTGTCCCAATAATGTTCATGTCATCGACATAGACAGATATAACGCAGAAGCCATTAGATGACTTCTTAATGAATATACAAGGGCAAATATCATTTTTAACGTATCCCTTCTTCAAGAGGAATTCACTCAAATGGTTATACCACATTCTACCAGATTGCTTCAAGCCATATAATGACCTTTGAAGTTTGATGCTATACATGTTTCGATCTTTATCCCTCATATTGGAATTTTGAATACCCTCGGGTATTTTCATGTATATATCAGCATCTAGTGACCCATAAAGGTAAGCTGTCACTACATCCATCAACTGCATATCTAATTTCATACTTACTGCCAATGATATTAAATAGCGGAATGAGATGCCATCAATAACAGGAGAGTATGTTTGATCAAAATCAATTCCGGGTCTCTGCGTGAACCCCTGAGCTACCAATCTCGCTTTATATCTAACCACCTCATTGTTTTCATTCTTCTTCCGTACGAATACCCACCTGGATCCTACTGGGATCACATCTTTTGGGGTAAGTACGGTGGGACCAAAAACTTTCCTTTGATTAAGCGAGTTGAGCTCTGCCTCAATTGCCTGTTTCCACTTCAACCATTCAGAGCGCTTCCGGCACTCGGTTATTGACTTTAGTTCTGGATCCAGATTATTTTGTGGAATATTACAGGCAACTGCATAGGCAAAAGTGTCGACAACGACTATTAAATCTCTATTATATGTTTCCCCTGTATCAACAAAATTTATGGCCGTTTCTATATTGACATCAACCAGATCATCGTCATTTCCCAAAATATTTTGATCTGGATGTTCCGCATTCCCAGTGTTCGTATTATTTAGAGCACGTGCAGGTTCACTGGGTTCTTCGTCTTCGGGACGGTTAACATTTTTCTGGAGTGACTGAGATATTTTACCAATTCTCGTCTTCCGCGGATTTAAATCTTTTGCACCAACTGGTCTCCCGCGCTTCTGGCGATGGGGAGTGTCAGTGTGCATACTTGGTCCCACGGGGATTTCAACTCTCGAAGGAGCATTCACAGCAGGGATATGAGACCTAGTCACTCCTCTGTTATCAGTAAAAGCATCTGGCAGGTTATTTGCTAAATTTTGCAAATTAATAATTTTCTGAACTTCTAGTTCAGTTTGACTAGTACGTGGGTCTAGATACTGAAGATCCTTTTCATCCCATGAGATTTCTCGGCATTTCGTTAAATAAGGTTTTTTATCTCCCCCTAATGCCGGGAAATGATCTTCATCAAAAATGCAGTCAGCATACCTCGCGGTAAACTGATCTCCTGTTATGGGCTCTAGGTATTTAATGATGGAGGGAGATTCATAACCAACATATATACCTAGTTTTCACTGCGGGCCCATGGAGGTACGATTTGTAGGTGGTATGGGGGTATAAACTGCACACCCAAATACACGCAGATGGGAAATGTTAGGTTCTACACCACGTAGTAGTTGCAAAGGGGAATAATCATGATATGCACTAGGTCGAATTTGAATTAAAGCTGCAGCATGTAATACTTCGTGTCCCCAACATGAGACTGGTAAACCAGACTTCTGCAGTAATGGTCTAGCGATTAATTTAATACGCTTAATCAGGCACTCGGCCAGACCATTCTGAGTATGGACATTAGGTACAGGATGCTCCACTTTGATGCCCAAGGCCATACAATAATCATTGAAAGTCGTTGATGTGAATTCTCCAGCATTATCCATTCTTATTGATTTAATGGGATAATCTGGGAATTGGGCATTCAACTCAATAATTTTCGCAACAAATTTAGCGAAAGCTTTGTTCCTCGTGGACAGTATACTAACATGAGTCCAACGAGTGGAAGCATCAATAAGGACCATAAAATATCTAAATGGTCCAGAAGGTGGACTAATAGGTCCACAAATATCGCCCTGCAATCTCTGCAGAAATATAGGCGATTCTTGTCCAACCTTAGTACGTGACGGGCGTACAATATATTTACCTTTCGCACAAGCCACACATGTAAACATGTTTGGCGAAAGTACCTGGGATCTCGACAGGTTATGTCCAGCAAAATTAGATATGATCCGACCCATCATATTCTGCCCAGGATGACCCAAACGGTCATGCCACATTTGAAAAGAATGTGGATTTTTGAGTTTCATGGTTAGTGCAACAAATGAATCATTGGGTTGTATATAGGTATAATATAACCCAGAGGATAAAGAGGCAAGTTCCTCAACCTCCCGCTTTTGACCAGTGATCAACTGAGTCATGATCAAGAACTCCTCTTTGTTTTTAGTCTTGGTTTCAATATGAAAACCATTTGAACGAATATCCTTGAAACTCAGCAAGGTTCGTTTAGATTGAGGGTACAACAAAGCATTTTCAATTAGTAGCTTTGTACCCTTAGGGAGGATGATGGATGCTCTTCCGGAGCCCACTATTTGTACCTGATCATTAGAAATGGTAGTAATATTACTACTTGATTTGTTTAAGGTACGAAAAAACCTCATATCCATTAGGATAGTATGCGTGGTTGCACTATCCACCAAACACAATGTTGGTTCATGCTCCATTGTGCGAACAACAACTTTGTAATGTTGTAAGATCTTCGGGGTTACTTCTCAAACAGTGGTTGTTCGTTACTAATTAACCAATGCCTTGGCACAAAAAATTGCATGTGAAGGTTAAGAAAAAAGAGGTGAACCATTCATCATGATAAAATAGAAAACATAGAAATCAAGTCATAAAACGATATGAAAAAAACATAAGTTCATAATCCAAAAAAACGATACGAAAAATAGGTTCATAAACCAAGAGCATAAGACAGATCATTCTTGATCACCAAAGTCTTCAAGCTCATATTTTAAAAGATCATCATCATCATCATTCATCACTGCATTTGCTTCAGGCAAATCAGTGTTGCTGTGATGAGATTCCTTTCTTGACGGTTGCTTATCATTTTTCTTTTGCGTCATTTTGTAAGCTTCAACCAGATGCTTTGGTGTACGACATGTACGAGCCCAGTGTCCCGTATATCCACACCGATAACATGTTTGTGACCTTGATGATCCTTGATCACTTTGTTTCTTATCTTGGGTCCGGGAGTCATTGTTGCCTTTGCCTTTACCACTTCGATTGTTTCGACCGTGACCTCTACCACGACCCTTTCCTCGACCCCTTCTAGAATTGCTTCCCTGGGCAATATGATGTGCTTCAGGCGCGGGGGCAGACCCAACAGGTCGTGCATTATGGTTTTTCATCAAAAACTGGTTGTGCTTCTCGGCCACAAGAAGTGCAGATATCAAATCAGAATGCTTTTCATAATTCTTTGCCCTGTACTGCTGCTGGATTACAAGGTTACTCGCATGAAAGGTAGATAGAGTCTTTTCAATTAAGTCTGTCTCTGAAACTTCTTGTTTGCAGAGCTTTAGTTGCGAGACTATCTTATGAAGAGCCGAGTTGTAGTCAATAATTGACTTATAGTCCTGAAACCTCAGGTGAAGCCAGTCAAATTGGGCTTGAGGGAGGACAATCGATGACTGTTGGTCAAAACGGTCCTTCAAGGACTTCCATAATGCAAAAGGGTCCTTTTCAGTCAAGTATTCATTTTTCAGGTTGTGGTTCAAGTGGTGACGTAAGAAAATGAGAGCCTGCGCCTTCTGGGCGTTAGTACACTGTGACTCGGCAACAATGGTTTGGCTTAGTTCTTTAGACGCGAGATGAATCTCGATGTCCAAAGCCCAAGTCAAATAGTTGCTACCGTCAAGTGCGAGCTCATTAATTCTCTTTTGGCGATAGAAGACATGATCTACAAAACATATATCGTATGCTTTCATATACATTCATAAAATCATATGTTCATAGCAAAATAAGGAATTTAATAGGATCTCTAGATGCAAAGCAAACTTCAAGAGATGAAACCAAAAGATAAAATTCGAAATACAAATTGATCTTTCAAATTCATATAAGAAGCCATAAAATTGACCTTTCGGATACTTGCAAGAGAAATATTCTTCCATGTAAATTTAATAAAGATAATACGGAAAGATAACATGCATATTTTACAAATTATCCATACAGAAAGATAACATTACATGCATCGCTTTAAATTACTTTTTGAATTGCCCATGACAAGTCTATCACCACAAATGGCCAAAAGTAAAACCATGCATTTAGTTTGGCCGATTTACACAACAATTCAAAAAAGTAAATGTTATTCCAAGAGAAGGAATTATAGCAAGAGAATGTTTATATAGCAAGAGAGGGAATTAAAACTCTTTGGATGCAAAAATTTCAAAAAAAGACGTAAATATCTAATTTATTTTTTTATTTTTATCTTCTTTTTATTTTTTTTTAATTTTTTTTTTGGAGAAACATATACAACAAGGTAGTGGATTATGTACAAGTATTATTTTGCATAAGAAAGCAAATATCAAGCATACAAAATTAAAGGTCAAATATAATCATTATAAACCAAATATGTAGTACGCCAATTTCTTCCGCAAAGACAAAGATTTGAGATTTCCTTATTCAAGAATTTCAAGGCATTTATACAAACCATATGTACATATACAATATTAAGCTTTTCTACATAACAGATTATCCTTTCGGATTCACGCAAGAGGGAAACTTTCATATTTAAACAAGAAAAAAAAAATTGAAGCATAGCAACCTTACTAGTAACATGCTCATATTGCGGTAATAGATTACAAAATAATCATGATCAATCATTTTGTTACAGGACGTAAATTAGTAACAACATCCATGAATTTAACAACTTAGTACCATCAACCTTAGTTACTGTAATGATTTAGCACACAAGTTTTGACATTATTCACCTTCCGTATTGAATTAGTGCTCATTAGAGCAATGGTGCCAACTTAATGCCAAATTAGTGCTTAATCATTACGCTTTACCAAAACATTGTGAACATACATTACATCTTCATACTTTTATTTGAATTAAAAAAAAAGGAATTTTGAATACTTCAAAAAGCAAAAACAACATCACATGCAAATAAAACCATTCTGAATATACTCCTGTACTATGATCTTTTTGTCGAATTAATGGGACTAAGCAAGACAACAAAAACATTCTGAATATAGGTGCTGGGCAAACAATACATACACACAGAAGCAAAATTGCATTTTTCCGCAAAAGCAAAACAAATTAGAAATCCATATTCAGGAATTCTCAAGCACATATACATACGAACCAATATATGTAATTCATATTTTTATATCATGGCATTATACAAAAATTCATAAGATAGATAGAATGATGGCTTGCAAATATGTATATACATAGAATGAACAACAAATATTCACATGTTTAAATCACCGTATGTATACAAACATTCATAAGATCGAAAATATAAATTGCATATATATTTGTAAGCATATACTTCAAATCAACAGGATTTCAGAATGTAAATATGCAATTTGTTGCAATTTTAACAGTTATGAATGTTAATTATAAAATAAACATACCGTTCACCGAGGTTGAGCGTGCTGATAACGTGTTAAGTTTTGGCCTATTCACTCGTTAGTCCCCGCGTGATGCTTGCACAGTTATACACCCGGAATTGCGTATATATATGTATGTATGTTTGTATATGTAAAGAGAAGAAAAAAGAGGAGAAGAAGAACACCAAGTTATAGTATAACCATCATGTAAGTGTGTCCCTTTCATTCATCTTCACTCACTGTATATAGTGGTCATATACAACCTTTCAAGTACACAACATCAATACATGATTAAATGATAAGCAAGTGAAAGGTCTAAATAGTTTAATGGCCATAAATATAAATATTTACAACATTACTAAATATCAAAATTGCTCTTGTTCATGTGTTATTAAATTGGGAATTTGGGATTGGGATCTAATTGAAATGAATGTCATAATTTAATGAAGAAATTGATGTTGTTCATTTATTACTAATTAATTGCTCAGCTCTAAGTACACTTGCTCAGCTCCAAATTGCATTATAAGGCTACACCACCTTTGATGTAATAATCTCAACAACCCCCAAGTCATTAAGAATGAGTTTCCTTCCCCATTATAATGAAGCTAACTTATCCCATTTTCTATCAAGATTCTAATAGAGAAGCTTATGATGGAAAACTGAAAATCATTAGCATATAAAATAAATAAATAAGACAGTATATCAAAGTTCAATAATAGTAAAATGAAATTATAGAATCCTAAATTTATTGGAGGTGAAACTATCATATTCTGAACTTCATTACATTTGATTTTGTTTTTTGTTTCTTTTGACTTAAGTAGTGATGAACATTATGATTAGTTGTTACGACACATGCAAATTACAGAGTTGTTTATGTCTATTTAAATCAAAATTGTATGCTTTAGTTGATGGTCCATTCAGTTATTTATTTAAATGAGTTGTCTTAGCTTATATAGAGAACTTTCTTGATTCCATTTTCCTTTTATTATACATTACATACTTTGAAAATCATGATAATATATGTGAATGTAAATATATAGGCATCTATAAATGAGTAATATGGATAGAAGTTGGATATATCAAAGATGAACTCAACGTGGTGATCTTAATCAAGATTTTATCGTAGGATTGGAAACATTTATTGAGTTTGCATGTAGTAAGCACTTTGAGTGGAATAGACATGGAGAAATGTCACGCAATAGTACTATAGAGCATTTTGCTTGGAAAGATAATAGTCCATACTATCATCTCTAGGAATCTAGTCCATTCCATTGGTTAAGATCAAGCAATGGTTATTAATAAAGCCCTATAATTTATATTAGCATTTAGAGATAATTCTAAGCTTTCTGCTTGATGTCTTGCTAGGATTTGGTTGACATTGTTATTCGATTCTTGCAAACTGTTGATTGTTGGTATTTTGGTCCTAGATGTTTGATGAAATTCTTTACTTTTAGTGACAGCTTTTTATGTTTTTTTTTTTTTTTTTTTTATTGTGATTGTGTTTTATTGTGTTTATTGATTGATGTTTGAGACTATATATAATTGAATTGTATTATATATTGAACAGGGAGAGAGTCTTATTTATAAAGGTTATTCTGCCGAATTTTTTTCTTACATTTTCTTTAAAAATTGCTTTTGTTTGTTAAATATAATTTGTAGGAAGGGCAATTGGGTCATTGTCCATCGTATTATGAACTGTTCAAGTATACACATACCAAACAACACGATGGGCAAACATTCATAACTGAAAAAGTCAAACAAATTCATGTAAGTTTAATTTATTTTAAGTTTTTTTTAAATATATATATAACTTTACATATATTCTGTATAAATTTCTTACATATTTTAGGAACAAGTTGCATCGCAACGGGAGATGTTGACAGAAAATGTGAGCAAGTACATGATAATCAATTATACTATGACGCGGTTGGTGGCACGACAAGAAAAAGAAGAATTTATGGACTTGCATATGGTTGTTTTGTTGTTAATGGTCCAACTAATGATAACACTTCTGACAATATGACCCCAACATCGCGACCATCTGACAATGCTACTTCTGCCAATGTACAAGATGAAATTCAGAATTTGAAGGCTACAATTCTCCTTATGCAACAACGACTTGATGCTATTGATGGCGGGGGAGCGAGTACTTCATCATCACCTCCATCTCAAATCAATTGATTTTAATAGTTGTTTGTGAATACTATTACAATGTTGTTTAGACTTGAATTGACTATTATTATGTATTAAATGTGGATTGATAATGTATAATTACTTGAACTTAATGTAGAATTATGTCATATTTTATTTCAGAATTAATAGTTTTTTTTTATATTAATATTTTAAAAACATTCATTACTATTTAAAAATCACAATTTTATTTCAAAATAATTCAAAAAGCGTGACGAAATTGCGACAAAATATAAGATTCGCGACGAAAAAAAATTCCGTCATTTTTTTTTGTGCGACGGAAAAGATAATATGGCGACGAAATATTCAGTTCAAAAATAGCGACGGAATTAACGTCGGAAACATTTCCGTTGCGAAAATTGCGACCGAATTGCGACGGAAAAATTCCGTTGAAAAATGGCGACGGAACTATTCCGTCGCCTAATTTTGCGACGGAACTATTCCGTCGTCTATCAAAATACGACAAGGTGATAGACGACGGAATAAATTCCGTCGCAAAACGCGATTCGCGACGAAAAAATTCCGTCGCGATTCGTGATTTTTCTTGTAGTGAATATTTAATTCATACACCTATTTTGGAAGAATTTTCGGATGAGTAAAAATAATTATTTTGAAATTTTATAAAGTAGAATTTAAGAAAATGAATTTTGGGTTGTCACACCATGGGCCGCCGTCGGTTGAGTGGTGGTGGCCGGAGGGTTAGCGGTCTGACCTTGATGATCACCGGTGGAGAAAGATGAAGGTAGTTGAGATGAGGACATGGTGGAAGACGAAAAGAAATTAAAGGAAGGACGACAAAGAGGGCTAACCTTAAAGGACGACGGCCGGGGGAAGCGGTGGAACTGACTCGGAAAAGCAAGAACGCCGGCTAGTTGAGATGAGGACATGGTGGAAGACGAAAAGAAATCAAATAGGGCTAACCTTAAAGGACGACGGCCGGGGGAAGTGGTGGAACTGACTCGGAAAAGCAAGAACGCCGGCCGCCGGAAAAAGGGAGTAAAGGGCTGCGGAATGGAGGATAATCGCTAGAGGATTTGGGAGATGAAAGAAGAGAGGTGCGGAAGAAGTGAAGGGATGAATGACTTAGGTATTTATAGATTTGGTCGGCTGTCCATATCGCGCCACGTGTCCTCAATTAAACGGTTAGGGAACAGACGTAACATCTGACAAAACGGTTACGGGAAAACGCTCCCCGAGACTGTAACCGGAAAGATTCGAGGAGTTGTCATAATTACATGTCAGCGACCGTACCACTTCGCAGGATCAATCGAGACAAAAGCGGGATCATTCAGTAGGAGAGCATGCCCTCGGCTGAGCACCAGCGTGCCTTGAAGAAAACGACATCAAGGCAGTCAGGCTTTCCCACTACACCCTTTGTTATTTTTCTACTTTTTTGGGTCATCGCTCCGCTAAACCCAAAAAAGTGAGAGACTGGTGATAGATACCTCAAATCGGGCACTCAGCTTGGAGAGTATGAATAGGCAGTCAGACTCGAGTACGGCATAACACTTGGCGATTCACGAGAAATGGCTTCTCTCGTTGTCCCCGCAACGCGAAGTACCCAGGACACCAGTCCGCCAAGCGGGTATGCTTACGGTCATGGTACCTGGTTGGCTCAGATATGCGACTAGGCTCGGTAGTCGGTGCATCCCTGACTGAGCTTCTGGAGAGTTCGGATGAACGACCAGGCTCGGTGGTCGGAGTGTCCTTGTCTAGGTGACTTAGCCTCCCTAGCCGGGCTACCAAGCCAGGCAGTCGGTGCGTCACCGACCGAGTGCACGCCCAACAAGTAGATTCTTTTTTCAGTTTAAGTAATTAACGCATTAATTATGGTAGATTCTATAGCTGATTCGGCTACACCTTTTTGACCTACTTATGTTGTAGGGAATTTATCTCATTGTATAAATACTCGCACGAGGTCATCATGTATAGGGGTCGGAATTTTCTCCATAATAACATCCCGTTACTCTGTCTCGCTCTCGGCATCTCTTTATTCCATCCCAAACCCTGATACTTTACAGTAGTGTTGGCTCGCCGAATGGCTACCCAAGGCCGTAAAACCAACAATTGTAAAAGTGAAGAATATTTAATGAAGATAAAACCAAGTGCAACACATATTTTGAAAAAGAAATATTAAAATTTTCTTCCATGCCTTTGCTTTTATTAATCAAGAGAATAGGAAGATGTTGAGGTTCATTGCTTGGACAAGTTTTTAAAATTCTTTTAGAAAAAAAAAAAGTGTCAGCCCGCGAGTCGACTTGCAGAGCCTGCCAACCCGTGTGAGGCGAGTTAGGGTCACACGATTCTTAGTCCACGGACCGACCCGCAAAAGCCCGTGAAACATTAGACCCGCGGTGGGATGGGCCTAATGGAGCGACCCAGCCCACTTTGACAACCCTATCCAAAAGGTATTGATACTTTCGAGAGTCTATTTAACTTTTATGTCAATGGTCAATAATAAATATTAATTAAACAAATCAAATTTAAATGTACCATTTTCCTCCGCATTTAGAATTACTTGTAGATCGAATTCTTGAAATTCTTTGGAGGCAAAAAGGCAAAATCCCTGACCCGTGAATTCTTGAATCCCCGGCCGGCCACATATGAGAACATTTCTCGGAACACCACATTCTTTCTTCTTTCCACGGCCTTTGTCTATATAACTCAGGCACCCTTCTTCCCCCACCCTTTTTCATGTCATTGGCGCCACCCTCCACCCCATCCTCTGTCCCGTACGTCTTCCCCAAAAGGCCAGGACAGTTGATCCAAGAACCCTCTCTTTCCACCATAAAATCTTTCTATCTGTATCACAACAATAGCATATGCATCCAAATTAAACAATATAATTAATTTTTATAAAAGTAATTAATTTGGAGTAAATTATATTATTAAACCAAAAAAAAAAATGGGAGGGTGTGCGTCCACTCCGAATGTGTTGCATGACGACGATGCGAACTCTTCGATGCCGCCATTGCCGCGGAAGAGAGACAAGACCACCTCGAAGATTAAGAAACTTGCAAAAAAGGCGTCGGCGAAGATGGAGGGAGGATTCGTGGCCGGAGATGATGATAATAACGCCACCAGCAAACGCCGTTCACTCAGCAAAAAGTTCAAGGAGGCTGTCAAAAAGGCGTCGTCCAGGAGGGAGGCTGGCGACGGTTCCAGACACCGTTCATTCAGCACCCACTCAGAGGTACTATACATACAACAATTTATTCATGCATGCATTTCATTATATATATACAAAGTAATTCTATCCTGTGATTAGAAATGGTAATTTGTCCCATTCCTCCGTGGGATTCTCAACTTCCATTCTAATGAGAATGGAAATTGAAAAAACAGGATAATGTATGTAATTCTCTATCGGGATGGGGACAGAAATAAGAATATCCCTCCTCCTCCTGGTCTTGTTCCGTTCCCGAATAATATAATTATTTGTGTAAGAGATTGCATTATTCCATGAACAGAACAAAGAAGAGGCGAAAGAAGAATTGTCTGCAACATCGATATCAAAATCCAAGTCTCAAGAAATTGAAAAGCTAATTAAATCTAACAAGGACCAGACAGTAGTGGCCCAGCCTGAAAATCCCCATTCTCCTACTGAAGTGGCACAAGATTTAGGATCAAAAATGGAGAAGCCAGAAGTTAAACCATCAACAACATATGACATGCCTGCAAGAAACACCTCAACACTTTCGGTGAGGACAACGCCAACATCATATGACATGCCTGCAACAAGAAACATCACCAAATCTCAGAATCTTTCGGAGATGAAAACGCCAGCATATGAGATGCCTGCAATAAGAACCATCACCAAATCTCAGACTCTTTCGGAGAGGAACTCCCCAACATATGACAAGTCTGCAAGAAGAAACTTCACCAAATCTCAAACAGTTTCACCATCATCAACGTATGACAAGTTCGGAAGAGACATCTCGAAATCTCAAATTCTTTCTTGGAAGAAAGAGGATCAAAGTCTTGCAGACAAAACCCAGAAATATGAGCCTCACTTCAGCAATAAAACAGGAGAGAAATCTGCAGAAGAAATAACCCTCCTACCCCAGAATCGTTTAGAGAAGACAATTAATGGCAAGCATGAACAAAAACCCTTGATATCTGAAACTCCTCCGGGGAAGAAGAAGACAACGGAACAAAACCCCATAAAAGAAGACACTCCAAAACCTTCTGAGAAGCCTGCAGAAGAAAACATACTGAAACCTGCTGGGATGATTCTTTTAGAGAAGAAAATTGAGGAAAAGCTTGAAGAAAAAACCCAGAAACCTCCTCCTTTGGATAAGCCTACACAACAAAACAACTCAAAACCAGAGATCTCTTCTGAGGAAAAAGTAGAAAAGAAAGAGTTAGAGAAGAAATTTGAGGAGGATAAGAAAACCGTAGAAGAAACCACCACGAAAACTCAGACTTTTGAGGCGAAAACAGAAGAGAAGCCTGCAGAAAAAGACAGCATCAACAGCTTGAAATCTGAAACTCTTTTAGATAAGAAAATTGAGGTGAAGGTTGCTGAAAATTCCTTGAAATTGGAGCCTCCATCCGACAAGAAAACAGAACAAAAGTCTGCTGAAGAAAATATCCCAAAAACTGAGACTTCTGAGAAGAAAACGGAAGAGGATCAATCAAAACAAAACACCTTGAAAGCTGAGACTCTTTTGGAGAAGAAAATTGATGAAACGGTACCTCCTGCTCCACTCTCATTTAAGAAAACAGAACAAAAGCCTGTCCAAGAAAACACCCTGAAAGTTGAGAAGAAAATAGAAGAGAAGCCTGCAGAACTAAACACCCCCCTAAAACCAGCTGAGACTCTTTTAATTAAGAAAATCCTTGCAGAAAAATCCCTAAAATCTGAACATTCTATGGAGAAAAATATTCAACAGAAGCCCACAAAAGAAAACACACCGATATCAAAGACATCATCTGAGAAGAAAACAGAAGAGAAGCCCACGAAAGAGAACACCCCAAAACCAGCTGACACTCTTTCAGAGAAGAAAATCGAGGATAAACCTGTAGAAAACTCCCTAAAATCTGAAGATTCTTCGGAGAAAAATATTCAACAGAAGCCCACAAAAGAAAACACATCGATATCAAAGACTTCATCTGAGAAGACAACAGAAGGGAAGCCCACGAAAGAGAACACCCTAAAACCAGTTGAGACTCTTTCAGATAAGAAAATCGAGGATAAACCTGCAGAAAACTCCCTAAAATCTGAAGATTCTTCGGAGAAAAGTATTCAACAGAAGCCCACACAAGAAAACACACCGATATCAAAGACTTCATCTGAGAAGCCCACGAAAGAGAACACTCCAAAACAAGCTGAGACTCTTCCAGAGAAGAAAATCAAGGTTAAACCTGCAGAAAACTCCCTAAAATCTGAAGATTCTTCAGAGAAAAATATTCAACAGAAGCCCACAAAAGAAAACACATCGATATCAAAGACTTCATTTGAGAAGAAAACAGAAGAGAAGCTCACGAAAGAGAACACCCTAAAACCAGCTCAGACTCTTTTAGAGAAGAAAATTGAGGATAAACCTGGAGAAAACTCCCTAAAATCTGAAGAAACTTCTGAGAAAAATATTCAACAGAAGCCCACAAAAGAAAACACGTCCATATCAACGACTTCATCTGAGAAGAAAACAGAAGAGAAGCTCACGAAAGAGAACACCCTAAAACCAGCTCAGACTCTTTTACAGAAGAAACTCGAGGATAAACCTGCAGAAAACTCCCTAAAATCTGAAGAAACTTCTGAGAAAAATATTCAACAGAAGCCCACAAAAGAAAACACATTGGCCTCAAAGACTTCATCTGAGAAGAAAACAGAAGAGAAGCCCACGGATGAAAACTCCCTAAAATCTAAAGATTCTTCGGAGAAAAATGTTCAACTTAAGCCCACAAAAGAAAACACATCGACCTCAAAGACTTCATCTGAGAAGAAAACAGAAGAGAAGCCCACAGATGAAAACTCCCTAAAATCTAAAGACTCTTCGGAGAAAAATGTTCAACAGAAGCCCACAAAAGAAAACACATCGACCTCAAAGACTTCATCTGAGAAGAAAACAGAAGAGAAGCCCATGGCGGAAGAAAACACCCTAAAACCTGAGACTCATTTAGAGAAGAAAATCGAGGAAAAACCTGCAAAAACCCTCCAAATATCTGAGGGTCCTTCGGACAAAAACATTGAGCAGAGCCCCACAGAAGAAAACACAACGCCCGGGATACCAAAGACTCCATCTGAGAAGAAAAAAGAAGAGGGCCACAGAAGACAAAGCAGCATGAAATTTGGGATTCCTTTCTTTACGAGAAGAGAAGAAAAGTCTGCAAACATGTACCGGCCGAAATCTGAGAGTTCGTTGGCAAAGCAAGTAGAAGAAAACCCAAAACCAGACTCCCCACAACCTGAAGGAACTAAGGAGAATGAACCCGTGGCACCTGATATGACCATTTTTATGAAGGAAATGGAAGCGAAATGGATAGGGATATGAGTATAGAGTTGCAGAAGCAGAAAGATAAATTCGATCAGAGAGAATTTTGTAGGGAGATAGACAACTTTAAGTTTGTGTAGCAATTAACCTCCTTAATGCTTCTTTGATTACACTATTTACCTTTCCTTTGTAGGGTGAATTTCAATAGATTTTCACTGAACTGTAGCAAAATTGTATCAAAACTGTAGTTATAATACTCCATTCTGGTTACAGCTTCTGCCGGTGGCATTCCTGTAATTTTCAGCAACTTCCAACTAACTTTAACCGCCTCACTACATCTAACAACCAACTAACACCGTTCCGTCGTTTTGGAATGTTTACAATTTTTAATTTCCATTCAAGTGCAAACTCATAAACTCTTCGTACAAAGAATCCACTGCACAGGAATATTACCACGAAAAGGCAAAAGAAATCTTCTGCTATGATAGAAAAGTAACTTATAAATTTGTCTTACTAGATCCTCATCAATTAGAGTTTATTTATTTTTATATGTTTTTGTCAAGCCACATAAAAGGAGAGAGCAGAGGGAGTAAAAGAGTAAAAACAGAGGGAGGGGATGATGAGAACTGATTGTATTGTATTAACGGAACATAATTACAATGAGATCAGATGATGTGAATATATACAATATAGAGTCACAGTGTGACAAGGATAAGAAGTAGAGAGTCACAGTGTGACAAGGATAAGGAGTTCTAAATAGACTCAAATACAGAGTCCTAATACTCCCCCTCAAGCACAGTGTATACTAGTAACCTGTAGCTTGTCCCTTAGGGAAGAAAATCTAGGTCCAGACAAAGCTTTGGTGAAGATATCAGCAAGTTGATCCTTTGTGGAGATGAAGTTGACTTGGATATCACCCGAAGCTACTCGATCACGAACAAAATGATAATCAATCTCCACATGCTTGGTGCGCGCATGAAAGATTGGGTTGGCACTCATATATGTAGCTCCTAGATTATCACACAATAATTGTGGAATGGAAATACCCGGAATCTGTATCTCACGCAGTAATGACATAATCCATAGAACCTCAGCACAAACATCTGCAAGCGCTTTGTATTCAGCCTCAGTGGATGACCTGGCAACAGTTCTCTGTTTCTTGCAAACCCAGGATATAAGATTACTCCCCAAGAAAACAGCAAAACCACTCGTGGATTTTCGATACTCAGGACAACCAGCCCAATCAGATCAGAGAAGGCATGAATGTCTCTAAATGAGCACCGTCGTATGCCTAAACCATGATCAACTGTTCCCTTAACATACCTGAGTACCCGTTTGAGCTGCTCTGTGACATGGTTGGAGCATGCATATGCTGGCATAACTGATTAACTGCAAAGGATAGGTCAGGTCGTGTGACAGTGAGATATTGCAGTGCTCCAGCTAGACTCCTATACTGTTTGGGATCATCATATAAATCTGAATTGGAGGGGACAGTTTTCGAGACAGAGATAGGTGTAGAAAGGGGTTCGCATTCAGACATTCCAGCCCGTTTTAAAATATCATTCATATACCGTTGTTGAGATAAAATAATCCCATTGTCACTCTTAACTGTTTCAATACCCAGAAAGAAATTTGGTTCACCAAGATCTCTGATTTTGAATGTAGTAGACAATTTGGACAAGAGCTGAGACATAATACCCTGATCACTTCCCATTACAAGAATGTCATCCACGTATACCAATAGATAAACCAAAGCAGAGTCTTTAGAGTAATAGAACAGAGAGACATCTGTCTTGGACGCTTGAAAGCCAACTGATAGTAAGAACGTATGTAGTCGATTAAACCAGGCTCTGGGAGCTTGTTTTAACCCATACAGAGATTTTTTTAACAAACAAACATGATTCGGGAAGTTAGCATCAATATAACCAGGGGGTTGCTTCATATAAACTGTTTCAGCCAGATTACCATTCGGAAAAACATTATGAACATCTAGCTGTTTGATAGACCACCCAGATGATAAAGCTAGAGATAGAAGGAGTCTTACAGTCGTAGGCTTTACCACTGGACTAAATGTGTCGAAGAAGTCCTGGCCTGGAACCTGATTAAAACCTTTCGCAACCAGTCCGGCTTTATGCCTTTCAATAGTACCATCAGCCTTTCTTTTCGTAAGAAACACCCATTTACAGCCAATAATAAGAAACACCCACCCACCAGCCTGGCCATGTGTTGTTATGCAGGAGAGCATTGAATTCTTGGTCCATGGCTTCACGCCACTCAGGATATTTGACAGCTTGAGAGTGACATGTGGGTTCCGTGGGAAGCACCTGAGCTGCTAGAGCAAAAAGAGGAGCATCTGCGTTGCTGCGAGTGGCCATAGAGTGAGCACGGACATTGGGCCTGATGGACCGCTCACGTGGACGGCCTCGCCGGCGAGCAACGGGCTCCACAGGATCACCTGACGAGGCAGCCTGTCCGGGATCCACGGCTGGTTCGAATGAAGCTGGTAGCGGCGGTTCTGGCGGCTCATCATTGGACACGGCAGGAATATGTGTGCTATGACTTAGAACAGATTCCGCCCAAGGTCCAGAAAACAGAGTAGATAGATCCTGCAAAGAAGTTTTAGTAGCAAAGGGGAAAACTTCTTCATCAAATCTGACATGCCTGCATGTGTAAATCTTATTAGTATGTAAGTCCATGCATCTGTACCCCCTAAAGGACTCAGGATAACCTAGGAAGACACATGGAGAAGACCTGTATGACATCTTATGACGATTATATGGTCGAAGATGAGGATAGCATAAACACCCAAAGACACGAAGGAAAAGATAGGAAGGAGGGGATTTATGTAACAGGAGATGAGGACTGGAGTTATTTAATACAGAAGATGGCATTCTGTTAATTAAATAGACAGCAGTCTCAAAGGCAAAATCCCAAAATTTCAAAGGAACAGAGGCATGAGCTAGAAGAGCCAGACCAGTTTCAACAATGTGACGATGTTTTCGTTCAACACGACCATTTTGTTCATGTGTATAGGCACAGGATTGTCTATGTTGAATTCCTAATTGAACAAACGAAGAATGCAATTTCTTGTACTCAGCACCTAAATCAGACTGAATGGCCTTTATTTTGCAATTAAAGGGCCGTTCAACAAGAGTACGAAATTTATCAAAGATGGCATAAAGATCAGACTTTAATTTCATAGGGAAGAAACATGTATAACGGAATAGTCATCCACAAAGATCACAAAATAAGGGAAGCCAGAAGTAGATAAAGTGGGCGCAGGACCCCAAATGTCTGTGTGAATAAGATCTAGGACTTGAGAACTAGAGGAAGCAACACGAGGGAGGGGAAAACGGGCAGATTTGCCTAATTGACATGCATTGCATAAAGAATTATGACAACGAATATTATCACGAGACCCACTAACCAAACAAGAACGAAGTATATGGCTAAGAACACGGTTATGAGGATGACCCAGATGATTGTGCCAAGTGGAAGCCGAGGCACGAGCGGAAAGAAACGCTGACGGAGACGAACTAGGTAATGAAAGTGTGTATAGTCCCCCCGAACAATTGCCCCGAAGAAGTATTTCCTTGGTATTGATATCCTTCACAACAAAAAGGAGGGGTGAAACTCAAAAAAAAGACTTTATTATCGGATGCAAACTTCTGAACAAATAATAAAGAATTAGACAAACGTGGAACGTGAAGTATATCAGACAATGTAAATGATCTAGAAGGGGTATTAAAAGAGGCATGACCAACATGACTAATAGATAAACCCATACCGTCACCGACACGTAAAGTGTCATTACCAGTGTACTTCTTCGATGTAGAAAGGGCAGCGATGTTTGGAGTTGCATGATTTGTGGCTCCAGTGTCCGGAACCCAAGTATGAGAATTTGACGAGGTTTTAGCAACTAAACCATTCTGAAACACCAAATTAGCCTGAGAACCCGGAGCCCCTGAATATCGCCGAAAACAGTTGATTCCCGTGTGACCGAAACTTTTACAAATTTGACACGGATCATTATAACGCCGAAAACAATTGGCTCCCGTGTGACCAAAACGTTTACAAATTTGACATGGATCATCATAGCGCCAAAAACAATTGACTCCCGTGTGACCAAAACGTTTACAAATTTGACACGGATCATCATAGCGCCAAAAACAATTGACCCCTGTGTGACCAAAACGTTTACAAATTTGACATGGATCATCATAACCACGTCTGCCATGCTGCTGAGCTTGATGCGGATTACCACAACCCATGAATCCTAAGCTGGACGGCGGCGAAGACGACTTCTTTGAAGAGATCATGGACGAGGTTTCGGAGATCAGAGGGACGAGCTGTTGTGGGGATGAATATTTTGTTTTCTTGCTTGGGTTTGTGTGACGTCTACAACCCCTCAAGTGTTTCTAATTAACCATTATTTTTGAAAGATAATGGTAATGTTTTCAGAAATCACCGAATTGTGTTTTTTTTTTTTTTTTTTGGAACCCTAGCTAACTGATACCAGATGAGAACTGATTGTATTGTATTAACTGAACATAATTACAATGAGATCAGATGATGTGAATATATACAATAGAGAGTCACAGTGTGACAAGGATAAGAAGTAGAGAGTCACAGTGTGACAAGGATAAGGAGTTCTAAATAGACTCAAATACAGAGTCCTAATAGGGTTAGAAAAGCAGTCGTTATATCGTGCACCGCGCGTTAAACGGTGTCGTTTCTGTAGTTATAACGGAGTGACACTAAGTGTGTCTAAACTGACACTGTCTCACGTATTATTTTTATATTATCAAATGAAACTGCAGTTATATCAAAATGATACTGTAGTTGTGGTGAAATGAAACTACAGTATATATAAAATAAAACTGAATAACATTTCACATATTTGAGTGTATATTGTACAATGAAGCTATAATTATATTGAAATGATCATGTAGTTGTGTTTTAGTGAAACTATAGTGTATATAAAATAAAATTAAATAATATTTACACATATTTGAGTGTATAAATATTGAATGAAACTTTAGTTATATCGAAATGAAACTGTAGTTGTGTTGAACTGAAACTGCAATGTATACAAAATAAAACTGAAGAACAGAGTTATTTTTTGCGAAAATTCTGTTTATTTTCATTAAATAAAACGACGTCGTTTTGATGCGCGGTGCATAATCGATTATGCACCGCGGTGAACGATATAATTTGCCTTAGAAAAGGGTTATCAAAAAGAAAAAGTTTTACACCGCCACCGGGTACAATTGGTGAGCATAACGGCACCAACCCGACATTTCCTTTTCTTTTTCTTTTTCCATGGGGCCTACAAAAAAACTTCCATCATGCAATTTTTCCTCTCTTCCCTTGCTTCTCTCACCTCTAAGTAAGTCTCTCTCTCCTCCATCAAAACAAAAAATCCTTCCAAAAACCAATTAGTGATACTCTTAACTAATTAGATTTTTTTTAAGAAAATAAAATATTAAAGAAAGAAAAACCGAATATTGTTGTAAATTATGATTTATTGTGGCTATTATTCTATCCCACTCTCATACTTTCTAGGATCATGAATCGATAGTTTTTTTTTTTTTTTTTTTTTTTTTTTTTTTTTTTTTTTTTTTTTAAGAATCAAGAACTACATTCCACACCAAAAGGGCATATAGCCTTACAAGAGACGCCATAGGTCCAAAAGTGACCTATGGCTTGAAATTATAAGAGGCAAAGCCTTACAAACTAAGGGCCAAAGATGGCCTAAATGACAAAGAGCCATATGGCCTTACAAAACCACAAGACTAAAGAGCCTAAATCTACAAAGCCTTTAAAAGGCTTTACAACTATAAACACAACAAGGCCAATTGGCCTTTGGTCATAACCAAGCACAAGGGTCCACCCATCAAGATGAACCCTCCTTATTCCTCCTTACAAATATCCCTCTTACATGTTCTCATAATTCCACAATGGTCCACCCATCTAGGTGAACCCTCCTTTCCCTCCATTCTAGATCACATCACAGCCAGCTCTATCAAGCTCTATAACTCACTGCCCATAGAGATTCTGCCCAAGTCATGACAGAATTAATTCCCAACCGCCCCAAACCAGTTCTATATCATAAGGGTCCTAGTTGCTGCATCAATAGAATCAGAAAATCTTCTAGACATGAGGTATCATTTTCCATTGTGGAATCCACCCCATGGCAGGAGTGCCTTCCACTAAAAGCTTTAGGGACCCCTGCAGCTAGACTCCATAATAAGTAAGCCACAACAGCCCACTCAGATAATCCAAGACCATAAGCTTCTACTCAGATAATAGTCAAGTCCACTTCTTATTCCAGAATCTCAAACATGGGATCAATCAGAGAGTCAGGTCACCAGTTTGCATTCCTCTTGATTTTATGTCTATCAAATGCAGAGATCTATGCATTACATTACAGCTGCACAGTTAGACTTTCAACCTGCAGCACCATCTTCATGATTACAGAATGTAGCAGAATCCTCCACTGGTTCCAGCTTCAGATCACTGCCACAAGCAGCTGCATCAATTCTGAATTTCTTCAAGTGTCTAGCAGAGAGGGGCATCCCAGAATAGAAGCATCCCTTCACTTGCTTCTGCAAAAGCTTCTTAATCTCGCTCAACATCAGAGTTCCAGGGTGCAGATCTTCTAAAAGCAATTTAAGACCACCTAAATAAGTGGCCCTCCTTACACCACCCTTCCAACCTCCCTTCTATTTTGTTTTCTTTTCTATTTACATCAATTTAGTCTAGCCTCCCTAAATTTTGATAGGTCTTTAAGCTTATCTAAGTATAAAATCATTGTTTTTTCCACTATTTCCCCTTTTCTTCTCTCAAATTCTTGCAACCCCATCTCCTTCTTTATTTTTGACATGTGTACAAATATCTCATGTTTAGCTTCTTCCCATGCCTCCTTATTAACCACAAATGATCTATGCTCAGCCCCGGACTTAATATTTGTACGACTCTGTTTCGGTTCAATGTCTTCCTTAGCAGAAATAGGCTTCTCAGGGCCAACTTCCATTGGAGCTTTCTCTTCAACTTGTCCCTCCATACTCTTCTTTCCACTCTCCTCCTCCACCATATCTGCCAATCTAGGATTTGAGACTTGCCTCTGATTTGGCCAGTCTATCGAGCTATCAGAGCTTTCATTCGATGAAGGCTCACCAGGGCTTTCTGAATGAGAACAATCAGATTTCCTCATACCTTTTTCTGCATATTTGCTCTTTCTTGAGCTTAGTTTTCTAATAATGTTGTGTTGGTCCCGATAGGGTGGTAAAAAGTCTAGAGAGGGGGGGGGGGGGGTGAATAGACTTTTTAAACTTTTTCACAATAAATAACTCTTTGGTAATTTCAACTCTAAGTAACAAGTAAATAGAGAAGTAATTAAAGTGAAATGCACAGCGGAATAAATAGGTGTAAAGAGTTATGCGCAACCAGTAATTTAAATCACATGCACGTGTGGAATTAATGCTCAGATGAGGTGTAAGGATGACATGAATATCTTGAATATTTAAAGGAGAAGGTTCACTCAATATTTAACAATAATATTCAAGACTATAGATAAGATTTTCGTGTCACGTCGATCGTGTGATAAATGTTACATGCAACACGTCAAACTTGCTTAGAATAATTCAAATGTTAAGCATGGAAAGTTTGAGTTACATGCATACGTGAAAACATGCTAAACCCGAAAGATTAAGATAAACTATGAATAGTAAACGGGTTAGTCGGATAAGATAGATAAATAGAGCGAATTATGTAAGTGCGGTATGTAAATGAGAGAGGCTTTTTATAGTGGTTCGAAAGTGGCGTAATCTTCCTAGTCCACTTTACTCCATTCACTTCTAGGAGTAATTCACTATTTTCCACACACAGTTACAATAGTGAATAAGCGCTACACAAGCACTTCTTCCGGATGTTTTGCACACAACTACACCCAACTCCGAGTGTGTTGCACACAGCTACACTCAACTTCGAGTATTTCGCACACAGCTATACTCAACGCCAACCAAGTGTTTTGCACACAGCTACACTTAGCAACTCCGAGTGTTTTGCACACAGCTACACTCACTAGAGTATTTCGCACACAGCTATACTCTTCTAACAATTACAAATACAAAGGTAATTGTATCTCTCTCCAACTATTTTTGAGACTATTCAGACTAAGTCTCTAATGAATATTTGAGCACTTGCACTTGTTTTTCTCGTGTGTATTCACGTCTCCTTTTTTGTATTCACCTCTATGCTTTCTTCAAGTCTTCATGGCCTTTTTATAGATAACCAAATATATCCGTTGGAGTGGGATAATTTGATATTTGAAATTTGAATCTTCATAGCCTGATATTGTTGACAACGGTATATCTTCAATTTTGATTTGATTGTCAACTTGCCTGACAAAATAATATTTTATCTCAACTTGATTTTCAAGTTGTTTCTTAAAATATTATTTTTGTTGTCAATTTGAATTTCCAACGAATCTTTGAAATAAATCCTTCTGATAGGATTTATTTCTAGGATAAGTTTTTATATTCACGTCTTCATAAATATTTTTCCGTTCTGATCAATATCTTCAGGCAATTTTGGATTTTGGTGACATGTGGGCTGATTCAAAATAAATTCCTTCGAATTTATCCATTTTCAGATCATCTTGCTTCTTTGCCACATTGTGCTCCTTTGACTTAGGCACTTCTTGCTTGTTGACTTGAACATTGTGCTTTTCTGATTTGGTCACATTGTGCCCCTTTAGACACATCGTATTTGTTCACATTGTGCTTCTTTTGACACATCGTGCTCCTTTCAGACATTGTGCTCTTTAGGAACATTGTGCTCCTTGGGCACATCTTGCTTGTACACATCGTGCTCCTTAAGAACATTGTGCTTGTCCGAATTCTTGACTTGTAAAAAATAAGTCCTTGGGGGGAATCAATCTTGGGTATAATCGTTTTATATAAGGACATCTACCATTTCACCATTAGGCTCATCCAGTTATTTGTTGTAACGCCATTCATTTATGCTTCTTTTCTCGGATGAATACTTGTAGGACCAAAATTAATTTTCCAAATTAATTTTGTTCTTCATATGGTAGATTTCCTTTGACTCGATACTCTGATTTATGATGCTTGTACTAGAGATCTAAAAACTAAGGGGATCTATAGTACATTTGGCTCATCAAAACTTACAAAAATATTCCTATCAATTTTCCCCCTTTTTGATGACGCCAAAACCTATACTCAGTCATTTGGCTGTCTTTTAAAAAAGAATTATTTTTCAAAAGATTTTATTATTCTAGACATAGCCATGACGAGTTTAACATTTGATTTTGACTCTAGGAAAGGTATTTTTAGCAACAAAAATTCCTATTCGCATTTTTGGATTTTAATGGTAACGAATTTTGCAATTTTCCAGTTTATGCGATTTTAATACAATCTAAGCTAAAAATTTTACCTTTCAAGACAAATAAAAATATCAATAGAAAAAAAAACTTAAAAGCATCATAAACAGATAATCGAAGAGCATCATTGCAAATTGTTTTATGGTCATACTCCAAGTTCGTAGACCATACAAAACATTGTGACATCAATCATACAAATCATTTGATTATTCTATTTCTCCTTTCTTCTAGCACATGATTTATATGATTCTTAACTTCAATGAAATTGTCACTAATGGCATAATCGTTGCATACCTGCCCAATCACGTAGTAGTTAAATGCTTCAATAATGTTGTTCCCGGGCAGTACACTTTCTTCATACCATATGATGCATTCTTCTATGTTTCTGTCTCCTTGAAGCTCGGCATCATTGACTTTGATGTAGTCTCTAAGCACCATGATCACCAAAGATCTTGCATAGCTCTTGATTCTCCTGAAATTCTCATTCGAAACCCACAAGTTTTGGTCACTTGGACCACTCTTCTTCATTCCTTTTGGTAGATCATTCAAGTTGCCAATCTTGGCAATTCAACTCTACCATCTCTTGGTGTGGATTCCAAATAAAGAGCTGCTTTGTTGTACCAATTTATTTGTTCTTGATTGCCTCCTGCACAAACAATTTCACGAAATGAACGGTGAGTGGTATTTGTACTGCTTGATCCACCTGGACTGCCTGCATCACCACCGAACCAATATTCCATTCCTCATCTTCTTGCAACATTGGATCTGCCAGCAGATCTGCCTCCTCCTCTACTACTGCTTGTACCAACATTTCTGGTAGCCATGGCAGTCATGATCATTTCCAGCATGCCTTCCAAATGACTGAATCTCTCTTCCCCCTTTTTGGCGTAATTATTCAGTGTATGTACCGATTCACGAAGAGATGAAACAGATTCAGAGATGTTTTCATATGAACCTCGAAGGCAGCCTACTTTGGTGTTGATGGAGATGAGATCTGTGTGGACATCACCAATTTGCTTCTCATGTTGATGTACCACATTGAGAATTCCCTGACTTTGATTCACGGCAATTGCTTCATTGGCTTTTCCAGCATTTTTGAGGATTTGAGACAGTTGGATGTAGAACTCATTGAGTTGTCCTTTGACATTTGTATTTAATCCGCCAACTTGTCTCTCAAGTGCTTGATGTGTATCAATCAAGTGTTGTTGACTCCTTCGGTTTTCATCAAATGAGGTTTCAAATTTTCCTCCTTGAGTATTGACAACATGATCCACATGAGTGTAGATACCTTGAATCATGCTCTCCATTCGGTCAACTAGACTTAGTACAACATTTTTCAGATTTTTCAATTGTGCATTTGATGTAGTGCCATCAAGATTTTGCTCTTCTTGGGTCGCGAGAATACATCTTGCTCCTTCTTGAGCAGAATTATCTCTAAGCATGTGAGATTTTGCTTGAGTTTCCAACAAATTTCTTTCTTCTTCCGGCGTGTGTTCTTCTAACACGTGTGTGTCACCTTGGACACTTTCTGCATGTGTAGACTGATTTTCTTCCGTGTGGTGGCTGTCATGCATGGCTTGATCTTCATGGCTAATTTCAGTCTGATTCAACACACTAACATCATATAATTCGATGTCCATCAAAAGTGGATTCACACCATGTTGATCAAAAAGTTGAGTATGTGTGGCATTGTCTCCTTCTTCGTGTCTAGTAAGCTCAATGGGTTGATCAAAATCATCAATATCAACCAAAAAATCATCTTCAGTTGGCATGTTCTCTTGTACTGTGTTGACATGAGAAGTCTCGGCCAATTTGGCTTTTAGCTTACTCACAAATGCCACTCCATTTACGATTGAGATCAATGTTGCATGGCCAATATCAAAACTGCCGATCAATTGTAAAGAAAATGCTTCTTCTTCTTCCATACTTGGTCCTCTTGTCATCAATTCTTCATAAGAGCCAAGTCTCCAATTTCTCCAATTTAGAACTCTTTGATACTCATTCACTAGAATTGAATCAAGTCCATCAACTTGATAAATCTCTTCATTCGTCACTGTTTCCAGTTCGGCTATCCGTATGAAAGGGTTCATGATGTTTTGGCTTGTGTTGGGATCAAGATTTGAGGTAGGGTGTAACACCCCCCCAAAACACATGCTATAAAAAAGTCTTAACACATGCAGATAACACAACAAAACAACTAGCACAGCGGAAGATTAAAAGATAACTGGATAAACATAAATCCAAGTCATGGGGTGTTATGCCACGTTCATCAACAAAGATGAACGCTACGGCCAAATCTGCATGGTATACAACTATCCCAAATCTCACAAGTCTACAACTAGATAGGCACACAGGCCATAAAACAAACGGAAGGAGTGATGCTATCGGGCACTAGACTGCGCGCTCGTCTAGACATCACCTGAAATATCACAAATAAACATGGGTCGACGCCCGGTCAGCGAATAATGCTGGTAACCCACCAATACATGTGAAATAACATACATAAGTAAGGTATAAGTTGTAAAACCATTTTCGAAACTTAATACATACATACATATATATATATATATATATATATATATATATATTTATATATATATATATATAAGTGTAAAACCAAGAGTAAAAGCAACCGTAAGACTCAACACTCTCAACAACAACACACGCGAACACATCCCAAGACCACAAGAACAACACGACACACAAAAGAGTCAAGGCATGATCTATCATCACTCAATAGATCAAAACCCGACAAGCACAACGCAAAAGAATAAGACTCACACAACCGGCAACACATGCCAAGGCAACACATGCCTTTGTGACTACACACGTCACAAGAGAAGAACTCACCACAGTGGCTACAATAGCCCTCGTGACATCACCCATCACGAGTTGATATGCCTGCCTTATGCCCGATTCCAACCTTATGGCTACCCCCAACCTTGTTTCTTCTTCCCAACCATTACCTCCAGGACCACTGTACTTCTTAGTCCAACCTTTTCCCTCCTGGGACCGTCGTCCCCCACCAACAAACCACCAACAAAGCCACCAATTTCATAGTACACAAGGTACCGTACACACACACGGCGACACACGCCTTCCCAAGAAAATACGTGAACCTGACACACAGGTCACAACTCCATAATCACGTCACGACCACCACGAGGACCGCTGCAATACCTTGGTGACTAGTGTCCCATACCACTAATCATGAAATCCAGGTAAAGCCACACACGCATCACACCTCAACAGGAATCAATCAACGGATTACAACGAAGGTATGAAACATACTCAATCAAGGAATGGAACAAAGTCCAACAACAACAACGATGAATAACACAAGTTATTATCAACCCATCGGAAGGTACAAATAACACACAGGCTAGCATTTAGACACCGAACTAGTATGCTTATCAAACGGATAAACCAAAGGTAGTTCCGAGGAACACACAAGACACATCACGGTTCAACGAAACACAATGTTGAACACTTAGCACGATTCAAGACACCAAAGTCCTACATGGATACCTACCACATAGTTCTAGACATACGAAACATCAAGAAGACACTCAAATAGTTCCACAAAAGAACATCGGGAAGTCCAAAGACCAAATACCGAGTCAAAAGAATCACGGGGAACAAATCTCCCAACATCTAACATAGGGTACCCGCGGGTAGGCCCACGGGTTGGCCCCTACCCGCGGTTCCGCCCGCGGGTACAGGCCTCCCACCTTGTGTACCCCGCGGGTGGGCCTCTTACCCGCCGTTCCGCCCGCGGGTACAACTTGTACCACAACACCACACTTTGCGAAATTCATCTCCAAACACAAATTTAAGTCCAAAACATGTCAAATCTCACCCAATACAACAAAATGACTTGAATCATAGGAAATGCCAAGCAATGGCACAAATGAACCCTAAACACAAGCTCTAGATATGCATTTTCACAAGAACATGCATAAACACTCACATTTCATAGCTAAACACATGTAGAATCCAAGAAATCACATATAGGTAAGCAAAATAGATTTTGTAGAGCATGGGTTACCTCTTGTAGACTAAAAGACTTCACTTTACACCTTAACAAGCTCTTCTCAAGGCTCACCTTCCAAACCCACTTCAAGAACAAACCAAAAGATCATAAAGATCCTACCTTTAAGAAAAGACACCTAAGATGAAACAAAAAACACAAGATGGACCTAAATCTTACCCTCCTAGATGCCCAAATATAAGAAAGGTTGAATCTTGGAAGCAACTCTTGAAGTCTTGGCAAGGTCTCAACTTGGCTTGGAAGAAAAGCTACTCACCTTTTTAGAGAGAAGGTAGAGCTAGATTTTTAGAAAGTGTAAGGGATAGAATGAAGATGTCTACTAGGTTAGGTTACAATACTAACACCATGTGTAAGGTCAAAAATGCCCTTACTAACATTAGGAAATGTAAGGAACAAGGGAACTCCCTTCAAAGCTCAAGGTACAACTCTGACTTTGGAATTGACTAGTCAAATACTAGTCCTCGAGTATTGAATTTCAGGATTTTAGAAATTAATTCCCCAATTGAAATAGGATTAATTACTCAATTAACCCATTAATTGAATTTAGATTTTGGGGTGTCACATCCTCTCCCCCTTCAAAGAAGCTTCGTCTTCGAAGCTTGGGTACGACGAATTAGAACAAACGGTAATAGGAAACAACATTGTGACAAGAGGTTCAAGAACGAATTCTTTTGGTCAAAACTCAAAAGATTTCACAAGAATTCCAAAAAAGAAAGATGGCATATCAAATCAAGAATTCGCAAGAGTTTAACAAAAGGGTTGGATTGAGCATCACGAACTCCAGACTTAACACCAACATCAACTTCTAGCCAAACACTAAGAACAAGACAACCAACACAAAACACCCACTACTACTACTAAGCTAACTAAGCCACAAGGCAACAAGCAAAACAAGCACGAAAGCAACAACAAGCAACCAACAACGGCAACATCGGCTAGGGAGAAACAACCACCAAGAAAAAGGCGAACAAGGTAGCCACAGCTTCACACTAGAAGGACTCGCGCTCCGACTCCTCGGGCTCTTCCTCGTCTTCTCCTCTATGACTCGAGCTGGCTTCGATCTGGTCTAGCCGGTGGTGCACGGCGACGAACTGCATCTTCATGTAGGCGAAGCCCTCCTCGATCATACGGTTCTGCTGACGAAGCAAAGCAACAACACGCTCTTCGTGCGACATGGAGTCGTGCTCCCTCTTGGTGTGGGCTTCTCTTCTTCGTCGGTTTTCTTCGCTCTCCGAGTCACTTTCTTCAGCTGCAACGGCTTCTGGTGCTCCCACCTCATCCTCACGGTCGGCTTCATCTTCGGCTTCCTCATCACCTCCCATGCTTTGAACAGCGAGGCTCAACTTCCCGGCATTGATTCCAAGCTCGGCTGCCAACTCTGCCCTTTTTTCGGGTACTTTTCTTACCACTTCCTCAAGCGTGATGTATTCACCATCATCCAACTGAAACAGATTACAACTCCGAAGGTTGGTGGCATCCAACACTAGCTTTCCCACGGCCTTCGGAAGGCAACCATCCACACTGACACCCTTCCTAACCAAGATCCAACTCAACACTATCCCGTATGGTAAGCTCTTCTGATTGTGATCCCGGCAAAACACCATGTGTTGCAACATCAAAGCAGGCAAGTTGAACTTAACCATATTCTTGAGACAGAAGGCAAAAGTGCACTCCAACTTACCCAGCAACTTGCTCTTGTTGTTGTTAGGCAACAAACAGTCCGATACCAACATCACCAAAATCCTTCTCCGCAGTCAACCACTTCTTCTCCGGCCTTGAAGCTTGAGTGAACCCACTCGTACGGCCTAACAAATAGCTCAAGTAGTCCCGGTACCCCATGATATCCGTACTAATCCAAGAATGACCACTATACTGAGCCACTCCGGAAGCAGTCAAACTCAAAAGCTGAGCCAGCCTCTTTTCAGAAAGCACCAACTTCACACCTCTCACTTTGGAAGTGATCTCAAGCTTCTCACCCTCTTTTGTCACAACCATGTGACGATAAAACTCCTTAACCAAACTCGGGTAAGTCTCGGCCCTTACGGCGAGAAACCCATCCAACAAACCCTGAAATCTAAGCATATCCAACAAGGAATTGGAAAAAGATTTCGGATCAAAAGCTTTACCTTCAAGAACAAGGTAGTGGGTATCCACCCATTCCGCTTTTCTAGCCAAACTTGATCTTCTAAGCATGGTAAGAGATGACCCAAAGCTCAACAAAAAGGTGCCCACAACTTTCCTCCTCTTTCCTCTTCTTTCCTCTTCACTCTCGCTGCTCTCCTCTCTCTCGCTCGATCGGCTTCCCAGCGACACAGCAGCAGGCGGCACGGCGGCTCCGGTGGTGCGTCGACGGCGTGGCGGTGGCACGGCGAAGGTGTGGCGACGGGCAGGTGGTGGTGGTGGGTTGCGGTGAAGCTACGGGTAGGGGATGGGGTTTTGGTGGTCTCATGGGTAGAGAAAAGGAGAAGAAGAGAAATTGGGATTTTAGGGATTTGGGAGAAATTGGGGAAAAAGATGATTTAATTTTGGGATTTGGGTAAAGTGGAAATTTATGGTTTAGATAGAATTAAAATTGGATATGTTCTAAGAAAAACAATTAGCTTAAGTGGTTTAGAGGTTAGGTTGACAAAGAATAGGGTTAGGTTCAAAACTCAAAGGTTACAATTAAACATTAAGCTTGATTTTGGAGTTACACAAGGAAGGATTTTTGGTATGAATTTTGCTATTTCCAATTTCAAAGAATACTTGGAAAATTTAGAGAGTTTACAAAGGAATTGTTGTAAGAACAACTAAGTATAAGGATTGTAGAATTGACCCAAGCACAATTCATTCCAAAGATGGATAGCTAACTTCACAACGAAACTTATATGCCAAACTAAGGAAGTCACTTAGCAAGAAGAGTTTATACTAAGTTTCAAAAGAATCACTACCAAAGAAAAGCATGCCAAAGATTGCCAAGTAACTCAAATAGACAACTACGAAACACAAGATAACACTCAAGGTAACAAAGAACACGATGATCGTGGAAAACAAGGATAGGCTAGAGGAAAGGGTTACCTGCCAACTATTCTTCCAACAAGCCCTCTGACTCCGCCTGTGAACGCGCCATCACGAAGACCCTCCCAGGTGGCTTAGCTCCAACTACTCCGCGACTCGAACTACCCCCCGATGCTCCTCCGGCTCCCGGCGGTGGCGGCAACGCTCTCTGACCGGCTAGCTGGGGACACTCCGCGACTTTGTGACCACGATCCCCGTATCGGAAACACTTAAACGCCTGGCCATGACAATCTTGGCCCGCGTGCACCTTCCCACATCTTCGGCACGGGAACAACTTAGCTTGGTCCCCATGCTCCATCCTTTTAGGTCCTTGAGATGAAGATGTCACGTTCTTGGTCTGGAAACTCGGTCGTGGTTTCTTAAAGGTAGAAGGACCTCCGCCCTCAGTCCTCTTTCTAGCTTGCTCGTACGATCCTCTCTGAAGCTGCTGCATGCGATACAGATCAACGGCACACACGTAAGCGTCATTAAGAGAACTCGGCCTACTCACAGTCAAAGCTTTTCGCACCTCATAGTTCAAACCGGCCACAAATTTCTCGACTTTAGCGAGCTCTGTAGGCACAAGCATCCTCGCAAAACGTGCCAACTCCAAGAACCTCTTGTGGTATTCAACCACAGACATGGATCCTTGCTGCAGGTGGAGAAACTCTTCATACATGGCGGCGCACACATGTGCTGGGTAGAACCTCTCGCGCATTCTGTCCTTGAGCGTGGTCCAGTCGAACTCGGGTTCTTCAAGAAAAGCCGGACCTTCATGGACCCACCACAAATCCGCTTCATGGCAAAAGTAAAATGTTGCCAACTCCACTCTCCTCTCTTCGGGGCAACCCACCACGGTAAAGATCTTGTCAAACACCCGTAGCCACTCTTCCAAGACTATCGGGTCTTCCTCGCCGGCGAAGGTTGGCGACCGATGTCCCGACACCAAACGACCTATATCACGGTGCCCAGTAGTGGGTGGAGGCGGCACAGCGTGATTGTTGTTCAACAAGGCCTCACTGAGCGTCTGCATAGTCTGAGTCAGCTGGTGGAGATTCTGAGCAAGCTGCTCGTTTGTCGGGGTCTCCGGGGTGCGAGCTCGGGGACGAGGAGGCATCGCAACTTCTATAACAACAACACGGTTACCAAAAGATAGCAAACATTCAAAGAACAGAAAGCAACACTCAGCTCACCGCGCAACCTAGAGTCCTAAGCCTAACACTTAGCTTCTTAAGGTCGCTTAAGGGTCTCAAACCACACTTAGCCACTTAGAAAGTCTAAACTTAACTCTTCCTAGGCTCAAACCTAGGCTCTGATACAAACTGTAACACCCCCCCAAAACACATGCTATAAAAAGCCTAAACACATGCAGATAACACAACAAAACAACTAGCACAGCGGAAGATTAAAAGATAACTGGATAAACATAAATCCAAGTCATGGGGTGTTATGCCACGTTCATCAACAAAGATGAATGCTACGACCAAATCTGCATGGTATACAACTATCCCAAATCTCACAAGTCTACAACTAGATAGGCACACAAGCCATAAAACAAACGGAAGGAGCTATGCTATCGGGCACTAGACTACGCTCTCGCCTAGACATCACCTGAAAGATCACAAATAAGCATGGGACGACGCCCGGTCAGCGAATAATGCTGGTAACCCACCAATACATGTGAAATAACATACATAAGTAAGGTATAAGTTGTAAAACCATTTTCGAAACGGAATACATATATATATATATATATATATATATATATATATATATATATATATATATATATATATATATATATAAGTGTAAAACCAAAAGTAAAAGCCAACGTAATACTCAACACTCTCAACAACAACACACGGGAACACATCCCAAGACCACAAGAACAACACGACTCACAAAAGAGTCAAGGCATGATCTATCATCACTCAATAGATCAAAACCCGACAAGCACAACGCAAAAGAATAAGACTCACACAACCAGCAACACATGCATTTGTGACTACACACGTCACAAGAGAAGAACTCACCACAGTGGCTACAATAGCCCTCGTGACATCACCCATCACGAGTTGATATGCCTGCCTTATGCCCGGTTCCAACCTTATGGCTACCCCCAACCTTGTTTCTTCTTTCCAACCATTACCTCCAGGATCCCTGTACTTCTTAGTCCAACCTTTTCCCTCCTGGGATCGTCGTCCCCCACCAACAAACCACCAACAAATGCACCAATTTCATAGTACACAAGGTACCGTACACACACACGGCGACACACGCCTTCCCAAGAAAATACGTGAACCTGACACACAGGTCAAAACTCCATAATCACGTCACGGCCACCACGAGGACCGCTGCAATACCTTGGTGACTAGTGTCCCATACCACTAATCGTGCAATCCAGGTAAAGCCACACACGCATCACACCTCAACAGGAATCAATCAACGGATTACAACGAAGGTATGAAACATACTCAATCAAGGAATGGAACACAGTCCAACAACAACAACGATGAATAACACAAGTTATCATCAACCCATCGGAAGGTACAAACAACACACACGCTAGCATTTAGACATCGAACTAGCATGCTTATCAAACGGATAAACCAAAGGTAGTTCCGAGGAACACACAAGACACATCACGGTTCAACGAAACACAATGTTGAACACTTAGCACGATTCAAGACACCAAAGTCCTACATGGATACCTACCACATAGTTCTAGACATACGAAACATCAAGAAGACACTCAAATAGTTCCACAAAAGAACATCGAAAAGTCCAAAGACCAAATACCGAGTCAAAAGAATCACGGGGAACAAATCCCCCAACATCCAACATAGGGTACCCGCGGGTAGGCCCACGGGTTGGCCCCTACCCGCGGTTCCGCCCGCGGGTACATGCCTCCCACCTTGTGTACCCCGCGGGTGGGCGGCGGGTGGGCCTCCTACCCGCCGTTCCGCCCGCGGGTACAACCTGTACCACAACACCACACTTCGCGAAATTCATCTCCAAACACATATTTAAGTCCAAAACATGTCAAATCTCACCCAATACAACAAAATGACTTGAATCATAGGAAATGCCAAGCAATGGCACAAATGAACCCTAAACACAAGCTCTAGATATGCATTTTCACAAGAACATGCATAAACACTCACATTTCATAGCAAAACACAAGTAGAGTCCAAGAAATCACATATAGGTAAGCAAAATAGATTTTGTAGAGCATGGGTTACCTCTTGTAGACTAAAAGACTTCGCTTTACACCTTAACAAGTTCTTCTCAAGGCTCACCTTCCAAACCCACTTCAAGAACAAACCAAAAGATCATAAAGATCCTACCTTTAAGAAAAGACACCTAAGATGAAACCAAAAACACAAGATGGACCTAGATCTTACCCTCCTAGATGCCCAAATATAAGAAATGTTGAATCTTGGAAGCAACTCTTGAAGTCTTGGCAAGGTCTCAACTTGGCTTGGAAGAAAAGCTACTCACGTTTTTAGAGAGAAGGTAGAGCTAGATTTTTAGAAAGTGTAAGGGATAGAATGAAGATGTCTACTATGTTAGGTTACAATACTAACACCATGTGTAAGGTCAAGAATGCCCTTACTAACATTAGGAAATGTAAGGAACAAGGGAACTCCCTTCAAAGCTCAAGGTACAACTCTGACTTTGGAATTGACTAGTCAAATACTAGTCCTCAAGTATTGAATTTCAGGATTTTAGGAATTAATTCCCCAATTGAAATAGGATTAATTACTCAATTAACCCATTAATTGAATTTATATTTTGGGGTGTCACATAGGGTTATGACTCAGGGTTGGATTTTGGCTTGTGGTTGTGGTAGGATTTTGGCTTGAATTTGGTTCATGACTTGAGGTAGGATTTTCAAGAGGTTGGGGTGTGGGTTGAGGGTTTAAACCAAGGATTTCTGCTACTGGCCTTTTTCTAGCTGGAAATCCTCTCGGTTTTCTTTTTCTTTTGGAATTTTACTCGGTTGAGACCTCATGGTCTTTGAAGAGTATTCGGTTATTCCCAAATGGTTTTCTAGCCCTCATTGGCAATCCTTTTCTCTTGATAATTTCTCCAATGAGTAACCCGAAACCTAGGATGTGGTTGAACCTGTCATTCCTAATCTTTGCACCTTTCACAAAATGTGCAATCCGGCTCAATACAAGCTTGTTCCAGTCTCCCCTAACATCATTCATCAAAGCATGCAAATATCCAATTCTTGTAGGTGATATGTCCTCCATACTATTCAGTTTGCATAGAATACATTTGTAGATGATTTTTACTAGCATTTCATATTCTAGCTTCAAATCAGATTTGTGACCGGAAAGGTTGGGTTCGAGAGATGCATTCTCATTTCAAATTTCTGCCCAAACTTCGGTGTGATCATATGTATGTATATCTAGGTCCAACAGTGGTTGTTCTGGACTAGATATAGGAATTCCAAAATTTGAGTGTAACTCTTGTTCATCAATGGTGATGAGAGTTCCATTTACGGTAGACTCAATGGTCCAACCAACAACTTTGGCATTCACATAAAAATCTACTACATCTTCATCATAAAATCCAGAGTATGGATAGGAACATAACCTCATTAGATTGCTACTTTGAAGTGCATGGAAGATTCTTTGTGCTAGTTCGGAGTTCTTGGCCTCCTTGAGGAATCCGTGGGGGTCAAAGCTTCCTCCGACTTTGATTCCAACTGCTAGCTTGGTGAGATTGAGTTGTGTAGATTGTTCCTCATTCGGTTGAGAGCTAGAATCTCCAATGGTTGCCATAATGTGTTTGGTATTTTTTGATTGAGATTGAGAGAGATGGAGCTTGAGAGAAATTTCGGCTATGGAAGGTGGAAAGTTTTGGAGAATGTTGAGTAGAAAGGTGGCTTTTCGACCGGTTGGGTGGAAAGGGAGTGTCTTTACAAAAATATCCTCAAAATTTAATTTTTGACTTTTAAGAGGTGAGGGTTATTTTTGAGATTCCAAGGGTTTCCAAACTTTTGACCTAACTGGTAGTTAGTTTAGGTTATATATTCTCCATCCAATTTGTCTGCTGATGTGGCGCCAAAAATTTAGATACTCGGACTGATTTTACCTGAAATAAAATTCATAGAGCACTAAATCTGTTCCGAAAATAATATATGCATGTACATATATACACATTTATGTAGTTGGATGAAAAAGAAAATTGATTCTTTTTAGAAAATTTATTATGTGCAACTACCATAAAAAGGTGTTCTCATTTAAGATAAAATCATCATCATACTATCTTGTCACTCTTAAATGGTAGAGATTTTGTAAATCTAACCAAATTTTATTTGTGCATATATATATATATATATATATATATATATATAGAGGACAAATGTAGTGTGTGCCATTAGCCGGTATGTCGTGTGCATGGCCGAATGTAGTCGTGTGCCACAGTTTGTATGTCGCGTGCTAGATTTGTTAATTTATAAAGGCTGAGTTCGAAACCTGATGTTTACATTTATTCTTGTGTGCCATTATGTATTAAGTTGTGTGCCTGGTATTAATTTGTTGTGTGCCCATAATTTATCCTCACAGTCCTCTATATATTGTTGTCCTCATTTGAACTCAACCCTATATATATATATATATATATATATATATATATATATATATATATATTGATACACGGTTAGAGAGGCATGCATGCATTATGTGCTTTATCAACATGCAATTAAGATAGGTAGACATAAATGCTAAGATGTGACATATTTTGCATGTGGGACACATAGGCACGAAAATAAGTTAATTAAATCAGATAAAGTAACATATTTTCAGATGAAAAAAAAATGAGCTTTTAATTTAAATAGAGTTTAGAAACTTAGCTCAATTCAATCATGCCTATCTCGTGTCTCAATTTCGAAAATCTTGATTTACACAGAGGCTTTGTGAGAATATCAGCTATTTGATTTTCGGTCGGAATGTATTCTATTGTCAGTTCCTTCTTTTCAACATGATCCCGGATAAAATGGTGTCTCACATCAATATGTTTTGTTCTTGAATGTAACACGGGATTGTGTGTTATGGCTATGGCACTTGTATTGTCACACAGTATGTTGACATTTTCACAATTCACGCCATAATCCTTCAGTTGTTGTTTCATCCAAAGAATTTGTGCACAACAACTCCCAGCACCTATATATTCAGCTTCGGCTGTGCTTGTAGCTATGGAGTTTTGCTTTTTGCTAAACCATGATACCAATCTTCCCCCTAAGAACTGGCATGTCCCCGAGGTACTTTTTCGATCGATTTTACATCCTGCAAAATCTGCATCTGAGAAACCAGTTAGTGTAAAATTACCTTCTTTGGGATACCATAATCCCACATTGGCTGTTCCTTTTAGGTATCGAATGATTTTCTTGGTAGCAAGAAGATGACTTTCTTTCGGCTTTGATTGGAACCTGGCACATACTCCCACTGAATAGGATATGTCTGGTCAACTTGCAGTGTGGTATAGTAATGATCCAATCATTCCTCGATATTTCATTTCGTCAACTTCCTTGCCTTCATCATCTTTATCCAATCTTAAAGACGTGCTCATCGGGATCTTGACTGAGGATTTTCCATCTTGACCGAATTTCTTTATAAGATCTTTTATGTATTTGGCCTGATTGATGAATATTCCTTCGTTGAGTTGCTTTACTTGTAAATCAAGAAAGTAGTTCAACTCTCCCATCATGCTCATCTCAAACTTATTCTGCATTAGCTTGGAAAATTTCTCACATAAAGTTTTATTAGTACTACCAAAAATAATATCATCAACATAAATTTGTACTAATAAAATGTGATCATTTTCTTGAATTCTAAACAAGGTTTTATCATGGTTGCAGTAGGCGCTAGGCGCTAGTCGGGCGGCCGGGCAGCGCCTAGCGCCTAGGCGGTCTAGGGGGCGCCTAGGCGGATTCTAGGCGGCGCTAGGCGGGCACCAAAAAAATTAAAAAAAATAGTAACAGACTTGTAGTTCGACAATTTTAATGAGGTTGTTTTCAACGTTCACTCAAATAACACATCTAAATAAATGAAATAATGATAATTTATAAGTCATAATGTCATAATAATATTAAAATCAATAATTAATGAAAGACGACATCGGTCAAAATCGAACAAAATCGGTCAAAAACGGTCAAAATCGGACGACTCGGCCGAGTTGGCCGAGTTGACCGACTCGGCCGAGTTGGCCGAGTTTGGCCGCCTAGCAGCCGCCCAGGCCGCCGGCCGAGTTTTGGCCAAAACTCCAAGGCTCGGGGCCGCCTAGCGCCTAGGTGGCTAGGCGGCCGAGTTTTGCAACCTTGGGTTTTATCAACAAGGCCTTTTGTGAAACCACAGTTAATTAAGAACGTTGATAAGGTGTCATAACAAGCTCTCGGTGCTTGTTTTAAACCATATAACGTCTTCTTTAATCTGTAGACCTTATTAATATCACCGTTTACCTCGAAACCGGGTGGTTGTTCGACATAGACTTCTTCTTCAAGTAAACCATTTAGAAATGCACTTTTCACGTCCATTTGGTAGACCGTGAAATTCTTGTATGCGACATATGCTAGAAATATTCTGATGGTTTCAAGTCTTGCAACGGGTGCAAATGTTTCATCGAAGTCTATTCCTTCTTTTTGTAAATATCCTTTTGCCAATAATCTTGCTTTATTTCGAACAACAATCCCTTCTTCATTGGCTTTGTTCTGGAAGACCCATTTAGTTCCAATTACATTGTAATTTTCGGGTCTTGGAACTAATTGTAACACCCCGAAATTTTTGAACTTTTTAAACTTATATAATAAAGGTAAATTCTCATTAAATCCCAAAGCATAATAAAAGAGTACGGGGTGCTAGGCCACACCTGAGCTGGAGAACTCAGGTGCACAGGCTCACTAACTAAAATCCTCAACAATATCAATACATAAGTGTGGCACGCAGGCCGAAAGGGAAACTATCTATTCTACGCTTCGGATCTCTAGCGCGCTCCAGTGTCTACTCGTCAGTTGTAACACCCCAGATTTTCAAGATATTTAAAACTTATAAAATAAAGGTGAAATCTCATTAAATCCCAAAACATAATACAAGAGTGCGGGGTGCTATGCCACACCCGAGCTAGAGAACTCAGGTGCACAGGCTAACTATCTAATATCCTCAGAAATGTAAACGCATAAACATGGCACGCAGGCCGAATGAGAAACTATCTACTTCTACGTTCCAAGTTCTAGCGCGCTCCAGTGACTTATTCTTCTGTGCCTGAAAGCCAAATATATCTGTTCAGCGTTGAAATACAATACATATAGATATACATATATAGATATACGAAAAGTCATTTTGAACATGAGGATATCTCCTACGAACTCTAGCTTTTAAAACCGGGAAAGACTCGACAGATAAGGCTAGACACAAGCAACAGTTATAGCAAGCGTATACCACAGGCAAGACAATTAAAGCTGAGCACAATTAATAGTCATAACCCAACATAAACAATCCCCAGCATAAATCCCATAGTCACATCCCCCAATATACTCATAAACACAACTCATCCACTTCTCATCACATAGCACACTTTGTTGGCGCCACAGGACCAATCGCATGCCCATACATGAGGGTCAGCGCATATAGCACTGACACGGCCCCGCAGCACCCTACCCCGTCTCACCTTACGGAGGAGTCGATCGCAACCGACTAATGAACCGCAGTTCTATATAATATTTATATACCTGACCGGTCTTTACCAGCCTGGTTAACAGTTGGGATGGTTCTCAACCCATTTAACTGCCCGTATAGTGGACCTTTGTCCTATATAATATTTATATACCTGACCGGTCTCTACCAGCCTGGTTAACAACCGGTATGGTTCTCAACCCATCCGACTGCCCGTATAGTGGAACTTAGTCCTATATAATATTTATATACCTGACCGGTCTCTACCAGCCTGGTTAACAGCTGGTATGGTTCTCAGCCCACCCGACTGCCCGTATAGCCCGATTGATCTCAACCAAATCGGGGTGACAAGCACACATAACACATAGCAAGCACATGCAACCCACATTAACACATTGGGAAGGGGGAGAAAACGTATAACAATACCTATGCGTGATCTTTCACATACTAAGAATAGTCCTAAGGGGTTCATATTCCTTTCACCTAGGTCAGCGGGATACCAATTCAACTAGCATGCAATATATAAGACTCATACAACCTACGAACGGTACCCGAAACATCAAACTAGACATAGGCACGATAGACGGAGTTCGTTGGGACACCACGGGGATCGGGGAAACATCAAACGGGGAAGCCGGGGTCCCAAGTGTGGGAATTTCCAGCGGGTAGCCGGTGGGTGGGGGGCCACCCGCCGGCTGCCCGCCGGTAAATACTGTTCCGGGCAGCGGGTCGCCGGCGGGCACCTACTCGCCTGCCAGCTGCCCGCTGCCGGAATTGTCCCTCTTTGACCGCGGGTAGGTGGCGGGTCCCCTACCCCCACCTACCCCCCACTGACTCATTAACACCAAAAACGCCCCGGGAACTTTCGTGGAACCCGAGACCATGCTTAGACACTTTCAAACGCAATTGATAACACACGTAGACAATTTAACGGATCAAAATCAAGAATCAAACGGCACATAATCTATCATGCTTTTCTAGACCTAATAAACACCCAATCATGTGAAATCCCACCCAATATACCCAGAATAATACCATACGAATTCCACGATATAACCTAGGGTTCTAATTACTTTTATATCAACAAGAATACGGTTCGCCTTCTAATTAAAAGATTCGGTACAATTAACACATAAGCATCAAGAATGCCATACAATTATCAAGAACGACATATAAACATCAAGAACTCCACATAATCATCAAGAACACCATAATTATCAAGAATCTCCCAATATCAAGATCACCCATGGAATTATCCCATTAATCATCAATAATAATATCACAAATCATCAATACACAATAATATGGGGAAATCCTATGGGGGAAATCATAGCTATGAAAATAGGTTTTGTTGAGACATGGGTTACCTCTTAGCCTTAATTAATTCCTCGGCTATGAAGGGTCTTTCTCTAAGCTTTCTTGCTTTCTTGATTTCTTCTAGGGGGATTCTTGGAGCTCCTTGGGGTGGTGGGCGTTATTCTTGTGGTGGGGGTTTCTAGGTGCCTCTTAAGTCCCCTATTTATATATTTAGAAGTCCTAGTTAGGAACTAATATTATGGGCTTTCTAATTCTATTTCTTTTGGGACTAAGGATTGGGTTTTAGGGATAAGGGCCCGTGGACTATGGTGGGCCTTCCTAATTAATTATTGTGATTTAATTCTTTCTTTTGGGTAATTGATTAAATGATTTAATTGATCTTAGGGGTCGTAACACGGGGTGTTACACTCTCCCCCCCTTATCGGGAAGCTTCGTCCCCGAAGCTTGGTCCTTGCCGAGTGACTTTCTCTTAGTTACCTGGTGTGAAAAGTTCGGGGTAGCGTTCCCTCATTGTGTCTTTGAGCTCCCACGTTGCTTCCTCGGTTCCGTGGTTGGTCCAGAGGACTTTCACCATTTCTATGGCTCGGCGACGGGTGTTTCTGGTCTTGGTGTCCAGGATCCTCACGGGTCTTTCTTCGTATACTAGTGACTCGTCGAGGTTCACGATCTCAGGTTGAAGCACGTGGCTCGGGTCGTGTATGTATTTCTTTAGCTGGGATATGTGAAATACGTTGTGTACTCGTTCTAGTTCAACGGGTAGGGCGAGGCGATAAGCTAGGTTCCCAACTTTCTCTATGATTTCATAGGGGCCGATAAATCGAGGGCTGAGCTTTCCTTTCCTTCCGAATCTCATCACCCCTCGTGTGGGTGAGATTCTCAACCAGACCTTGTCCCTGGTGTTGAACTCGGCTTGTTTCCTTTTTAGGTCGGCATAGGACTTCTGGCGGTCCTGGGCAGCCTTCATCCTTTCTCGGATGTGCTTGACCTTGGTGATCGTATCTTGTAGGTGTTGGGGCCCTAGTGTTATTGGGTCGACCATGTCTTCCCAACATAAGGGGGTTCTGCATTTTTGCCCGTATAGAGCTTCGTAGGGTGCCATACGAATGCTCGCGTGGTAGCTGTTGTTGTATGAGAATTCGATAAGGTCTAGGTGTTCCTCCCATGTCCCTTGAATGTCCAACACGCAGGCTCTTAGCATGTCTTCGAGATTCTGAATGGTCCTCTCGGTTTGGCCGTCCGTAGTGGGGTAGAAAGCAGTGCTTAGTTTTAGTTGTGTCCCCAAGGCTAACTGCAGTGATTTCCAGAATTGTGAGAGGAACCTGGAGTCTCTATCGGATACGATGTTTCGGGGAACTCCGTGATATTTCACTACTCGGCTCAAGTAGGCTTGGGCTAGTTGTGTCATCGTCCATGTTTCCTTCATGGCGATGAATCGCGCTGTTTTGGTTAGTCGGTCCACTATGACCCAAATCTTATCCTTGCCGGTCTTCGTTGGGGGTAGTCCTTCGACGAAATCCATAGATATGGACTCCCACTTTCCTTGTGGTATTTCAAGGGGTTGTATGAGTCCCTTGGGCTTGCATCGTTCGGCCTTCACCCTTTGGCAATTCAGACACCTGGCCACGAAATCCGCGATTTCCTTTTTCATGTTGGGCCACCAAAACGACCTTTTTACATCGTGGTATAGCTTGTCACCCCCTGGGTGAACTGAGTATGGGGAGTTGTGTCCTTCCTCCAAGATTCGTTGTTTCAAGTGGGGGTGCGTTGAGGGCACGCACCACCTACCTTGGTAACGGAGACTGCCGTCTTCGTGTATTTTGAAGGGTCCTTCCTTCCCCTGGGTTAGGTCGAGGCGGATTTTATCTAGTTCCGGATCCTACTGTTGCCCTATTTTGATATCCTCGAAGAGCGTAGGTACGACTCGTGTGTTGAACAAGTGGATGTCGGGGTGGTTTTGACCTTGTTTTATTATTTCCAAATTCAGTCTTTGGAAGTCCCTGTACAGTTGGTCCGGTAGGATCCAAGTGGTGTTGAGGGAGTGGTTAGTCTTCCTGCTTAGGGCATCCGCCACCACGTTAGCTTTTCCCTCATGGTATTGGATGTCCAGGTCGTAATCCTTTATGAGTTCTAACCACCTCCGTTGTCTCATGTTTAGGTCCTTCTGGGTGAAGATGTACTTTAGGCTCTTATGGTCCGTGTAAATCTTGCATTGCACCCCGTATAAGTAATGCCTCCAAATTTTTAGTGCGAACACGATGGCGGCTAGCTCGAGGTCATGGGTGGGGTAGTTTTCTTCGTGGGTTTTGAGCTGCCTGGATGCGTAGGCTATTACTCGGCCTTTTTGCATTAGCACGCACCCTAACCCCTTATTGGATGCGTCACTGAAGACCTCGAATCCTTCTTCCTCGGAGGGGATGGCGAGTACGGGTGCCGTGGTTAACTTATCCTTCAATTCTTGAAAGGCCGAGACGCAGTCGTTGTCCCATCGGAAGGGGGTTTCCTTTTTCATGAGTTTGTTGAGGGGTTGGGCTACCCTGGTGAAGTCAGGTACAAACCTCCTGTAGTAGCCCGCCAAGCCTAGGAAGCTTCGGACTTCGGTGAGTGAGCTTGGTGTGGTCCATTCTTTAACGGCACGGATTTTGGCGGGGTCCACCTTAATCCCTTCCTTGGTTATCACGTGACCCAGGAAGGCCACGCTGTCCTTCCAAAATTCGCATTTAGAGAACTTGGCGTATAGTTGGTGTTCTCTTAGAGTTTGCAGGGTTATGCGGAGGTGTTTTTCATGTTCTTCCTTGTTTCGGGAGTAGACTAGGATGTCGTCAATGAATACAATGACGAAGTCATCCAAGTGGGGTCGGAATACTCGGTTCATGAGGTCCATGAATATGGCAGGCGCGTTGGTGAGTCCGAAGGGCATTACGGTGAATTCATAGTGACCGTAACGTGTCCGAAAAGCTGTTTTCTGAATGTCCAGTTTGGCCACCTGTATTTGGTGATACCCGGATCTTAGATCAATCTTTGAAAATACCCCATGCTCCCTTAAGTTGGTCGAACAAGTCGTCGATTCGGGGAAGGGGGTACTTGTTCTTTATCGTGACTTGGTTAAGTTCCCTGTAGTCGATGCATAGGCGCATGCTCCCATCCTTCTTTTTAACAAACAACACTGGCGCTCCCCATGGGGAGGTGCTAGGACGGATGTAGCCCTTGTCTAGCAGTTCCTGCAGTTGCGTTTTCAGTTCCTTCATTTCTTTTGGTGCTAACCGGTAGGGAGGTTTAGAAATTGGGGCAGCGCCCGGTACGAGATCTATGGTGAACTCGACTTCCCTGGTTGGGGGCGCCCCGGGGATTTCGTCCAGGAAGACGTCGGTGAATTCGTTTACTACTGGAATGGTTTGTGGTTCGGGGGTTTTGGTGCTGAGGTCCTCGACCGAACATAGGAAGGCCTCGCTTCCCTTGTTTAGGTATTTCTTCATTTTTATCATGTTCACCACTTTGATCCCGGCTTCCCGGTGGGTCCCATGATATGATACCCTCTTACCGTTTGGTCCCCGTAGGACCACTTTTTGTTCTCCGCATAGGATTTGTGCTTGGTATTTCCCTAGCCAATCCATGCCCAAAATCACCTGTATCCCATCCAGTTTGAATCGGATTAAGTCGCTGGGAAATTCCACCCCTTGTATGGTGATCATTATATTTTCGTACATGCGGTCGCATCCTAGGATTTCGCCGGAGGCCACTTTGACCTGGAGTCGGACCTTGGTGCTGGTGTTGAGGCCGAGCTGAGTGGCAAACTCGTTTGCTATAAACGAGTTGGTAGCTCCTGAGTCAAATAATACCGTGGCGGGGGTGGCGTGTACTAGGAAGGTCCCGGAGACTATGTTGTTATCCCCAATTTTGGCTTTGCTTAGAGTAAGGATTCTTCCTTGAGTGGTTGGCGCTGTGATTTGGCGAGGTGAGGCGGCCCTAGGGTTTTTAAGGCCGCGGGTGGGGCTCATGTGATTTCCTTTCGATTTCCTTTTGTTCCCCAGGCGTGTTTCCCGGGGTTGGTTTGGCATTTGTTGTAATTGGGACGCCTTGGTATAGGCCTCCCCGAGGGTTCCTGGCTCTTGTGTGGCCAGGGCTTTTTGATATTCGGGGTCAAGGCCTATTATGAACCTTTCGATTTTGACCCTCTCGGTGGGTACTAGCTCGGGGATGAGGCGAGCTAGTCGGTGGAATTGTTGGTAATATTCCGTGACCGAGGTTGCACCTTGTCTTAGGTGGAGGAATTCTTCATATATGGTGGTTCCTAGGTGGTTGGGATAGAATTGTTCTCGTAGCCGCATTTTTAGGGTTTCCTAGTTGAATCCGGGGTCTTGTTCGCAGGTGGGTCCTTCGTGAGCCCACCAGGTGTCGGCCTCGTGTCTGAAGTAGAAGGAGGTCATTCTTACTTGGTGGCCCTCGGGGCATTTAGTTGCCTTGAATATTTTGTCGAAAGTCCCGATCCACTCCTCGAGGGTCGTGGGGTCTTCGTTTCCTGAGAGGGTGGGTGGTTAGTGTGTCGAGACTTGGTGGTGGATTTCCAAGTTCTCGTTCGGTAAAGGCTGGGGAACGGTAGTACTTAGTGCCTGGGCAATTTGGGCCAGGCGTTGCAGATTCTGAGTCAGGAATTCCTCAGTGGGGAGTTTTGGTGTTCCTACCTGTCTTCTTCTCGGTGCCATCCTGGAGTTCATAGGTCGATGTTATTTTGCGTCCTTACCTTGATGCAATAAGCGAAGGGGGGAGTTCCTTTAAGTTAGAGAGGGATAAAGTGAGGAGGGGTTATGTGTAGGTTTCACAATCTCACCGCGCGTCCTAGGATTCCTAAATCCTATATTCCTAAGTACCTAGTGTTTAAGCTTAATGTCCTATGGTCTGATCTTAAGAGTCTTATCCTAGGGTCAATTTTAGGCTCTGATACCAACTGTAACACCCCAGATTTTCAAGATATTTAAAACTTATAAAATAAAGGTGAAATCTCATTAAATCCCAAAACATAATACAAGAGTGCGGGGTGCTATGCCACACCCGAGCTAGAGAACTCAGGTGCACAGGCTAACTATCTAATATCCTCAGAAATGTAAACGCATAAACATGGCATGCAGGCCGAATGGGAAACTATCTACTTCTACGTTCCAAGTTCTAGCGCGCTCCACTGACTTATTCTTCTGTCCCTGAAAGCCAAATATATCTGTTCAGCGAGAGATGCTGGTAACCCACTCCAACGCGTTGAAATACAATACATATAGATATACATATATAGATATACGAAAAGTCATTTTGAACATGAGGATATCTCCTACGAACTCTAGCTTTTAAAACCGGGAAAGACTCGACAGATAAGACTAGACACAAGCAACAGTTATAGCAAGCGTATACCACAGGCAAGACAGATAAAGCTGAGCACAATTAATAGTCATAACCCAACATAAACAATCCCCAGCATAAATCCCATAGTCACATCCCCCAATATACTCATAAACACAACTCATCCACTTCTCATCACATAGCACACTTTGTTGGCGCCACAGGACCAATCGCATGCCCATACATGAGGGTCAGCGCATATAGCACTGACACGGCCCCGCAGCACCCTACCCCGTCTCACCTTACGGAGGAGTCGATCGCAACCGACTAATGAACCGCAGTTCTATATAATATTTATATACCTGACCGGTCTTTACCAGCCTGGTTAACAGTTGGGATGGTTCTCAACCCATTCAACTGCCCGTATAGTGGACCTTTGTCCTATATAATATTTATATACCTGACCGGTCTCTACCAGCCTGGTTAACAGCCGGTATGGTTCTCAACCCATCGGACTGCCCGTATAGTGGAACTTAGTCCTATATAATATTTATATACCTGACCGGTCTCTACCAGCCTGGTTAACAGCCGGTATGGTTCTCAGCCCACCCGACTGCCCGTATAGCCCGATTGATCTCAACCAAATCGGGGTGACAAGCACACATAACACATAGCAAGCACATGCAACCCACATTAACACATTGGGAAGGGGGAGAAAACGTATAACAAAACCTATGCGTGATCTTTCACATACTAAGAATAGTCCTAAGGGGTTCATATTCCTTTCACCTAGGTCAGCGGGATACCAATTCAATTAGCATGCAATATATAAGACTCATACAACCTACGAACGGTACCCGAAACATCAAACTAGACATAGGCACGATAAACGGAGTCCGTTGGGACACCACGGGGATCGGGGAAACATCAAACGGGGAAGCCGGGGTCCCAAGTGTGGGAATTTCCAGCCCGGTGGGTGGGGGGCCACCCGCCGGCTGCCCGCCGGTAAATACTGTTCCGGGCAGCGGGTCGCCGGCGGGTAACTGCCCGCTGCCGGAATTGTCCCTCTTTGACCGCGGGTAGGTGGCGGGTCCCCTACCCCCACCTACCCCCCACTGACTCATTAACACCAAAAACGCCCCGGGAACTTTCGTGGAACCCGAGACCATGCTTAGACACTTTCAAACGCAATTGATAACACACGTAGACAATTTAACGGATCAAAATCAAGAATCAAACGGCACATAACCTATCATGCTTTTCTAGACCTAATAAACACCCAATCATGTGAAATCCCACCCAATATACCAGAATAATACCATACGAATTCCACGATATAACCTAGGGTTCTAATTACTTTTATATCAACAAGAATACGGTTCGCCTTCTAATTACAAGATTCGGTACAATTAACACAAGCATCAAGAATGCCATACAATTATCAAGAACGACATATAAACATCAAGAACTCCACATAATCATCAAGAACACCATAATTATCAAGAATCTCCCAATATCAAGATCACCCATGGAATTATCACATTAATCATCAATAATAATATCACAAATCATCAATACACAATAATATGGGGAAATCCTACGGGAGAAATCATAGCTATGAAAATAGGTTTTGTTGAGACATGGGTTACCTCTTAGCCTTAATTAATTCCTCGGCTATGAAGGGTTTTTCTCTAAGCTTTCTTGCTTTCTTGATTTCTTCTAGGGGGATTCTTGGAGCTCCTTGGGGTGGTGGGCGTTATTCTTGTGGTGGGGGTTTCTAGGTGCCTCTTAAGTCCCCTATTTATATATTTAGAAGTCCTAGTTAGGAACTAATATTATGGGCTTGCTAATTCTATCTCTTTTGGGACTAAGGATTGGGTTTTAGGGATAAGGGCCCGTGGACTATGGTGGGCCTTCCTAATTAATTATTGTGATTTAATTCTTTCTTTTGGGTAATTTATTAAATGATTTAATTGATCTTAGGGGTCGTAACACGGGGTGTTACATCAGTGCCTGAAAGCCAAATATATCTGTTCAGCGAGAGATGCTGGTAACCCACTCCTACGCGTTGAAATACAATACATATAGGCATATATATAGATATAAGAAAAACCATTTCGAAGCATGAAGATATATCCTAAGAGACTCTAGCTTTAAAACAGGGAATAGACTCGACGGACAGAGATAAGCATAGTCAACAATCATAACCAAGCATATACAATTTACTAGTATAGGGGACAGACTTCGACAAATAGAGATAAGCACAGCCAAGCATATACGGTTTACTAGCATGTATCCTATGGTCACGCTTTCACATCATAACATTCATAACATCAAACCATCCATATCTCATCACATAGCACACTTTGATGGCGCCACAGGAGCAATCGCATGCCCATACATGAGGGTCAGCGCATATAGCTCTGACACGGCCCCGCAGCACCCTGTCTCGTATCGCAACACGAAGGGGTCGATCGCAACCGACCGATGAACCGCAGCTCATCATAATGTTTGATCACAACCAAACAGTGGACCGCAGCCCAAGAGTAGTCATCTGACCGCAGCTCATGTGAAACGTTTGATCGCAACCAAACGGTGGACCGCAGCCCGAGAGTGTAAATCTGACCGCAGCCAGCTTCTGAACCGCAGCTCAGGAATAACCAATTTGATCGCAACCAAATTGGGGCATCATGCACACATAACACATAGCAAGCACATGCAACTCATATTAACACATTGGGAAGGGGAAGAAATCGTATAATGAAACCTATGCGTGATCATTCACATGCTAGGAATAATCCTAAGGGGTTCATACTTCTTTCACCTAGGTCAACGGGATACCAATTCAACTAGCATGCAATATATAAGACTCGTTTATCCTACGAACGGTACTCGAAACATCAAACCAGACATAGGCACGATAGACGGAGTCCGTTGGGACACCACGGAGGTCGGGGGAACATCAAACGGGGAAGCCGGGATCCCGAAGTGGGGGAGTTTCCAGCGGGTAGCCGGTGGGTGAAGAGTCACCCGCCGGCGACGAGTCTCCGGGCAGCGGGTGCCCGGTGGGCAGTCGCCTGCCCGCCGGCGGCCCGCTGTCGGCGACGCTAATTCCGGCCGCGGGTAGGTGGCGGGTCCCCTACCCCCACCTACCCCCCACTGACTCCTTTTCACAATAAAACGCCCCGGGATCCATTGTGGAACCCGAAGCCATGCTTAGACACTTTTAACGCAATCGATGACACCACGTAGACAATTAACGGATCAAAAGCAAGGACATATGTCACGTATCCTATCATGCTTCCTAAATACAATTAACGCCCAAACATGCGAATTCCCACCCAATATGTCAAGAATAACACCACACGAGTTTCACGATACATCCTAGGGCTCTAATTATATTTAAATCATCAAGAACGTAATTCATCCTTTAACATCAGGAACCAATACAATTTATCAAGAATATCACATAATCATCAAGAATCCGAATTCCCCAAGAATATCACACAATCAAGAAACCCTTATCATCATCAAGATTATCAAGATAAAACCATATCACCAATTATCAAGATCACATCATCAATATCATAAGCAATTCATCAAGACACAAGAATATAGGGGGGGGGGGATGCCTAAGATGGAGATCATAGCTAAGAAAATAGGTTTTGTTGAGACATGGGTTACCTCTTAGCCTTAATTGATTTCCTTGGCTATGAAGGGTCTTTCTCTAAGTCTTTCATCTTTCTTGATTTCTCCTAGGGGAATTCTTGGAACTCCTTGTGTGGTGAGAGATTATTGTGGTGGGGGTTCTAGGTGCCTCCTATGTCCCCTATTTATATATCTAAGAGTCATAATTAGGGCCCAAATACTATAGGCTTGCTAACTCTATTCCTTTTAGGACTAGGGGTTGGGTTTAGAGGTGAGGGCCCACGGACTATGGTGGGCCTTTTCCTAATTAATTATTGTAATTTAATTCTTTCTTTGGATAATTGGTTAAGTGATTAATTGATTTTAGGGGTCGTAACACGGGGTGTTACACTCTCTCCCCTTAACGGGAAGCTTCGTCCCCGAAGCTTGGTGTGTTAATCCATTCTTTCACCCCTGGACATCCCGTATTTCGGCCTCCTGGTTAGGAACGTGGCCCCACGTTTTGTCCTTGCTGGGGTAGACTGGACTTCTGGTGTCGTGGTGATAGGAAAGTTTGGGTCTACCTTGGTTTCCTGCTCCGGAGCTGGATGCCCTGCGAGCGCCCAAGGTGGCCTCGATTGCTGCCACCCTCTGATCTAATGCGCGCGTCGTGTGGATTAAGGACGAGAACCCTTCTTCCATGATTTGGTTTTGCCGGGTGAGTTGTGCTAGGATGCGCTCATTGACCGAGTCTTCATTTTGTCCCCTTGGGTTTCCTCCCGATCGTGTGTGTGCCGGTGGGTTAGGCTCGCTATCCTCTTCCTGATCCCCACCTTCCTCTAGGCCCCCAAAATCTTGCATTGCTCGTTTAAGCTTTTTGTTGGAGATGTCCAATTGGTCGACCAATTCTCTTCGCTCCTCCTCGGGATTTAGGCAAATTTCTTCGAGGGTGATGTATCGTCCCCCTTGGTGTAGTAGATATCATTGTGGCGGAGGTTCTGGGCGTTAAAGATCATGCCGTTTACAGTCTTGACCTCAGTGTGGCTTAGATCCACCCCCTTTTTCTCCATGATCCAACTTAGGATCATCCCGTAGGGCAGGCTAAGTCGGTTGCTTGTCTTGCAAAATTCCATGTGTTTTAGCATGAGGGCCGGTAGGTTGAACTTGATTTTGTGTTTCAAGAGGTAGGCAAAAGTGCACTCTAAGCTCCCCACGTCTTTGCTCTTATTATTTGTGGGCAAGAGGCTGTCAGTTACAATCATAACCAATATCTTTTGCTCCGCCGTTAGCCACTTCCCATTTGGTCGCGTGGCCGAGGTGAACCCTTCCTCTTTCCCGAGTAAGTATCTGAGGTAGTCTTTGTACCCCGTATTTTGGGTATCAATCCACCCCTTTCGGTCGTAATTTGACACACCCGTGGTGGTCAATTTCAAGAGCTTGGCCAAGCGGCCTTCGGAGAGTATGATTTCCTTGCCGCGGACCTTGGTGGTGATTTCAAGTTTATCACCTCGTTTGGTGGCTACTAGGTGTTGGTAGAATTCTTTCACCAATTCGGGGTACGTACGTATCCCCTTTGATGGTGAGGTATGTATCCAAAAGCCCTTGGTGATTAAGCATATCGACCAATTCCAGAGAAAATTGGTCGGGTTCGAGGGCTTTACCTCCGATTACGGTGTAGTCGGCGTTGCTCCATTCCGGGGTGCGGACTCCGAGGGGCTTTTTCGGCATTTTTGGGAGGTGGTATTTTTCCGGTGAACTTCCGGCGGGACTCCGGTGTGTCTCCGGCGGGTTTCCGGCAGCGCAGTTTCCTCGTCGGTGTGGAGGGCGGCGGCGAGCTCGGCTCTAGCGACGGCATGGCGAGGGGGCGGTGGATTTTGGACAGGGCTAGGCAGTGGTGGCGAGCGTGGCAGCGGGGGTGCTTCAGGCGAGTGGCGAGTGGTGGAGGCGTCGCGGTTTGCTTCCTGGCGGCGACGGCGGTGTGCGGTGGGGCGTCGTCTGGGCGGTCGGCAGCGACTTCGGTCGTCGACGGCGTCCGGCTGGGGCTGTTGGTCTGGCGTTTGAGGAGGCGGAGAGGTGAGATGGGAAGGAGGGGTGAGGGAGAGGGAGTGTGGGAGAAGAGGATGAAGAAGGAGAAGAAGAAGTGTTTTTGATTTGGGGATTTGTGGGTTTTAGGGATTTGTGGGGGATTTAAGAAGGGAGTGTTCCCTTGAAGTTTTAAGAAACACCCTTAACCTAGTGGTTAAGATCTTGGTCTTATATGTGGGAGGTTAAGGGTTCAATTCCCATTGGTGACACTAGGCTTTTTGATTGTGTGATCCCTGTCTTTTTCCTTCTTTTGTCTTTTAGTGGTGGGAGGCTTGGCTTGTTTTCCCTATGTATAATTTTAGTTCCACCCCCGTAAGTAGGGTCGAATTTCGGTCTAGTCTTTTATTTATAATAATTCCGAAGTAATTAAGCTAAGTAAGTAGTTCCATTACGAAGGTGGTTACAAGGAATTTGCCGGTTTATCCTAGACAGAACTCGTCTTCTTGGTTTTCTTCCGGGGGGTTTGCGTGGTCCTCGTCTTTCGGGGTTAGGTTCCCCTCCTCGAGGTTGTTCTCGTTCCCGAGTTCGGCCTGGGCGCGGCTCATGACGAATATCTTTCCAGGAGTGCCGTAGTTTCCTTGGTGAGTGGTGCCCCCGTGTTGATCCATGGTGGTGGTGCGTGGTCTTTGGGGTTGAGTGCACTGGAAGGCCTTGTGTCCTTCTTCCCCGCAGTTGAAGCATCGCCAGGGATTGCCCATGCAGTCTTTGCCCCTATGGCTTTTGTCGCATTTTGGGCAAGGGAAGCTTCTTGTGTTAGCTTCATGGCTCCCTAGGGGTGGCCTTTGGCTAGTCAGGTTACTTGGTCTTGTGTTGGTGTCGTTTCTTGTCCTTTTTACGGGTGGTGTCCCACCTCCGGTGTTTCTTTTCCGTATCTATTCTTGAACCCCACGTTGTAGTAGTTGGATTCGATAGAGATTTGCGGCACTGGAGTAAGCCTCGTTGAGGGTCCGGGGTCTGCTTACCACTAGTCCTTTTTGGGCTTCGAAGTTGAGGCCCGATACGAACCTCTCTATTTTGGTTACCTCGGTGGTGACTAGCTCTGGTGCGAAGCGTGCTAGTTCTAGGAATCGTTTATGGTATTCCATGACGATGGTCGTTCCTTGTTTCAAATGGAGGAACTCTTCGTGCATAGATACTTTTACATGTGTTTGATAGAATCTCTCTCGTAGACGCGTTTTGAGGTTTTCCCAGTCGAACCCTGGTTTCTTGTCGGTAAGCGGGTCCCTCGTGGATCCACCAAAGGTCTGCCTCGTGTCCGAAGTAGAACGAGGCTATCTCCACGCGGCGTTCTTCTGGGCATTCTACCAGCCCTAGAATTTTGTCGAGGGTCCGGATCCATTCCTCAAGGATTGCAGGGTCTTCTTCTCCTGAAAACGTGGGGGGTCGATGATTCGAAACTTGCCGGGCGACGTCTGAGTTTGTATTCGATGGAGGTGGTGGGGTCTGTTGTTGCGGAGAGCTACATCGCTTAGTGCTTGGGCGACTTGTGTCAGTTGCTGTAGGGTTTGGGTCAGAGGGTCGTGGGTGGCGGGTTCCGGTGTCCTTGATTGTCTTCTGTTTGGTGCCATGTCGTCGTCCTTCTGGGTCAATGTTTATAGGGATGTTAGGTGAGAGTCCTGTATCCTTACTTTGGCGTGATAAGTGGAGGGAAAGTTCCCTTTAGATAAGTGAAGGGTAAAGTGAGGGAGAGTTATGTGTAGGTTTCACAGTCTCATTGTGCGTCCTAAGGTTCCTGAGTCCTATGCTCCTAAATACCTAGAGCTCAAGCCTATTGTCTTAAAGTTTAGTCTTGAGAGTCTTATCCTAGGGTCAAACTTAGGCTCTGATACCAACTATAACACCCCGAAATTTTTGAACTTTTGAAACTTATATAATAAAGGTAAATTCTCATTAAATCCCAAAGCATAATAAAAGAGTACGGGGTGCTAGGCCACACCTGAGCTGGAGAACTCAAGTGCACAGGCTCACTAACTAAAATCCTCAACAATATCAATACATAAGTGTGGCACGCAGGCCGAAAGGGAAACTATCTACTCTACACATCGGATCTCTAGCGCGCTCCAGTGTCTACTCGTCAGTGCCTGAAAGCCAAATATATCTGTTCAGCGAGAGATGCTGGTAACCCACTCCAACGCGTTGAAATACAATACATATAGGCATATATATAGATATAAGAAAAACCATTTCGAAGCATGAAGATATATCCTAAGAGACTCTAGCTTTAAAACAGGGAATAGACTCGACGGACAGAGATAAGCATAGTCAACAATCATAACCAAGCATATACAATTTACTAGTATAGGGGACATACTTCGACAGATAGAGATAAGCACAGCCAAGCATATACGGTTTACTAGCATGTATCCTAGGGTCACTCTTTCACATCATAACATTCATAACATCAAACCATCCATATCTCATCACATAGCACACTTTGATGGCGCCACAGGACCAATCGCATGCCCATACATGAGGGTCAGCGCATATAGCTCTGACACGGCCCCGCAGCACCCTGCCTCGTATCGCAACACGAAGGGGTCGATCGCAACCGACCGATGAACCGCAGCTCATCATAATGTTTGATCGCAACCAAACAGTGGACCGCAGCCCAAGAGTAGTCATCTGACCGCAGCCAGGAATATGAACCGCAGCTCATGTGAAACGTTTGATCGCAACCAAACGGTGGACCGCAGCCCGAGAGTGTAAATCTGACCGCAGCCAGCTTCTGAACCGCAGCTCAGGAATAACCAATTTGATCGCAACCAAATTGGGGCATCATGCACACATAACATATAGCAAGCACATGCAACTCATATTAGCACATTGGGAAGGGGGAGAAATCGTATAATGAAACCTATGCGTGATCATTCACATGCTAGGAATAATCCTAAGGGGTTCATACTTCTTTCACCTAGGTCAACGGGATACCAATTCAACTAGCATGCAATATATAAGACTCGTTTATCCTACGAACGGTACCCGAAACATCAAACCAGACATAGGCACGATAGACGGTGTCCGTTGGGACACCACGGGAGTCGGGGGAACATCAAACGGGGAAGCCGGGATCCCGAAGTGGGGAAGTTTCCAGCGGGTAGCCGGTGGGTGAAGAGTCACCCGCCGGCTGCCCGCCGGCGACGAGTCTCCGGGCAGCGGGTCACACAATCAAGAAACCCTTATCATCATCAAGATTGTCAAGATAAAACCATATCACCAATTATCAAGATCACATCATCAATATCATAAGCAATTCATCAAGACACAAGAATATAGGGGGGGGGGGGGGGGGATGCCTAAGATGGAGATCATAGCTAAGAAAATAGGTTTTGTTGAGACATGGGTTACCTCTTAGCCTTAATTGATTTCCTTGGCTATGAAGGGTCTTTCTCTAAGTCTTTCTTCTTTCTTGATTTCTCCTAGGGGAATTCTTGGAACTCCTTGTGTGGTGAGAGATTATTGTGGTGGGGGCTCTAGGTACCTCCTATGTCCCCTATTTATATATCTAAGAGTCCTAATTAGGGCCCAAATACTATAGGCTTGCTAACTCTATTCCTTTTAGGACTAGGGGTTGTGTTTAGAGGTGAGGGCCCACGGACTATGGTGGGCCTTTTCCTAATTAATTATTGTAATTTAATTCTTTCTTTGGATAATTGGTTAAATGATTAATTGATTTTAGGGGTCGTAACACGGGGTGTTACACTAATTTGTACGGAGTCTTATTGTAAGACTTGTGTATCAAGCTTCGATTTTGCGTATAACATGCGGTGTTGATTGCTTCAGCCCAATATCTTTTAGGTAGCTCGGCTGACGTAATCATCACACGTGCGGCTTCTTTCAGCGTTCTATTTCTTCTTTCGGCTACACCATTTTGTTGTGGTGTACGTGCGACAGATAATTGATGTAGAATTCCTTGAGAATTGCAGTAGGCTTCAATTACTTGATTCACGAACTCTGTTCCACGATCAGTTCGGATTTTTGCAATCTTCAAGTCTTTCTCGTTTTGTAGTAGCTTGGGTAGTTCTGGCAACTTTTGCTCCACTTCATTTTTCTTTTTGAGAAATATCGTCCATGTGTACCTGGAAAAATCCTCAACAACAGCTATTGTATATTTCTTACCACTTAGACTTACTGGGTCTACTGGACCAAATAGATCCATGTGTAGTAAACTTAGTGGTCTTGTTGAAGATTCTTGAGCTTTGGATTTGAATGATGACTTGATCTGCTTTCCTCTTTGGCAAGCATCACATATTTGATCTTTCTTGTAAACAATATCGGGTAGACCTTCAACTAGTTTGTTTCTTGCTAGCTTGTTGATGGTCTTGAAGTTTAGATGATTCAACTTTCTGTGTCATTCCCAACTTGTTGCCTGTGCGTTGTTTGCTAGTAGACATACTGAATCTTTTTTCGTGTTCCAATCAACCACGTACATATTTTTCTTCCTTTTTCCTTCGAGCACAACTTCTCCCGAGGAATTATCCTTCACTTGACATTTGTCTTTGAAGAATTCTACTAGATATCCTTTGTCACAAAATTGACATGTACTTAACAAGTTGAATTTTAGACCTTCAACAAAGGATACATCTTCAATTCTTAATTCATTGCGAAATATTGTACCAATTCCTTTGGTTATGCCGTATCGTTCATTTCCACCGAATACGACTTTTGGTCCTTCGATATTTTTAAAGTTCACAAGACTAGATTTATTTCCAGTCATGTGTCTAGAACATCCACTATCGAAGTACCAAGCTTCCTCATTTTCTTCATTTTCATTTGCCATAAGATACATGTCCTCGTAGGATGAGTTGTTGGAGATACTCATGCAAAACATTTCGTTGTCATCTTTTGAGGTGTCACTTTCATCACTTGAAGATTCTTCTGACTCACTTGTCTCAAGTGGGTCACTTATAAGTGTTTTTCTTCTCTCCTTTGTAAATCTTTTATCTTTGGTCTTGAATTCTTCCTGTTGAGAGTTAGAAATATTTGTGTATTGACTTTTACTTACCTTGGGGTGTGGACAACTTGCTGCAACATGTCCAGGCTTTCTACAATTGTAACACAAATTTGAATCTTCCTCAACTATTTCTTTCTTCGAATTCTTTGTTGCATTCCACGATTTTCCATGTGGATTTTTCTTGTAGTTACTTCTCTTCATGAATTTCCTAAATTTCTTGACAAAGAGAGCAAATTGATCATTAGGCAATAATTCAACATTTTGTACTGACCTTGAAGTTGGTGGTTGCTCGACTACGAGTGCGTTGTTCTTTTCTTCATGATCTTCCTCTATTCTTGATTTCATCTCAAATTCATAAGCTTTTAGATCACTAAATAGCTTATCGGTTGATAGGGTTTTTAGATCCCTATGATCTCTCATGGCCGTGACTTTCATGTCCCATGTAGATGGTAGACCACGTAGAATTTTGAGTGAAATTTCCTTTTGATTAATATCTTTTCCAAGATCATTAATCTGTCCTAAGATTTTAGCAAATCTTGTTTCCATGTCGGTAATATTCTCGTCGTTTAGCATTTTGAAATCCTCAAATTTCTTTAATGCTATGGTGAGCTTATTATCCTTTTCTTGCTCGTCTCCTTCACCAATTTGAATGAGTGTTTCCCAAACTTCCTTTGCGGGTGATATTTTCGGACTTTTGAAAATATCGTGTTATCGATAGATTTAAACAAAATATCCTTGGCAATATTGTCCAAGTTATTTCTTGTTCTATCTTCACGAGATCATTCCACTTTTGGTTTTGGAATGTATTGCGGAGTCTCACTTGTTTGTTCGGATGAAGTGTTGACTTGCAAAATTTCAATAAGACCACTAGTGATTACTTCCCACATTTCATCATGTAATGCGGATAGGTGTACCTGCACGCGAATTTTCCAATCATCAAATTTTTCTAAGGAAAACAATAGATTTTGGGCAAGAGCCATATCTCTTTTCATCATCTTGATTTTTCAAGATCTGTCTAGCAGTCAAAGTTGACTCAAATAGACAACCGCTCTGATACCAATTGTTGGTCCCGACAGGGTGGTAAAAAGTCTAGAGGGGGGGGGGTGAATAGACTTTTTAAACTTTTTTACAATAAATAACTCTTTGGTAATTTCAACTCTAAGTAACAAGTAAATAGAGAAGTAATTAAAGTGAAATGCACAGCGGAATAAATAGGTGTAAAGAGTTATGCCCAACCAGTAATTTAAATCACATGCACGTGTGGAATTAATGCTCAGATGAGGTGTAAGGATGACATGAATATCTTGAATATTTAAAGGAGATGGTTCACTCAATATTTAACAATAATATTCAAGACTATAGATAAGATTTTCGTGTCACGTCGATCGTGTGATAAATGTTACATGCAACACGTCAAACTTGCTTAGAATAATTCAAATGCTAAGCATGGAAAGTTTGAGTTACATGCATACGTGAAAAGATGCTAAACCCGAAAGATTAAGATAAACTGTGAATAGTAAACGGGTTAGTCGGATAAGATAGATAAATAGAGCGAATTATGTAAGTGCGATATGTAAATGAGAGAGACTTTTTATAGTGGTTCGGAAGTGGCGTAATCTTCCTAGTCCACTTTACTCCATTCACTTCTAGGAGTAATTCACTATTTTCCACACACAGTTACAATAGTGAATAAGCGCTACACAAGCACTTCTTCCGGATATTATTATTATTATTATTATTATTATTATTATTATTATTATTATTATTATTATTATTATTATTATTATTATCATCATCATCATCAGGTACTTAGCTACGAATTTACAACAATATTTGTCCATCATTAAATTTTAAAAATTAAAAAAAAATTACTCCCTAATTAATATTACATACATACATTAAACATAGTACTTCAATAATATAATTGTAAAATATATTATATTAAAACATTTAAACTCAATAACAATAATAAAAGTATAACACTGTATAATGTTACATCGTTAAAAACAGTATTAAATATATTAATAAATATAATCTAATCATCTCCTAAGGATAATGTTATATATACTAGTTGTGAACAACATCAAAACCCATTTAATCATAGGAAATAAAGAAAGCAGTTGGCACATGGATGACAGCTATTCTTTGATATCTTGGACTGAGATCATAGAAAGTAAGAAAAGTATAAACGTAATAGAGAGCACAGAAAACAAAATCACCTATGTACTTGTTAAAAAACATAAAACGGAGTACATGAGCTACAAACAATTTAAGTAATCAATTCAGTTAACCTCATTCTCAAAACTGAGAGATGGAAATAAGTCAACCTTTCAGAACATTCATTTCCTGTCAATCAAATACCCAATATTATGGAATGACCACAAGACATCTCACATACAATAATCAATTTTTAAGTATTTTTGACACTCTATAATTTTCCTTTCTCACTATGGAGCATAAGACATCTCATAGACACCCAACTAACCCACTGATTTCTATATGTGCGAGATTAAAGACACGGGATGGTGTGCGAGATTAAGACACGGTCGGCGGAGTAGAGAGAATACATACCAGAGAATAGAGCAACGGAGTAGGCGGTAGGGGAAGCGGCGGTCAGCGGTCGGCGAAGCAGGCAGTGACGTTGGCGGTTGGCGGTTGGCGGTTGGCGGTCGGCGGTCTGAGGAAAATAGTGGCGGTAGCGTCAGGGACTTAGGGGAGAGACGGAGGAATGGTGTACTGAGATACTTAGGAGAGAGGCGGAGGAATGATATATGAGTTAGGGTTAGGCAGCAACTTCAATTTGTTTCGACACATTTATCTAGCGACGGATGATAACATCTGTCGCTATATATCGACGGAATTTGAATACATTGCTAATGTTAAAAAATTCCATTCGTGATCTCGCTTTAAATTTGTGACGAATGTTCAAATTCGTCGCTAGATTTTTTTGTTTAAAAACCCCACTATGTTAGTTTAGCGACGTATTTGAGAATCCGTCGCTAAAATTTTTAAAAATCTGATTTATAAACCTAGCGACGGAATTGAGAACTGTCGCTGAAGTGTTAGAAAAAAACCCATATTATAAATTTAGTGACGGATTTGAGAATCCGTCGCTATCTAGCAACGGATCCTCAAATCCATCGCTATATAGCGACGGATAATCACATTCGTCGCTAATATATAACCACAAAAAAGTCGTTCTTCAAAATGTAGCGACGGATTAATATATCTGTCACTATTATGTAGCAATTAAAATTATGAAATCAGCCCGCGAAAAATCCATCACAAATTCGTCTCTAATTTTTGCGTGAAAATTTACCGCTAAAATTAGCTACGTATTTAGCGACAAAAATATTCCGTCGCAATATCCATCGTAAATCCGTCGCTAAATGTCTATTTAACAAAAAAAATAAAATCCGTCACTAAGTTGTCGTTATTCCGTCGACAAATTAGCAACGGAATATATCCGTCGCTAGATCCGTCGCTAATTTCGAGTTTTTTTGTAGTGCGTACCAGAGGGCGGTTTAGGCGGGTATAGAAGGCCCTGCCAAACGTCTCTATGGGTACTAGCGGGTGGTTTCGGCGGGTCCTCCAGTGCCCGTCGAAACTCCCTTCTAGGCCTGGCGGGTGGATTCGGCGGGTGTGCCACTGCCCACCTAAAGCCCCCGCTAGGCCAAAACTTGAAGACAGACAGTTCGGGAAAAATGTCCAGACTATGCAATCCAACTCCAAACTCAACAAAAACTCATATCAACAACAAATATGACTTTGGATAAAAGAAATGGCACAACAACACAAATATACCTTATCATATAAGCTCTAAACAAGCATAAACACAAGATTATGCTCACATCAACAAGTTTATCAAGAATACACATGGTAGAGTTTTAAAGTAGGTTTTCATGGACATAAGGTTACCTTCTTAGCTTAGCAAAACACCTCAAAGCTCCTCTGCTAGATCATCCTAGCAAGCTATCCTCAACTTGGTCTTCATTAAAACCCACAAAAACCCAACATATAATAAGATAAAGATTTAGAAGAATGAGGAAATAAAGAAGGAAAAGGTGTAGGAGTCAAGATCTTACCATTTCCTAGCTTTGTAAGGTAGAAAGATGAAGTCATGGCTTGGATTCTTGAATAGGAAGATGGAAGATAATATTTGTGTATTAGGAAGAAGAAAGTGGCGTGAAGGAGAAATGAAATGGAGAGAGTGTGTGTTAGAATAATGTCTAGGTTTGTCTTATGGATAAGAGATGATATGTATATGTATTCATATATGTATATAATGAGTGTAAGACTAGAATAATGGGCTTTTATTATATGGATGGAATTAGTATAGATGTAATAATATTTACATGGGCTTGGGCTAGAAGAATTAAATAGATTTTACACAAGGAATATATAATGAAGTCCATACCAAGGATCCAATTATATATATATATATATATATATATATATATATATATATATATATATATATATATATCTAAAAACATAATAAGCTTCAATCCAGGTTATACCCCTGGTTTATGTCCATATTTTCCGTTAATTTTTTTTGTACCTTGTGCTATAAAAGCTGTACTACATAATTTTTTGGACAAAAATATCCCTGCCGTTATAACTTCTGTTATCTTTCCACATTATTATTACCATGTACATGCATACATAATATTTTTTCTTACATCCTTCAATGGTAAGTTTGAATTCATTTAGGTTTTAATTACAATGTTAACATAGTTATATTTAGTAAATTTTCATTTCTATAATTCTTACCTCAATAATATTAATATGAATTATACAATTTATATATATATATATATATATATATATATACACACACACACACACTATTATTTTTAACAAATTAATATAACTACGATTTTAATGTTTAATTTTAATATTGGGCATATATTTTTTGCGCATCGCGCATATAAAATACTAGTATATATATAAGACTTAGAAATATTTGGGCTCAAGATAAATACTAGGCTAGGATTATTTTAGATAGAAGAATTGAGCTTTAATAAACATTTGACAATCCCGTTAGCAAAAATCTGGAGTTAACTTGTTAAAAATGTTAATTGTTCTTTTTTCCAGGTCCAATGACTTATTTGCTCTTTTTTTGCCGGGTTCAATGGCTTATTTGTGGGTTATTTGAGTTTGATGGCTTAATTGATGTTTTCCAAATAATTCGGTGGCTTATTTGTACTTTATCCCTTTACCTATTATTTTTAATAAACCTTTTAATTTTAAATTTTTAGCATTAATTGAATTTTTGCCTTGACGAACCTTTTGAATAGCATGTGATGAATTTAATGAAGTTTTTTGTCAGCTCTTAGTGTGTATATTACATGTGTCTAGTTGTTAGTGTTATTTCCATCTTTATTTATTTATTGCATAACTTTGTTTAAACAAAGGAAAAAAAAACATAAATTTCTTTTAAAAACCACAAATTTCCTTATGTGTTCTCTACAATTTCTTTGATAGTTTGTATGTCCATTTCATTTTGTATACCATTTTCAAAGTATTGTTTAATGTTTTAAATATTTTGGACAACTTTTATTTTTAGATAATTGAATATTAGGCTAATTGGAAATTTAAGTATATATAAATTTACAAATTAAATGTATAATGTAAATAAAATATTATTTTATAGTGTATTAAAAATTTGGAAGTACATTGTTGGTTTTAGGATTTTTGGGTCCAGGGAGGTCCAACACAACCTTAGTTGGTGGATTCACCTTTCAAGAATAGAAGGGAAAAATGATAGCTCTTGTGAGTGTAAGTATACTCTTGGCCTGAACTTGCCGTCCCCTATTACAGTTTCTGAGGAGCCATTTTATAATGAGTCTCCTTGGAATCATTCAAAGTGTACACTTAAGGCTATAAATTGGCCCATTAACTCTACTTAACTCTAGGGGCCGTTGGGCTGCTGTTACTGGGCCTCCCAACGGCTCCTTGACCGTGCTTTTAAACAGCCTCTTAAATGCTCTAACGGTCACCTTCGTGCCGCTTGCACACTCGTGCCGACCTAGCACTCGCGCCGACCTCAGGGTCGAACCGACTTCTTAGTTTGGCCTATGTCTCTCCTGGGATTTCCTTATTCTGGGCTTGGCCCCTTCTTCTCTTTGAGCCGCTCTTCTTTTTGGGCTTCTCCTTTTTTCTCTAGGTTTTGGGCCCCGGGGTCCATACCCCATCAACTAGTCCCTCACTTTTCAATATTGAGTCCTTTCTCCCACTCGAATATTGGAAAGTAACCGCCCTTTTACTTCAAATTACTGGAATCTCTCCCCAATATTCCCCCTTCAATGGCTGGATTGCAACCGGATCCTTCGTGATCTCCCTAATTCGCCTGATCCGCTTTAACTCCTCCTTTACTCCTCGAGCTTATAAATAGCACTTTTGCTTTTGCTTCTCCTCATCCATCTTACCAACATGGGCCGCTCTCCAATAAAAGGAAAGAAGATTGATTTTGGGTCATCACCTCGCCCCCCTCCTTCCAAGCGAACGAGGTTGGAGAAAGGGAAGAGGAAGGCTCATAGGCCTACCTCTCGCAAACATCATGCTGGCTTTACCTCTTCTGACTCGTGGATGGCGATCGAGGCCCCGCCTCCGGCCGTGGATTCCTCTCCCCTAGTCAATCCTCCGTCCTAAACTAAAGCTCGTGTCACGGCCAAAGATGGGACTTTCGTCGATGTGGCGGTCCCCGAACAACTAGCTTTCCAGATGACCTTTACCATTCCGCTGGATGACCTCGACAGGCCAGCCTCCGTTCTGATGTCGGACGCCGACTTTGCTCGCTATCTCGAGCTATACCCGGACGACGAAGAACCCATGGTCCCGCCTTTGGTGCCGGCCTTCTGGGACATGGTCTGCCCATCTCCTGCTGGTTCATCAGACGAGATGGCTTTCCTGGACGAGTTATCTTCGCCGGAGAAGTGAGTCGCGTCGGCTGGGGGCTTCTGAGCGGCTGAACGTGATGGTTGGTGAGGGCGAGTGAGAAGCGTGGGGGAACTTACTTGGTATGAATAAAGTTCCCCCTTTTTGTCAATGTACTGGACTTGTTTTTTGTCATTTTTAATAAAACATGTGAGCCGTTTCCAGCTTCTGTGCTTTCTCCTTCTTATTCCGAGTACGCAACTGTGTGTTGTTGTCCAACTGGCTAGTCGGCCCTTGTGCCGCCCGAGGTCTGACACTTTTGATTTCCCCATATCTAGGAGATATTTGCTTTTCAGGTTGTGGCAGGAATCTCGCCCTATCCAAGTGGGATTAATGGGATTTCATACTGACGTAGATTCCTGATTTTGACTATTCCCTGCATTTCTGCCAAGCAATGGCAGTTTCGATTCTCTCCCGTGATTTGCTCCGAAAAACTCGCATGGCCTGGCTATAAATAGAGCCTCCTCTTCTTCGTCTTTCCCACTTTTCCTTCTTGTAACTTTTTACTCTTTTACTTTCCTTCAACATGAGCTACAGGGACGGTGAACGACGCTCCTCTATTCACCTGAAAGAGAAGGCTCAGCTGGAGAAATTGAGGCAACGGAGGCTGGCCCATGGTGGCCATTTGGTGGGCGACTCCAGTTCAGATCCCATCGTGGTTCCCCCAGACGTGCTGGACGTGGTCCCGGTTGATCCTGACCGTCGGCGAGTGGACCCAGTAATAGACGAGCTGCCAATAGGCGATGAGGAAGTATGGGAAGTTCCTCCTCTTTTCGGGGTGGCCATGTCTCCCAGTGCTCTGGAAAGGCCTCTTCAAATGATCGATGATGGGGAGCCGCTGGTTTATTTGGATGACCTACCGGATTAGGCTCCAGCTCCGCCTCCCTTCCAGCCTCGCGTGTTTCTGGAAGGCCCACCTCCTCCTGCTTGCCGTCCGATGAGAAGGCTAAACCGTGATCCTGCCTTTACGTCTTTAGTTTGTATTAGGGCTGCGTCTGTAATGTAGACTCCCTCGCTTCAATCAATAAACTTTTAGCCCTTGGCTTTGTAATGTTTTTCCATGGTTTCTCTTTGCCGGATTGGCCCCTCGTTGAGGGTAAATGAGCCTTTTGGGCTTGATGACTGAGCTGGGTCAGAAACGAGTCTGGGCCCAAGGCCCGACTCCGTGCCGAGTTGGCCCAATGTTCGTTCAAGAAATACTGAGGTCGCACTATCGGCGCCGACTAAGCACTCGAGCGATTCTATAACAGATTTACGGATGGCCTTACCTGTCCGAGTAAACAATCATCTGGACGGCCCACGGGGCTGTCTCAGGGTCAGATTGGGCCATGAATTTGACAGGCCGGGTCACCCTGACCTTTCGCCTGCCTAGGCACGCCGTTTGAGCTAACCATAGCTTCAATCGCCATTCTGTTTTTCGAGGGGCATTAAATTCCCCCGTCTTTTCACGTCAATCAGCTTCCCTTATCAGCCAACGGCCAGCCGACACGTGACCGTCTCTTGGGATTCTCCCTAGTTTAAAATAGATCTTCTTCTTCTTTTCGCTGCCCGTACTTTCCAAAAGAGAGCAAAAGAAATGGAGAAACCAGAGAACTTGGTACCCTCCTTTCACACTTCGCCGGACGTTTCCCAGGTTGGTAACTCTCTCCGAAGTATATCATCTTCTTCTTCACCCTCTCGTCGTCTGGTGGTATCTTCCACCAAGTTTTCTTCTCCATCTTCTTCTCCGCCTTCTTCTTCTCTCCGCCGGGAGGTAGCTTCAGACCTTCCTTCTCCTTCTTCGTCGCAGCCGGCCCCGTCGTCCTCCGGGGCGGCTGCTCCTCTGAGCCCAGCCCCGTTAACTACGATGGCGGCTCTGCCCGACGGCCTTCAATGGCCGAAGGGCGGTTTTGAGTCAATAGACCCCCCGGCGACTACTCCGTCGTTCATATCGGAGGCGAACCTCGAGATGGCCCGCTTTCTTCTCTGTCCGTCGGCCGACGTTATTCCGCCGGGAAACCGGTCCATTTTTTACCCGCCGGAGGGTTATATAGGTATACACTTGCACTTGGTGGCCTTTGGTTTCCGAGTGCCACCCCATCCGTTTCTCTCCCTCTTCTTTCGCTATTACAACCTGGTCCCAGGCCAGCTTGTGCCCAACTCCCACCGTCTCCTGGTCTGTTTCATGATCCTTTGTCGGTGGTGGCTCTGCGAGCCCTGCATAGAGTTGTTCCGGTGTTTGTACACTGTGAACAAGGTCGGCCCTCACTCTAAGGGCTTTGTACAAATTTCTGCCCGCCCTGGGCGTGTCTTGTTCGAGGGTCTTCTAGATTCTGTGAAGGACTGGAAACCCTTTTTCTTCTTTGTTCGTCCTTCTTCTTCTCCTTTCACATTTCCGGCCATGTGGCCGGCTACTCTCTTCAAACCCTGCTCCCAGCGGGCTGTCTCTACCTAAGAGGTGGCCCGGGGTGCCAAGTTTCTGAAGAAGATGGGGCTTTACTGTGCCCAACGCTGGTCGCGACTCCGGGCCATGGCGAAGTGGGGTCTCCTGCCTGCTGGAGCGGCCACCACAGGTAGTCTTTCCTTAGCCCCCTCTCCCTGCTTTTCCATATTTTAGATAGGTCGGCTAACTTTGGTTTCTTTCCATGTGCAGGTCTCGACGACTCCGCCTCCGACTCTTCCCAGGAGACTGACATCTAGGCCGAACCCATGGGCGACCAAGCTGAAAAGATGAGGCATTGACTGACCCAACGCTCGGCCAATACTCCCTCTGCTTCGACTCCGCTTCCTCCGCCGGTGTCTCGCGCCACTCCACCCAGCAATGTGGTGGACCTGTCGACCTCCCCCATGGCTTCTCCTTCTCGACCTCCTCCGACCTCGACAGAGAGTCCGAGCTCCAAGAGGATTCGGGTGGGCCTGGATCTGAATGAAGATGCCCAGATATGGCAGGGCGACTTCTCGGTCCAGACGTGGGCCGAACACGTACTTCTCCCCCGGGACCTGGAGTTGGCCGCCAAGCTAAAGGACGAGCTCATCCTGGAGGCGTCTCTGCGCCAATCCTACCGGGTGAGTACTTAGACTTTTTTTCTTTTAACTCATTTTCTTTTCTCATCTCCTTGCTCTTCTGACATAACTCCTTCCTTAGAACCTTGCCTTCCAGCTGGAGATGAGGAAACGAATGCGGGCTCTCAAGGCGGGGGTGCACAGCCTCAACAACCGCCTGCTTCAATTGCAGGAGACTTGCCAAGAGGAACAGGCGGCCCTCACTAAGGAGAGGGAACTCCATATAGCCGAGCTCCTCATGGTGACTCGTTTGTGAGAGGAGGAGCAGAAGAAGGTGGCGGCGGCGGTTGCTGAGTACAAGGGGTCGGCAGCCTTCGATGTGGACGTCAAGTCGGCCATGGCGGGTCGACGGGAGGAGCTGGCAAGGGAATGGCTGGCGACTCCGGAAGGCGATGACTATCTGATCGACCTGGGCGAATGCGACTACCGGCTCGGCTACCGCGAGGCACAACTCGAGCTATACACTAGTCTCCAGGCCTGCGACTCCTCTTTCACTCCGGAAGGTTGGGGTCTCAAGCCGATGATCGATCCACTTCCAGCGCCCGGGGCAGTGACTACAACTTCCTCTCCTGTTTCCTCGAGTCTGCCAGCGACGGACCCGGCTGCGCCAACTAACATGCCCCTTCAATCAGAAGACCTTTCGGCCACTCTTCCTGCTGGACCATCAGCAGGTGAGCATATCGAGGGTGAAAAAGTTGCAGCATCTACTTCCATAGCTTAGGTTTTCCTTAGCTTTATTTTTTGTAAGGGCCGGTCCTCCCTTTGGACCTTCATTAATGAAAATCTTCCTTTTGGCTTTTGCTTTCTTCGTTTTGCACTTTCTTTATAATCAACACAACTTCCCTCGGCATCCGAGTCTTGATGCTTCCCTTGGCGAGTCCCTCAGTCGAGGCGACTCCCCATGTTTCTCATGTTTTGGAAACACTTAAGGGTCGATGCCCTCATGTATCCTTTGTTTTTCTCTTTTCTCGCCGAGTCCCTCAATCGAGGCGACCCTTTAGACTTTTTCTATATCAGAAACGTTTAAGGGTCAGTGCCCCGTTGTTCTCTCTTTTCTCGCCAAGTCCCTCAGTCGAGGAGACCCTTTAGAATTTTTCTATCTCAGAAACGTTTAAGGGTCAGTGCCCCGTTGTTTCTCTCTTCTCTCGTCGAGTCCCTCAGTCGAGGCGACCCTTTAGGCTTTTTCTATCTCAGAAACGTTTAAGGGTCAGTGCCCCGTTGTTTCTCTCTTTTCTCGCCTAGTCTCTCAGTCAAGGCGATCCTTTAGGCTTTTTCTATCTCAGAAACGTTTAAGGGTCAGTGCCCCGTTGTTTCTCTCTTTTCTTGCCGAGTCCCTCAGTCGAGGCAACCCTTTAGGCTTTTTCTATCTCATAAACGTTTAAGAGTCAGTGCCCCGTTGTTTCTCTCTTTTCTCGCCGAGTCCCTCAGTCGAGGCAACCCTTTAGGCTTTTTCTATCTCAGAAACGTTTAAGGGTCAGTACCCCGTTGTTCTCTCTTTTTTCGCCAAGTTCCTCAGTCGAGGCGACCCTTTAGGATTTTTCTATCTCAGAAACGTTTAAGGGTCAGTGCCCCTTTGTTTCTCTCTTTTCTCGCCGAGTCCCTCAGTCGAGGCGACCCTTTAGGCTTTTTCTATCTCAGAAACGTTTAAGGGTCAATGCCCCGTTGTTTCTCTCTTTTCTCGCCGAGTCCCTTAGTCGAGGCAACCCTTTAGGCTTTTTCTATCTCAGAAACGTTTAAGGGTCAGTGCCCCGTTGTTTCTCTCTTTTCTCACCGAGTCCCTTAGTCGAGGCGACCCTTTAGGCTTTTTCTATCTCAGAAACGTTTAAGGGTCAGTGCCACGTTGTTTCTCTCTTTTCTTGCCGAGTCACTCAGTCGAGGCAACCCTTTAGGCTTTTTCTATCTTAGAAACGAATCCGGATACGGGAGGGTAATATATATTTATTCAAAGCTGCATTTTAACGAATACACGGGGCTAACCTTTTACTGGTAGTACTTTTTAAATGGATCACATTCCAGATCCGATCGATAGGCTCCCCTTCTGAAGTTTCCAACTTGTGGGTGCTTGCTTGAATTATGACAGCTATCTGGTAGGGTTGTAACACCCCAGATTTTCAAGACTTTTAAAACTTGTATAATAAAGGTAGAATCTCATTAAATCCCAAAATACGATACAAAGAGTACAGGGTGCTATGCCACACCTGAGCTGGAGAACTCAGGTGCACAGGCTAACTAACTAATATCCTTAATAAAGAGGATGCATAACATGGCACGCAGGCCGAAAGGAAAACTATCTACTCCAGGGTTCTAGCGCGCTCCAGTGTCTACTCTTCTGTGCCTGAAAGCCAAATATATCTGTTCAGCGAGAGATGCTGGTAACCCACTCCAACGCGTTGAAATACAATACATATAGATATATACATAGATATACGAAAAACCATTTCGAAGCATGAAGATATAACCTAAGAGACTCTAGCTTTCAAACCAGGGAATAGACTCGACAGATAGGGGTACCACAACTAACAGACATAACCAAACGTAAACAAATCACAAGCATATGATAGATAAGCGCAGCCGATAATCATAAGCAAGCATATACAGTTTACTAGCATGTATCCTATGGTCACGTTTTCATAACAGTCATAACATCAATCCTCCTGATCACATCACGTAGCACACTTTGTTGGCGCCACAGGACCAATCGCATGCCCATACATGAGGGTCAGCGCATATAGCTCTGACACGGCCCCGCAGCACCCTGCCCCGTATCACAACACGGAGGGGTCGATCGCAACCGACCGATGAACCGCAGCTCATCATAGTTTGATCGCAACCAAACAGTGGACCGCAGCCCAAGAGTATGTCATCTGACCGCAGCCAGGAAGATGAACCGCAGCTCATGTAGAACGTTTGATCGCAGCCAAACGGTGGACCGCAGCCCTATATAATATTTATATACCTGACCAATCGCAATCGGCCTGGTTAACAGTCAGTATGGTTCTCAACCCATCCAACTGCCCGTATAACCAATTTGATCGCAACCAAATTGGGGTAGCATGCACACATAACACATAGCAAGTATATGCAGCTCACATTAGCACATTGGGAAGGGGGAGGAAATCGTATAATGAAACCTATGCGTGGTCATCCACATACTAAGAATAATCCTAAGGGGTTCATACTTCTCCTACCTAGGCCAACGGGATACGATTCACTAGCATGCAATATATATAAGACTCATTCAACCTACGAATGGTACCCGAACATCAAACTAGACATAGGCACGATGGACGGAGTCCGTTGGGACGCCACGGGGGTCGAGGGAACATCAAACGGGGAAGCCGGAAACCCGAGGTAGGGTATTTTCCAGCGGGTAGCCGGTGGGTAAGGGTTCACCCGCCGGCTGCCCGCCGGTGGTGTGATTCCGGGCAGCGGGTGCCCAGCGGGCAGCTGCCCGCCCGCCGGCTGCCCGCTGCCGGCGTTGCCCAAATAGGCCGCGGGTAGGTGGCGGGTCCCCTACCCCCCACTGACTCTTTTTCACCAAAAACGCCCCGGGAACCTTTGTGGAACCCGAAACCATGCTTAGACACTTTCAAACGCAATTGATAACACACGTAGACGATTAACAGATCAAAATCAAGAAACATACGGCACCAATCCTATCATGCTTTTCTAAACATAATTAACACCCAAACATGTGAATTCCCACCCAATATACCAAGAATAATACCACACGAATTTCACGATACAACCTAGGGTTCTAATCACTTTTAATTTAACAAGAACACAATTCATCCTTTAATATCAAGATTCGGTAGGAATATCACGTAATCATCAAGAACATCATACAATTATCAAGAACATCATATAATCATCAAGAACACCATATAATCATCAAGAACCTCTCAAGATCATCAAGATCACCCATGGAATCACATGCCAATTATCAAGATCAATATAACGAATCATCAATCACACATGAATATGGGGGAAATCCTAAGAGGGGATTCATAGCTATGAAAATAGGTTTTGTTGAGACATGGGTTACCTCTTAGCCTTAATTAATTCCTTGGCTATGAAGGGTCTTTCCTTAAGCTTTCTTCTTTCTTGATTTCTCCTAGGGGAATTCATGGAATTCTTGGTATGGTGAGAGATTATTGTGGTGGGGGTTCTAGGTGCCCTCTAAGTTCCCTATTTATATATCCAAGAGTCTTACTTGGGGTCTATTCCTTCTAGGACTAGGGGTTGGGTTTAGAGATGAGGGCCCATGGACTATGGTGGGCCTTTTCCTAATTAATTCCTGTAATTTAATTCTTTCTTTTGGGTAATTGGTTAAATGATTAATTGGTTTTAGGCATCGTAACACGGGGTGTTACAAGGGTCCTTCCCACTTGACTGCGAACTTTCCCCCTTCAGTTGGTCGGCTAGCCTATCGATCACGCAAAACAAAGTCCCCCACTTAGAAAGCTCGGGGTCGGATTCGCTTGTCCCGATACCTCTTGACAGCCTGCTGGTATTCCACCATGCGAGCGTGCGATGCTTCCCTTCGCTCTTCCAGGAAATTCTTCTCGATCCTAAGGCTTTCCTCGTTTCCTTCATTGGTGTAATGGCGAACCCTATGAGTGGGCTCGACGACCTCTATGGGCACCTTCGCTTCAAAGCCGTATGCTAACGTGAACGGGCTTTCGACAGTAGCTCGCCTCTGGGTGGTGCGATATGCTCACAAGACGCGGTCCAACTCATCGGCCCAGTTACCTCCCACGTCTTCTAAATTTGCGAATACCGTCCACAATGGTGCGATTCACGTTCTCGACCTGTCCGTTGGCTTGAGGATAAGCAACCGACACCTTGGTATGCCGAATGCTGTATCGTCGACAGAAATCCGCGAAGGGTTGACAATCAAACTGTCGACCATTGTCACTGACTCAGTGCTCGGGCAATCCAAAATGACAGATCACTTTCTTCCATAAGAAGCGCCGACACTGATACTCAGTGATGGTCACGAGAGGCTCAGCCTCCACCCACTTGGTGATGTAACCGATGTTCACCACGCAGAACTTAAAACGCCCTAGGGCGACCGACAGAGGGCCTAGTAGGTCGATTTCCCACTTAGCGAACGGAATGGCAGTGGCGACTGGAGTGTAGAAGGTGGCTGGTCGAGTGTCTTTCGGTGCGAACGCCTGACACACAGTGCACTTTGTTATCCAGTCGACGTAGTATCTCATCATGGTAGGCCAATAATAACCATGGACAACTAACTTACGTGCAAGGGTGTGAGCACCCTCATGGTCCGCGCATATCCCACGATGGGCCTCGTCCATTATTCTCTCCGCCACCGGTCGAGCAGGCACTTGAGGATGGGGCCTCCAAATGACCTTTTGTACAGCTGCCCATCTACGATCTCAAAGGAAGGGGCTTTTCTCCGGACTCGGGCTGCGACCATGGGGTCGTTAGGCAACTTTCCCTCTTCTTTGTAACGCCGGATGTCTTCGATCCAGAACATTTTCGGATTCTTGACGCGGTTCTAGTCCGGGATTGTTACCTGCTGAATTTCTTTGCCGGGCTCTTCGATGCTGGGTCGGCATAGTTCCTCCCTTTGACAGATCCTTAGAAGATGATCTGGCACTCCTTCCAAGGCGATCTTCGACAAGATGCCGGCTTCCGTGTTCTCGGCCCACGAGATATGTTCTATCTCGTATGCGGAAAACTCTTTCACCAACTCCACAGTCTTGTCTTTGTATTGCACCAGCCGAGTGCTCCTAGATATTGTCAAATAGAATTGTAGTTGAATAGAAATGATGTTGTAGTTCTGTTGTAATGAAACTACATTGTACATAAAATGAAACCGAATAATAGTTTCACATATTTGAGTGTATATTGTCTAATACAACTGTAGTTATACCGAAATGATATTGTAGTTGTGTTATAATGAAACTACAGTGTATATAAAATGAAACTGAATAACAGTTTCACATATTTGAATGTATATTGTCCAATGAAACTGTAGTTATATCGAAATGATACTGTAATTGTGTTGTAATGAAACTACAGTGTATATAAAATGAAACTTAATAATAGTTTCACATATTTGAATGTATATTGTCCAATGAAACCGTAATTGAATTAGAATTATAATTTAATGGTGTTGTAATAAGACTACAATGTGTATAAAATGAAATTCAATAACATGTCTCACTGTAATAAGATTATTGTATGTATAATGTAATGTCAAATGAAACTGGCTTTATTACATTATAGAGCCATATACTTACGCCTCCACTGAGGCTTGAACTCATAATCTTCCAAATCTTCCAAATGAAAGTTCAACCCGGATACCATTAGACCACATAGTCCTGGTCCACAATATAATTTGTCCTAAACGACTAAAATAGTGTTCGAAACGGCGCGAAATGAGTACCGGTTCTTTTCATTAAAAGAAAAGACACCGTTTTACGCCAGGGTCCACAATCAGATCCACGGTATAATTTGCCCTAAACGACCGAGGGATCAAAACGTACAAGAAGCTGAGGTCACACGTTAAGAATTGGGTTCTTGCTCTCCGATTTTTGCGAGGCGCTGTTACCAGTTTTCTTCTCGCCAAAAAACTGGCGTAGCAATTACTCTGTAGCATATTCTTCAATTTTTAAATTTTAAAATCTTTTCCTGCCCCCTTTTTTTTTCCTGATGAATTATTATTGAATAAAATTCATTACAGTTTTTTTGTTTTGGAAAGATAATTCATTTCAGTTTTAGTCTCTACTATTGCAAGATAACAATGCAGGCAATACCCAGATGGCAAAAAGTTTCGAGTTTGAAAAAATTAATTTTCCAATCCACGAAAATAGCAGCAGTCACCGAACCACCGGCTAACCATTTCGCTTTCTTCCATTCTACTCCCCTTTCTCTGGAGAAATGGAAGAACAAGTGGAAATCGGTAAGTTATTTGCTCTTTTCTTTTCCCTACATGGAAGAAATTGAAAATTTTATTTTATTTTATTTATTTGAATTAATGGTTCTAGGTTTTGGTTTTCTCGTTTATTTTTTGGCCAATTCTTTGGAATTTTATACGTTTTTCCGTGGTGGGAAATTTGATAACGCTAAAAGGCTGAATCTTTGACTTTGTATATTTTGCATAAACCAGTAAAAGTCTATAGCTAAAAAATGCATCTGTTTACTGCTAAATTTATGGATGGCACTCATAATTTAAGGGAAAATGCTATTTGCTCCAAAATTTGGCAGCTCAGAATTGGTCAACCCATTACAAGTTAATTAAGTAAACTGTGTCAGATGGTGCTATCCTCATTTGAGTAGCATTACAAAGCTAGTTAAGCTTTTTGTTAGTTGAAGTAGAATATATTGCATATGATTGTAAAAGCTCCAATTATGAATTATGCAATATCTTTGTTTCTAAAAATTATTAATTGTAAGGAATCCCTTTTTGGCCGTACTGGTAGCCATTATATTGAGTCTCAATGGGAAGTTTTAGCAGATTGTCGATTGTTCCTCACCAACTACAAACATTTTTGTAATTTTTAATTTATGTCTGGCAAGGCATATGTTTCCATACTGAAAGTCTGGCAAATGATTTCTTTGCAGGATTTTAGACCCCAACAAGCATCAAAGGTAAATGATATATTATTTAATGTTCTTATTTAACCACAGATCCCTTTTAATTTATATTACACATGTAAAACTTAAATGATCATAGATGGTGTATTAGTTTCATTAATCTAATTTGTAGGTAATTGTTTGGCTCAGCTGCTTTGAAGGTAGGGTTTGGACTTTGGAATGTACCTTATTGTTCATTTTCTGCCTCGACTTTAGATTAGATTGTTCCACTTGTCAATGTTAATTAAAACACAGAAAAAATATCTATATAAGTTTGTAGCTCTAAGCTTTTGTGCATGAATTACATGAGTGGTGATTTTCAAGTTTCAACTTATGTATAACTATATGGTGTCCTTTTCCCCAGAGCTAAAGGGACTCCTAAACCAAAGTACACCTTTTCTCCTCTTCCGGGCTACCAATGTTTACAAATCTGCAGAGAAAAAAAATTCTTGATTATTCATGATTAGTTGCCTCTTTGTTCTTGCTGTTGAGCATATTTAACTTACAGAGTGGTGCTGAACTCATTTTTTGTTCAGAATTATATCAGATATGTGACACGTCAGAAACGTGCCGACTCAAAGAAAGCTTTGAAAAATCTGCTGTTTTATGGGGGCTCCTTCAATAACTCTTTTGAGGTAAATGGTTGTCTTGTTTGATTAATGATTAATCTCCAACGATACTATTTTTTCAAATCATAATTTTAGGTAATCTTTTTATTTTTTAAACTCTCTCTCTCTCTCTCCCCAGTTTTTGGCCCCTATTTTCTACTCCCTCCGTCCCGAATTGGTTGTCTCATTTGCTTTTTGCACGCTTTTTAAGGAATTAAAGTAAATACTATGTATTTTCCAATTATGCCCCTTAATTAGGCTATAATGCACATGGGTCAAACCACATTAAAAGACTGAATCCAATCAATTAGTTAGTCTAACTCATGACCTTATTTTTTTTTGGTGTCAACCACACATTGTGGTCCGGGTCTTTCTCTGTCCGTTTAACGGTCCAGGTCCACCCGGTTCACTCCAAGGAAGCTGGCCCAAAGGGGATCGTGACTTGTGGGAATTGAATCCGGGTTATCCCGGAATTCTCCCCACAAAGAGAGCTCATTTGCCACTTGAGCTACCCTGTTGGGTTCTCATGACCTTATAAACCCATATATTCTCTCTTATATTTTTCAATGTGGGACTCTTAAGAGTTTGCTTCATTCCTGTGGTTGTAGTTGCAGGAAATTCAGTTTTAGTGCACACTAGATCTAAGATGGAAGATTTTTCAAATTTAATCTGTTTTCATTTCCTGTCCTTCCCTTCTAGCCTCTTACTCTTGGCAATTTCTTGCCCTCTATCTTTGCCTTAAATTTATAGTTTCATTTCAAAGTAAAGTCAGAAAGGATTTTGTGTCCTTATAATTGCCTTCTGTTAATAGATACTTAGCAAACTAAAGTGTTATACACATCTGTGTTTCTTTACCTCCAAGTTTTGTCGCATGAGACCAGGAGTGTTTATAACACTTTATTTTGGGGAAATAGCACTTATGGTCCCTCAATTGTGACTATGTTGTAGATTTAGTCCCCTAGTTGTGATCAAAGTGACAAATTTGGCCCCTCCCTAAGTCGTCATCAAAGTGGACTAAATCTGCACTGCGAATAAATGGAGAACTAAATCTACACCGTGGTCATAAATGAGGGACCAAAAGTTCCATTTTCCCTTTATTTATATATTAAATGTTTTTATCAAGTTTAAATCATTTTGTGTCACAGCCAAGATATGCTATATTTGCATCAAATTCAGTTTTGACCATGCTTCATACATGTAGTCCATCCTTCTTTTTATTTTAATTTTAAAAACTTAATATCTAAAGGAAAATGCTATTTTTATCTTTTACAATCTTCCAAGGAAAAATCTCCAAGAGAAAATTTGGGATGGGATGAAGAGCCAGATGAACATTTGGACAAGAAATGTAAACTCAAGACTTCTGCTCGTAGTAGAACTCGCATAAGGAGAAGGCAACGTAAGTTTTTATTTCAGAAAATTTTATGCTTTTACACAAACACAACAAAAACGAAGTGGACTTGGCAACCCAATTAGCTCTTTTCTAGGCTCCTTTTCTTTGTTTTTCCTTTGTTACTTTATAGGAACTCAGCTAAGAATTACTAATTTCAATTGAATGGAGTAGATATTCTTCTGATATTTGAAGAATCTTAGGAGCTAGAGTCAGTTTTCAAAAAATTCTGGAAATGCAAAAGCAAACATGTGTCGTCTTTTGAAAACTGTTTTCCAAATCCTTTGTTAGATTGGAAAAATGGAAAAAGTGCTAAAAATACATATTTTTCTGCTTTTTGTTTTCCAGAAACTAAATGCAACCTAAGTATATCCCCGGTTGTACCCCCCAGGGGGTTGTGGGCGGGGAAAAAGAGTACAATATCTTATGGATTTGAGTGTGTTTCATATGTTAAATTAGATTCAATTCATGAGATATGGCTATATCTCTCATCATTAATTGAGTCTGTTCGGTACATGTTTAGGTAAACTAAAGAATGAGTGGTTAGATGAAGAAGATTGGAATGAACATCCGGAGAAAATATTCCAAGCAACCTTTGCTGGCAAATGGTACACCTGGTCGCATAAGCCTAGGAAGGAATACTCTTTTGATGGTTCAAAAACGCAATTTCACCATGGAGAAGAAACAGAATGGAGTGGCAGACAGTATAATTGGGAAAATGGATCTGATACCAAGTACAATAGTGAGTCTTGTATTGTAGGATCATACTCTGAAAGATCAATCCTTGGTCTGCCTATCAGGGGTCCTTTGAAGATTGAGGATGTCAAGAATGCGTAAGTGATAAGTCCTTCAAAACATTGTCACTTTTCTCTACTTTCACAAGTTTCATAAGTCGCTCTAAATTTTTGGCGTTGTCTTTGTAGTTTTCGTCTCTCAGCTTTGAAGTGGCATCCTGATAAGCATCAAGGACCTTCACAGGTCAGCTTGTATTCATATTATCCCCCATCCCCACAACCTTTTTGTTTCAATATGTTCGTTTTTCTAGATTATGAAGGGATTCACTTTCCCACTTAGGCTAATCAGACCTTGTTGAACTGTCTACTTGCCATCCATGGATGGCTGATAGCTCAAATACATCCAATGGTCCTCCATGTTTTAAAAAATAACCACCTGTAGTCCTAATTTTTAAAATAACCCGAGTTTAAAATGACCACGAGACGTCCTAAAGGACCACGGGTGGTTATTTGTTGAAACATGGAGGACCATTGGAGGTTATTTGAAACTCGGAGGACCACAGATGGTAAATCCCTAATACTCGGAGGACCATTGGAGGTATTAACTCGTGGCATAAGCCTAGGCCTGAAACTTGAGATGATAGGTCTCGGGTTCAATCGAGAGTTTTTTCTCATGGACTTGTCACTTTCTTCAGTCGTAAGTTACTTTAGCGTTTGTGCAGGCAGCAGCAGAAGAGAAATTCAAGTGTTGCGCTGCAGCATACAAGTCACTATGCAGTGCTCTCTCCCCAGCATAGTTTCCATTTTTTTTCCTGTCTAATTCATTGGGAATACTTTTTACATGTAATTTTCCAAATAGGGATATGTATATTTGTTGATTAGATACTATAGAAAACCTGCAGGTAGTTTTAAGCGTTCTTAGACAGGATTGAAATATGGAGTTTGATTATTAGTGAAATAAGAGCTGATGATCTAACTTAGCACTTATCATTGTAGACTTAATATAAAGATGAGAATGCTATAAGTATGATTTTTCTTGCGTAAATAATAAAGAGTAAATACCCAAAATGGTCCCTCGACTATAGCTAAATTCACAAATTGGTCCTCAATTTTCAATTTCACCCAATTAAGTCCTTAAGTTTGCAATTTTGACACGATTTGGTCCTCCATCTAATTGACCGTTTGTTGACCGTGATCGACGATCTCCAGAAGAACCTTCAGCTATCGTCGGAGCACGTGGAGGCCTCCAGGATGACGTTGCACCGGTTCAGAAACACGTCGTCTTCTTCGCTCTGGTACGAATTCAACTACATTGAATCCAAAGGGAGGATGAAGAAGGTGACCGGGTTTGGTAGATTGCTTTCGATAGTGGGTTCAAATGTAACAGTGCGGTCTGGAAATGCAACCGGAACCTTAAAAAACCGACGATGGACCATGAAATTACATATATATCCTCAAAAATCACAGTCAACAAACGGCCAAATAGACAGAGGACTAAATTGTGTTAAAATTACAAAGTTAAGGACTTAATTGAGTGAAATTGAAAGTTGAGGACCAATTTGTGAATTTAGCTATAGTCGAGGGACCATTTTGGGTATTTACTCAATAATAAATTAATTATGGAGTTTGGCTGATTATTGTAGATTATTATTTTTTATTCTTTTTCCAACTTGATTGTTAGACACTGCCCTCATTCTTGTGGCTGGATTTATCCCTAAAAGAGCGACACTTTTAAGCGGCTGCATGATCAAATGAAGCCACCTTTTCACATGAGTTCGTCGGGATAGATTTAGTCTATTAAAAGTCACCTTTTCACATGAGTTCGCCTGGATAGATTTAGTCCATTAAATGTTATAGATCAATGGTAAATTATTCTGTGAGCTCGGTAAAAAAATAAACAATTTATATACTGAATGTTCATAATTTACGTATTGAATGTTCACAATTTTTATATATTAAATGTTCACAATTTACATACTGAATGTTCAAAATTTACATACTAAATGTTCACAATTTTATATACTAAATGTTCATAATTTACATATTGAATGTTCATAATTTGAATCGTAAACGTTCAGTATATAAATTGTGTATTTTGACCTGAGTCTACCTTGCAAGGTGGACTTATTAGAGATCAATGGTCTATAAAATCAATTAACAACAACTGTGCAATTACGCAAGTGTGCAACTGTGCACTTCAGTAAAAAAAAAAAAAAAAAAAAAAATCTAAGCCATTCAAATGCAAAGATCAATGGACATAACTTGACCACATGGACTCATGGGAGGGGTGGACTCACTTGAAAGTGGCCTATATACTAGGCATAAAAAAAGGATTAAATCTCAACCATAGATTTATTCCAAATCAACAATTCAAAATGAAGAAGAATTAAGCATTATTGTAATTTTGAATAGGTAAGTTTAGATGTTCTTTTTCTTCTAGTGCCATATTTTTCCTTCTTCAAGTGCACATTTTCCTTCTTTGAGTGCATATTTTCCCTTCTTCGAGTGCATATGTTTTGTCTCGGTACTTAACTTTTCCTTTGAGTGCAAATCTTTATAACTTTAAGTGTAAAAATTTGACCTTCAAGTGCACATTTTTGTGCAATCATATGCATATTTATGAGCTAATGTTTATTATATGTTGATTTTATTACTGAAATAGTCTCTCGACTATTGCAAAATTACCAATTTGGTCAACGACAATTTTTTTTACCTAATTAAGTCCTCGACTTTGCAAATGTTAACCATTTTGATCCTCCGTTAAAATTTCATCCATAGGCGGATAGATTTAAGGACAAAAAGGTAATTTCACATATTTTTCTTCCTATCTTTCCACTCCCTTACTGTAAACCTTGGGAATTCTTCGCTCAATTTAAAACTTGCCCACGGCAATCTCGATGTAAAATGGGATGAAGAATGCGGTGGCCTCCTGTGGATCCATGGTTCTACACGAGCTCGTAGTTGAACATCCGCGGAGTCTCATAGACGTAGACCTTGCCGGAGCTGCAGTCGTGGCGGTGGGGCAACAGATGGTGGTGGCCGGAGGCGGACTTGGCCGGAGATGAATAGATGAGGGAGAAGAGAACCCAGGTTTGGAGAAAGATGGTGGCGAGAAGGTAAACACACTGGTTCAAAGGTACCTCAGATTTCACAAATTGCAACGCGTTTTTGAGCTGAAGCGGCCTAGGTCTCTTCTCCGTTAACTGCTTGTTGCTGGGAATAGGCAGATTCAGATACATCTTTACTCTCTCCGGCGATTGGATCAGAGGCTTAGATTTTCAGATGAGGTCCGGATGGAAAGATTCAGACAGGAAAAAATAGAGGTTGTAATGGTGGAGGATTGTTGCTGTCTTGACAATTTATTCTGAAAAGGGTTGGCAGATTTGTAGCTTGATGGACCTCTGGAAATAATATTATGTTGGTAGCATTTGGTATGAAAATCTGGAAAAAAAAAAAGATGGGGGGGGGGGGGGTTTCTGGCTTATGCTACTGGAATTCTGGGCTTATGGAGATGGGTGGACCATGTATCAAATAAAAAGGATGGGTCCATATAGCTTGGTGGACTTATGGAGTTCTGGCTAATGTTGCATCTGGAGGGATAGGGAGAGGCCATTGAAACACATCAAGGAAGCTGTGAAATTACCTTTTTATCCTTAAATCTAACAGTTTATGGATGGAAATTTTAACGGAGGATCAAAATGGTTAACATTTTCAAAGTCGAGGACTTAATTGGGTAAAAAAAATTATCGAGGACCAAATTGGTAATTTTGCAATAGTCGAGGGACCATTTCGGTAATAAACTCTTATATGTTTGATATTTTTTTTAAAAATAATTTATACCTAAATTTCTGAATCATAAACAGGAAAGGTCAAAATAGGTTTGATGGTTACGAGAATTGCGTACATGAATAGTTGGACCCCAGAGAAGGAAAATCGACGTAGTGGAGTCCGATTCTTGATTATAGAGAATCGGAATTTTTCAGTCCGTTTTATTTTTATTTTATTTTTTGTTCTTTTAATACATTTGGACCATTGAGGTCCGAATGTATTGATATAATTTTTTTTTTGTTTTTTTAATACATTCGGACCATTGAGGTCCGAATGTATTGATATATATTTTTTGTTTATTTTATTTGTTTTTAATAAATGCGGAAGAATGTATTGATATTATATTTTTTGTTGTTTTCATCCGACTTATTGTTTGCGGAAATAAATGGACTCTTAAAAAAGAAGAAGGTTCATGCTCAGTATGTATAATGTCCATTGATGGGGTGAGGACCCCGGCCCAAGAAGATGGGCCCAAAAGAGAAAGAGTCCAAAAAGGAAGACATGGGCCAATAATAAAAGCCCGGCGGTGGCCTGGGCCGAGCCCAGGAGCCGTTAAGAAGCATTCAAAGACAGCATTCAAGAAGACTTGGCCCAGGAGCCGTTAAGAAGCATTCAAAGGCAGCATTCAAGAGGACTCGACCAAGCGGACCGTTAGGAGTCCAAAGGGCCGTTGGCCGGCCCCGTAACGGTGCCCAACGGCCTTATAATGTAAATAGCCATGAAGGCAATCTTTAATATGTTTCAATTCGGCTGGAAGGGAGCCTACTATATAAAGGCCCCTCCACCATTGTAATGGGGGCGAGTCTATGCCTGGAGAATAGAGAGACACGTTCAACATAATCACTTATTCCATTCTCTTTTATAGCTTTTGTTGAAAGGTGTATCCACCGACCAAGGTTGTGTTGGACCTCCCTGGGCCCAAAAACCCTAAAACCAACATCCATACTTCATATCATAATTGGAATTTAGATGAAAAAATTGGATAATTAAAAATATAAACAAAGCATTATTTTATTGATGATTCAAAGTAGGACAGTTTGGGGAAGAATGAGTTGTCCTCCGACAATACCTACATCTTCTACTTCGATTTGAACCGAAGTCCATTTCATTTGGATACCTACGTGTGCGTTGATTTGGTTGCCTAGCAGAAATCGGTGGAAGGCAAGTAACTGGACAGGTACACTGAATTCTTTCGTCTACGGGGTAAAAATTACCGGCATAACAGTTCCTGTAGTTTTCAACCGAGTAAACTTCTGGCACTAAAAAAAAAAATTATATGTAAAACTCGGATCCAGATGGTCCGAGTTTTACTTTTCTAAAACATAAAATTATAAATCGGAACATGATGTTCCGATTTATTAAAAAAATTTTGGTTAAATTCGGACCACAATTGCCCGAGTTTAACCTTTTTACATTTCCAATGCGGCGCCAGTCCATTTTGTCATTTCCGAGACGAATAGATTACCGAGGTAGAGACAGTCTATTTTATCATTTCCGAGACGAATAGATCCCCTGATTGTATTACTATTGTGAATCAGTATGAGATGACTACTCGTTTAATATGAATGACTATTCGTAACATTGCTTCTGTAATTTGAACCGAATATATTCGCTGACATTGCTTCTTTAAGTTGGAAATACTTTTTTAGAGACAGTCCATATTCGCTGACATTACAGGTTGAACCCGAAAATATTTTATTTATTCACGTACATGTTGGGTAAAGTCTGGAAAAAAAAGGAAAAAAAAAAACAAATTATATGTAAAACTCGGACCCAGACGGTCCGAGTTTTACTTTTATAAAACCTAAAATTATTAATAAATCGGAACATGATGTTCCGATTTATTAATAATTTTTTGGTTAAATTCGGACCACAATGGTCCGAGTTTAACCTTTCTACAATTTCAATGCGGCGTCAGTCCATTTTGTCATATCCGAGACGAATAGATTCCCGAGGTAGAGACAGTCCATTTTATCATTTTCGAGACGAATAGATTCCCTGATTGTATTACTATTGTGAATCAGTATGAGATGACTACTCGTTTAATATGAATGACTATTCGTAACATAAATTATTGTATTGTTCAGTATTGTAGTATAAATACATGCAACCATCACAATAAAAAATGTAAAATCAGTGCAAAGATATTTTAATTACCAAAGATATTCTATTTTTCAGTTGTTTGTATACACTACGTTGTGAGAGATGGAAATGTGGGCATCATACAGTTCTAACGAACTTCAGCTACCGAACGGAGTGAATATAGTTACATATTTTATTCATACAATACACAATCGGTGTTATTGTATGTTCTCATTAATGAGAGAGCAGGGGCGAACAAATTACACATTTGTCGTTTCACAAACGTGGTTGATGGTAATGAATGTTTTAGGGTTTACCATTACATTCCCCACTAGAATAAACACCGGACGTAGAGCCGAGCAATTTTTGCAGAGTTTTATTGATGGTGAAGTAGCTTATCAGTTCCACAATGAGGAGATCCGGTGTACGAGTTACAAATATTTTACTTTTTTTTTTTTCATGTTGCTTGCGGATGTATTTTGTTTTTCTAATCAGGTGTTTCGTTTAAAAATGCAGTTTGTAGAATTACCCGCACACTCGGATCTCATCACAACATTTTGGGCGGCACAATAAGTTGGTTTATCGTTCAGTTCGTCGGGCCATGGTTCTTTGCAATGCCATACTGCATGTTTGAACACCTTGTTGAGCATGTCAACCCTACCGCACTACTATATCACGGTCCGTCCGACTCGTGGGAGTTGCATGTTCAAGCAATGTCTTGTTACGAAGACTGTGAAGAATTTCTTAATGCTTATGGAATTGAAGAGCATGACCAAATAGTCATGCGACATGTTGGTTGTTTTCAATTTCAATTTTTTGTCATAAGAAATAGGACTCAAGTTCAACTACAACATGCCCTAGGTGATGGGGACAGCCGTGACATAGCTCCTGGTAGTACCGGTGGAATTATTTCTGTACCAACGAGGTCGAGCATCCATCCTAGTGTTTCGATTGAATCACTTATAGGATGCCGAACATTATTGATTGATATCCGTGAGTTTTCTCGTGAACAGTCGCTACTAATAGACTTCATTGCTGCGACGGTGACTGAGAATGACTTCGTTGATGTGGTACATGGCACTACCACAACCAGATTCCACAACGGTTACTATCGACGTGCGTATTTGGAACTAGCGGATAACATTTCCCTCTTCGACGGAGCTCATAATTTGTTGTTTTTGAATTTTGATATTGGAACTATAAACTTAATTGTATTCTCTCGTTGTGGTCTGGAAGTCCTGTATAATCATTTGTGGGCCTTTCAGATTTACGATTACGCACGATTAAATGAAGAACCGTAGAATGATTATATCTTCAAAAAATTGAAATTTATTTTCATTAATGTAATGCATGAATCGGACACCTATTATTCGATTTATCAATGTAATGCATGCTTCGAAATTTTTTATAATCTTTTATTTATTGCAATTTTAATTTTTTTTTTACATTACTACGGAATTACTGATTGTTTCCGAAAAAAAAAAAATTAAATGTGAAACTCGGACCCTAAGGGTCCGAGTTATACTTTGTAAAAAAAATAAATTTTAATGTGTCTCACTTGATTCGGGGCGGGGAGAGAGAATTGTGTGTGGAAATTAATATGTAATTCGGAGTTGAAAGCTGCGCATTTCCCCATGTAATTTGGACTCCAAAGCTGCGCATTTCATAAATATGTAATTCGGACTCCAAACTTTCGCATTTCCCTATCTTGTGTCCACTTTTCCATGCAAGCATTTTAGGAATCCAACACCTCAAATCTGCATCACCAGCAAATGGACCCTAAATTTCTAATGAAATTTGTAAGATTTACAAATAATTTGTATGGGCAATTGCTTAAAAAACACTCATGTTGAATAACTTTTCTTTTCGCTACAATTAATTGCTTCAATTGAAAATATTTATGCCTTCGAGTGCAGAATTTTGCTCTTCAAGTGCACATTTTATGTCATCAAGTACATATTTTTTCGTCTTCAAATGCGCAATTATGAACAAGTGTTTATTATATGTTTTGTTTTCTTTTCAATAATCTATAACTAACTTTTTAATGGAATTTGTGAGTTTTACAAACGGTTTGTATGGACAATTGCTTTAATAACACTTAAATAAAATAACTTACCTTTTTGGTACCATAAATTGCTTCGATTGCACATCTTTGTGTCTTCGAATGCACAATTTTGTCCTTCAAGTGTACATTTCTGTACCTTTAAGTGCATGTTTTTGTGCTTTCAAGTGTACAATTTTTGTTAATTTGAAGTGTAATTTTTTTTTTTAAAGAGCAGTACATTTGGATAAATTTAATGGCTGAGATTTGTACTCATTTTTCACCTAGGGAATCCTTCGCACTTGATCCTGGACATATATATATATATATATATATATATATATATATATATATATATATATATATGATTGATGGCTAAAAATTGACGGGATTAATTTTATAAATGTTAGTATATAGGAATCAACTTAAAGATTCCATGCATATATTTCTTGAGTTCTACCACATGTATTCTCAAATTCTACTCCATCACTTATACTCCTTGACATGACAAACAAAGATGGGCTATTTTCATCATGGGGTCACAGGGAATGTGTCGACATCAAAAATTTGTGAGATGGAGTACAAATTGGGAGTAAGAAATGGGAGTGCATGTAGTATTTTCCATATTTCTTTAATGTAACAAAGCTAATTAGACGAATTTTTTATTTTTTTTGGCAAACTAGCACTAGTAACCCAATTGTACATGAGACACTATCAACAAAAAAGAAGCGGACAAGCAATGAACATGAAGACAATGACAAACTTATCCAAAAGCGAATTAAAAAAACTTAGAGAAATTCCAACCAAAAGTAATATCTATTGAGCATATAGTATATAAACCTAATATGCAATCAAACTACAACTTAGGCTTTTAGTTGAAATGCAGCAAATGCTTCAATTGTATCTACTGCCTTTTTTTTTTTAGTACTACAAATTTACAATGTAATATATGTATGTACAATTGTATTTACTACCTAATACCATACCAACTACAACAAATATTTAGATAATTATTTTTTGAAAAATTACAAATTAAAATTTACTTTGGACATGAAATCAGTCGCACAATGCGTGTGTAAAACTAGTCCACTTATAAAATTTATAATCAATCATTATTTTTCATTTGTACAAAAGAATCTGGAAAGATTCCTAAGTATTAATTATAATATTCTTCGGATAATAAACTCATCAATATTAGCGCAAGGTACAACCTTAAAACTAGTGTAATGGAAGAACATGAATGAAAGCAACAACATATTTAGAAGTGATCGAAGACAGCCCTGCAGAGTATGTTTTGGTGCAGGAGACGAAACTCTGTTTTGCTAAGAAGATTTGGAAGAGCAAAGACTACGTTGTGCATCATAACACCTTTGACGGGGTCTGATCTGGTCTTAAACTTCAATATAATGTAACGATCCTCAGCTCGAGTCTTCACGCGCGGTTCGTCTAGCTCCCACCCTATATATAAGCTACTATACGATGTTGACTGCTACGTACACAAACAATTCTAATTTGTAATTACTGCTTTAGATACACATACACATACACATACACATACACATACACATACACATATATACATTCTTCATGGATTTGAAGAACCCCTTAGTCTTTTTGTTGCAGCTTTTCACTTTTTATTTAACCACTTCATTTCCTGCCCAAGCAGCAACACCTCCTCCTCCTTATTCAAAACAGTATTACCATGTTGTTAATTTGGATTCACTGAAGCCAAAGCCTTCCTGCGAACCAAACAGAGAAGGTGACGTACTATACCCCACATACGGACACACAATAGTGTCTGATCCATATATAAGTGCTTAATTAATACTTTATTTTCTGTAACTCAACTTTAGAAATTAATCTAGGTGCATCAAGATTCCTAAACTTGAGCTTATATGTGATTATATTGTATTGTGTTTAACCTTAGCTTTTTCAGAGCATGCATTTCCTAGGATAGATTTGGGTTCAAATGAGAGTCACCATAGGAAGCTCAGTTCGCACCTGAGCATGCAACTTGGATTTCTCCTTTTTCCTAGCTTGTTTTCTTGTCGTTGGGTTTATGTCCTAAATTATAAAACTCTCTTTTTAGTATTTATATATTTTGTATAAATAAATTCGAACTTGGTAATTTTATACTAGTTGTGATTGGGATTATTTTTGAAAATTAAAATTACAAATCCCGACCCTATTTTCGTTATATATAATATATATTGAAATGTTTGATCAAATCAGCACTGCAAAGTTCCTAGGGTTTGAAAGCTTCATATTTGTGTGGAAAGGATGATGATTCATTACTCAATCATTAGTGTGAAAAAGTGTATTACATCAAGGCAAAGTAGTCTGCTATATATCAAAGAGACGAAACGGAAAGAAAGAGGCAGTTATAACTAATTGCAAGGAAAAGACCATAATGCCCTTAAGGCTTATTACAAAGGAAAAGCAGAAGACTTTCTTAACAACCTTCTTAACAACCTCACCAGCTGTGCTATGCTTCATGATCAACTTTGCTATGCTTCATCACCCCCCCCCCATAAGGTGGAGCATGGAGGTCCTGCATGCCCAGCTTAAGTTGACAATCATCAAATAAGGGCTTTGATAGTCCCTTAGTAAAAATGTCTGCAAGTTGTTTGCTGGAAGGGATGGCAAGGAGCTTGATCAAGCCTTCTTGCACTTTAAGCCTCACCACATGGCAATCAATGTCAATGTGTTTGGTACGCTCATGAAAAACATGATTTTCTCCAATAGCAACTGCTGACTTGTTATCACAATACAAATTGGTAGGCTCATTGGTGTGGACTTGCAAATCTTTGAGAAGGTAACTGAGCCATTGAATCTCACAAGTAGTGGTAGCCAAGGCCCTATATTCTGCCTCAGAGGATGACCTAGACACAGTTGCTTGCTTTTTAGTTTTCCAGGATATGAGAGAGTTCCCTAGGAAGATACAATATCAGTGATAGATTTTCTAGTTTCAGTACAAGTCCCCCAATCTGAATCTGAGAATCCTTGCAATCTAACAGGTGATTTTGCAGCATAGAATAGGCCTCTACCAGGTGAGCCCTTTAGGAATCTGAGCACTCTGTGTGCAGCCATGAGATGAATGTCACTAGGCCTATCCACAAACTGGCTTAATTGTTGCACAACATAAGATATATCAGGCCTGGTATTAGTCAGGTATAGAAGCTTCCCAACAAGTCTTCTATACTGCTCAGAATTGGCAAGAGGCTTACCATTAGTGGTGTTTAATCTTTGTCCTGTAGTGAAGGGAGTCTTGGCAGGCTTGGCTTCCAGAAATCCATTTTCCTTCAAAATATCCAAGGTGTATTTTCTTTGACAAAGGTTAATGCCATTGGGACTTCTTGTAGCTTCAATTCCCAGAAAATAGTGTAGCTGTCCAAGGTCTTTTATTTTGAAGGAATAGTCTAGGAACTGCTTCAACATACTGATCTGAACAGAATCTGTACCAGCTACTAAATGTCATCCACATACACTAATAGTGCTGTGAAAGAAGTGTCTGTCCTTTTTGTAAACAAGGAAGGATCAGCAACAGACTGAGAAAAACCATTATTTATCAAGGCCTGAGTTAGCTTAGCATTCCATTGTCTACTTGCTTATTTGAGCCCATACAAGGATCTAAGCAATCTGCACACCTGATTTGGTCTATCACTCACAAAACCTAGTGGAAGGACCATGTAAACTTCTTCCTCTTAGTCCCCATGTAGGAAAGCATTATTGATGTCAAGTTGTTGAATCTCCCAATTCTTAGCCACAGCCACTGCCAAGAAGGTTCTTATAGTTGTCATCCTTGCCACAGGAGAGAATGTTTCATTGTAATCTACTCCCATCTGTTGAGTATATCCTTTGGCCACCAGCCTAGCCTTATATCTCTCAACAGATCCATCCGCCTTATGCTTGATTTTATAAATCCATCTGCATCCAATTGGTATTTTCCCATTAGGCAAATCTGTTAGGATCCAAGTGTTATTTTGGACTAGTGCCTCAATTTCAGACTTCATAGCCTTCTTCCATTCATCACTCTTAATAGCCTCATTATAGGACTGGGGCTCATGTGATGTTGAGACAGCAGAAACTTTAGCTGAGATTGGATCAACATTGGTGTATTTGTGAATGGGATAAGGGGATGTTCTCCTTTCTGAGCCATCAGTAATCAATTGTTGGCAATAATAATCATGTAACTTGATAGGTGCACTTTTGGTTCTTGTTGATCTCCTGAGAGTTTGATTGTCATTGTGACTGGATGAGCTGCTTCCATTTGAGGTTTCCACATCACATTGTTGATCAGCTCTGTGAGATGAACTGTGATCAACTCCTGCCTCACTGTTCATCTCATTTTCCCAATCAAGTCCAACTGTGAGATCCTCATTGCCTTCATCACTGTGGTTACTATATGGTGTGTCTGTATGATGGACATCTGGTGTGGTTTTCCAAGGTGGATACTCACTCTCAATGTAAGTAGGAACTAGAGGCAATGAAGGACTAAAAGCATCATTCTTGGTGTATTCTGACTTTGTAGAAGTTGCCTCTCTGAAGGGATAGATATTTTCATGAAACTTAACATCCCTGGACACACATATAGATTTATCAGTTACATCATATAAGATGTAGCCTTTTATGTGAGCTGGATATCCAAGAAATATGCACTTTCTTGCCCTTGGTTGAAACTTGTTTCTTCCATGTGACAAAGTGGCACCAAAGCAAAGACAACCAAAGGATTTCAGCTGACTGTAGTCCACTGACTTTCCAGTCATTAACTCAAAAGGTATTTCTCCATTAAGGACATCAGTTGGAAGCCTGTTTATGAGGTATATGGCATGCAGAACACAATGACCCCAGAACTTTGTAGATAAACCAGATTGAAATCTGAGGGCCCTAGCTGTATTTAACACATGTTGATGTTTTCTTTCTGCTATTCCATTCTGCTGTGGAGTGTACACACAGGACTTTTGGTGAATTATTCCTTTCTCATTAAGGAGGGCAGGCATCATAAACTCAGTGCCATTGTCTGTTCTAATAGCTTTAATTCTGCTATAAAAATGATTCTGAACATAGCTACAGAAACTTTGAAATATGTTCTTAACCTCTGATTTGTTCTTCATTAGGTGCAGCCAAGTGAACCTACTATAATCATCAACAATGTTCAAATAGTAGTGTTCCCCCTTTAAGGAAGCATCAGCAAAAGGACCCCATACATCCATATGTAGTAAATCAAAACACTTCTGAGCCCTGGAATTACTGATATGAAAAGTAGTCTTTTTATGCTTGGCAAAGTGGCATATATCACAAACCATGTCAACATTCTTAATAGGAAAATTAATGTTTATTCCTTTCAAAGATGGGATCTTATTAACATGATAGTGTCCTAGCCTGTCATGCCATACATCAATGCTAAGACTATTACACTGTAATTTCAACTTTTCATCAATCACTTGATTTTTCAATCTGATTGGGGGTCTAGTAATCAAGTAGAGTCCTTCCTTCTCTTTAGCAAAACCATCCACTCTTCCAAGAGGTCCCTGAATGTCACAACAGTCAGGCTTTACAATGATTTTGCACCCTGCCTGTTTGGTTAATTTACTGGCAGACACTATATTAAAAGCAAAAGTTGGGATGCATAACACATTCTGTAACACCACATTATTATCCAATTTCACTTTCCCTACATGAGTAACTTCAGCTGTTTTCCCATTAGGCATTTTCACAGATATTCCAGAAACTTGACAACTGCTTTTAAGATATTCTATTGAGCATGTTATGTGATCTGTGGCACCAGAATATAATATCCAAACATCTAGAGAATTCTGAAAAGCATTGATGTATACATTACCTTCACTTTGATTTTCACCAAGATCTTTAAACTCTGCTGTAAGTCCATGGTTAGTGAGGGCAACAGTAGCATTGGAGGAGGAGTTCTGACTGGTTTTGTTCTGGTTTTGCAGAAGGTTCACCAGTTTTTGAAACTGGTCATCAGAGAGGCCTGTTTCACCCACCTGATTCACAGAGGTATTCATGGACTGTGGTCCTTCCTGATTTCCCTTCTGTTTAGCTTTGTATCCTGGAATCCACCCTGGTGGATAGCCATTCTTCTTGTAACATTTCTCTATGGTATGTCCAAGCATACCACAAAATGTGCATTTAGGCACATTCTCCCCTCCATTACTGCTGAACTTCTTCTTGTTATTTGAGGATGAATAAGCTATAACATTCTGTTCATCCATGTTTTGAGCTGTATTAGCCTGAATTAGGTCTGTAGATTTTTGATTGATAGCTCCCTTGATTTTCCTCTCTAATTTCAAAGTCATATTAAACACCCTTCCCACATCCGGCATAGGATCCATGACAAGGACTCCGAATTTAATAGGCTCATACTCCTCACTTAGTCCTTCCAGAAATCTGATGACACAGTCATCCTCCCTTTCTTTCAGCAACTTCTCCATGAGAGTACACGAGCATCTAGGTGTACACTCACACACTGGTAAGGGCCTCAGGGTGTTCAATTGTTGCCACAGAGAATTACATTTGGTGAAATACTCATTAACAGACAGATTTCCCTACATATTTTTATATATCTCATTCTGCACTTCAGATATCTTATGAGGATCAGTTTGTGAATACCTTTTACTGAGAGCATTCCATATCTCCGAGGCTTTGTCAAAGTACATGACGCTTTCAGCTATTGCAGGACTCACTGATCTTAGGATCCAAGAGCAAACGATGCGATTGCATCTCTTCCAAGCTGCATACCTTGGATCAGCCTTAGTAGGACTTGTGATAACTCCATTGACAAAATCATACTTGTTCTTCACTTCTAACGCCATCTTCATAGCTCGATTCCAAGATGGATAGTTAGTCTCAACCAGAATTGGAGAGACCAGCACCATATTTGGATTCTCTGTAATGTGTAGGAAGTATGGATCGTCAAATTCAACACTGTGTTGATTCAGCTGCCCTTGATTCAATGATCCAGCTGACTGATTACCACGATCCTCTCCCCCTGTCACGTTTTGTGCCATTGTTACAACAGCGTAGCTTCTTCTCTGCTCTGATACCATGATCAAAACAGCACTGCAAAGTTCCTAGGGTTTGAAAGCTTCATATTTGTGTGGAAAGGATGATGATTCATTACTCAATCATTAGTGTGAAAAAGTGTATTACATCAAGGCAAAGCAGTCTGCTATATATCAAAGAGACGAAAGGGAAAGAAAGAGGCAGTTATAACTAACTGCAAGGAAAAAACCATAATGCCCTTAAGGCTTATTACAAAGGAAAAGCAGAAGACTTTCTTAACAACCTTCTTAACAACCTCACCAGCTGTGCTATGCTTCATGATCAACTTTGCTATGCTTCATCAATGTTTATGGATACATGCAGGTTTAGCATCGAGATTTGAAAAGATAGCAATGGCATCTAGAAAGGGACCATGCAGGCTACCCTACAACCCTGCAAAGACAATTTCCTCTACACAACATTTTCAAAGTGAAAAGGCCGATGATGATGGTTCTGCAGATCCCATGGAATACTATTTCACGGTTGGGCTGGGAACACCTAAAGCTTACTACAATTTGTTCGTGGACACCGGCACCGACAACACTTGGGTTCGTTGTCAGCCTTGCAGCAGTGGCTGTAAATCTATTAGCCCTCCCTTCGATCCATCCAAATCAAAAACATATGTCAATGAATCATGCAGATCTACTGATCCAAATAATTATAATAATGTCTTTAACAGTAGTTACATCGATACTTCAGCTGCTATTGGACACTAGGGGTGTGATACACTTACAATTCAGAAACAACATTCCTATGTTGCCAAGAATTTCCAGTTCGGTTGTGCCCAAGAAATCAACGACACAGTTGGTGATAATTTTGGAGATGATGATGGGATCCTTGGCCTGGGACAAGGGGATCTATCTCTTCCTTCTCAAGCAGGTTTCCGAATCTTCGGCTATTGTATCCCAAAGACAAATAGCCGACTTGGGTATTTTGTGTTTGGGAGTGAAGCAGCCAAAATGTCTTCATCCTCCCATCCAAAATTCACAAGATTGCTCAACAATGCTGGGGAAATAATATATTCTGTAGTGCTTAAGGGGATCAGTGTTGCCGGGAAGAAGTTGGATATTGATGCTTCAGATTTGAGCAATCAATCAGGTGCCATTATAGACAGTGGAACTACCTATACTCAATTACCCATCAATGCTTTTTCTGCATTACTCACAGCTTTCAACCAAACATTGGCATCCATCTATCCAGCTGCATCATCTCAATTGAAGTTGGACACAATATGCTATAATGTGGATGGGATTGATACCACCACCTTTCACGTCCCACCCATAACATTTCATTTTACAGGGATGTCAGAAGGGGAAGTTATTGATGTTGAGTTGAGGCCATCTGGGATTCTGATGACCACTAACACTACTGGAAATTCTGAAATTTCCGACCACCTGAAAGTAATCTTAAATCAAGTCAAAGCCTTGTTCCGACCACTTTTGGTATCCGGAAAAACCCTTGTTGCTATTTCCGACCACTTTTTGCTTTCAACTTGATATAAGATTACTTTCAGGTGGTCGGAAATTCAATAATTTCCAGTAGTGTAAGTCAAACCAAGTGTGTTTGGGCTTCATTCCCTCAGAAGGCCCCCTCACCATTATTGGCAACCATCAGCAGCGACAAATGGGCATGTTTTTCGATTTGCAGAGGGAGAGAATTGGTTTTGGAACCAAAAACTGCGCTGAATGAATAAGAAGAAACAAATCATCATGCATGGAATTGAATTCAACTCACTCCCTATCCCTAGTAATGGTAGATTACTTTTCCTTCAGCTCTCATTTTCAATTTTGATGTGTACTTTACTGTACGTGTTTCAATCTTCTAATTTTGTGCTTGTTTCCATGTAAAACAAACATGGTAATTGGATCTGAATCCAATAATATAGTTCAAAACATATTGATATGACTCAAGTAGATCATGGAACAAATAAAATTATCCAGGAACGTTCTCAATTCAATGAGACAGAGTAAATTACTTGCACGAAATCTCCCTTTAGTTTTGAGTCCAATTGGGCAATTTTAAGAATTCATGAGCAATCTTCAATGAAGCGCGTCTAGCTATGCTGCCCCCTACGAAGATTACGAGTTTGAACTCCAAATAATAATTCTAAAGGGTAGAAGAATGTTAGAAGTTATTGATGTTGAGTTGAGGCCATCTGGGATTCTGATGACCACTAAGTCAAACCTAGTGTGTTTGGGCTTCATTCCCTCAGAAGGCCCCCTCACCATTATTGGAAACCATCAGCAGCGACAAATGGGCATTGTTCTATGACGGTTGTTACTCCTCCACGTTACGTGGTTCTATTTATATGCATGCATATCGCCGGTCATTCTCCACCAGTTCTACGTAGACACCAAACACGATCGCCTATTCAATTATCAACGATCAGCGATGGACATCAACGCAATCGCAACAGGTTGTGCCGTTTTGTCTTTGGCGGAGGAAGAAGTCGGGGGCCTAGAGGCACCGGACATTCACACGATCTCATCGACGAATCCTCACCATGATCTGATTGGTCGATTCTTAACGGATCGGATGATCAAATTCGACCACATGCAGCAGGTTCTGGCCTCGGTGTGGCATCCAGTGATGGGCATGCGAGTTCTCCCGATAGATGACAATCTGTTCTTATTCCAATTCCCGCACCTTGAAGGATTTGCAACGCGTGTTGGATGATGGCCCATGGTCATTCGAGAATCACACGCTAGTGTGCACCAAGGTTCCGACGGCGTTAGGCCGGACGATGTGTCTCTTAACGACATCTCGATATGGGTCCAGATCCACGATCTCCCTACCATCTATGCTTCCTCAGATTTCATCGCACGCATTAGCGATTATGTGGGCACTTTTCTGGCAGCTGTGTAACACCCCGTGTTACGGCCTTCAATCGTGGATTAATTATTTAATTAATCCCGCTAATAATAATTAAATATGATTTAATTATGTTAGGTTTCCCTTTAATTAATTAATAGGGTCCACCATGAACCGTGGACCCTTGCCTAAATTAGAGGCTTAAGCCTATTAGGAATAAAGAAAGTAAACCTTTTACTATTCGGATCCTAATTAGGAATCCTAGACCTAGTAATCTATTAGGAATAAAGGAAGTGGGCCTTTTACTATCCAGATTATGATTAGGATCCGCTTTAATTAATACGGTCCAATGTGGACCATGGACCCTTATCCCTAAAACAAGTCCCTAGTCCTATAAGGAATAGAATTAGTAAACCCATACCATTCAGGCCCTAATTAGGAGTCTTAAATATATAAATAGGGAACTTAGGAGGCACCTAGAATTCCCACCACAATAATCTCTCACCATCCAAAGAGTTCCAAGAATTTCCCTAGGAGAAATCAAGAAAGCAAGAAAGCTTAAAGAAAGATCCTTCATAGCCAAGGAATTAATTAAGGCTAAGAGGTAACCCATGTCTCAACAAAACCTATTTTCATAGTTATGATTTCCCCCGTAGGATTTCTCCATATTATTGTGTATTGATGATTTATGATGTTATTATTGATAATTGATGGGATAACTCCATGGGTGATCTTGATATTGGGAGATTCTTGGTAATTATGGTGTTCTTAACGATTATGTGGAATTCTTGATGATTATATGTTGCTCTTGATAATTGTATGGCGTTCTTGATGCTTATGTGTTATTTGTACCGAATCTTGTAATTAGAAGACGAACCGTATTCTTGTTGATGTAAAAGTGATTAGAACCCTAGGTTGAATCGTATGATATTATTCTTGGTATATCGGGTGGGGAAATCGCATGTTTGGGTGACAATTATGTTTAGAAAAGCATGATAGGTTATGTGCCGTACGTTTCTCGTATTTGATCCGTTAATTGTCTACGTGTTGATCGTTAATTGCGTTGTAAAGTGTCTAAGCATGGTTTCGGGTTCCACAACGGTTCCCGGGGCGTTTGGTGTATAAAGAGTCAGTGGGGGGTAGGTGGGGGGGTAGGGGACCCGCCACCTACCCACGGTCAAAGATGGCAGTCCCGGCAGCGAGCAACCGGCGGGCAGCTGCCCGCCGGCGACCCGCTGCCCGAAACAGTATTACCGGCGGGCAGCCGGCGGGTGGCCCCCCCACCCACCGGCTACCCGCTGGAAATTCCCACTCGGGACCCCGGCCTCCCCGTTTGATGTTTTCCCCCGATCCCCGTGGTGTCCCAACGGACTCCGTCTATCGTGCCTATGTCTAGTGGGATATTTCGGGTACCGTTCGTAGGTTTATGAGTCTATTATATTGCATGCTAGTTGAATTGGTATCCCGTTGACCTAGGTGGAAGAAGTATGAACCCCTTAGGACTATTCTTAGTATGTGATGGATCACGCATAGGTTTTGTTATACGTTTCCTCCCCCTTCCCAATGTGCAATGTGGGTTGCATGTGCTTGCTATGTGTTATGTGTGTGTGTTACCCCAATTCGGTTGCGATCGGATTGGTTATCCTGAGCTGTGGTTCAGAAGCTGGCTGCGGTCAGATTGATACTCTTGGGCTGCGGTCCACCGTTTGGTTGCGATCAAACGTTTCTATATGAGCTGCGGTTCATCCTTTTCTAGGCTGCGGTCAGATGACATTCTCTTGGGCTGCGGTCCACTGTTTGGTTGCGATCAAACACTATGATGAGCTGCGGTTCATCGGTCGGTTGCGATCGACCCCTCCGTGTTGCGATACGGGGCAGGGTGCTGCGGGGCCGTGTCAGAGCTATATGCGCTGACCCTCATGTATGGGTATGCGATTGGTCCTGTGGCGCCAACAAAGTGTGCTATGTGTTGTGACGTGGATGAGTGGTGATTATGAGTGTCTTGGGGGATGCGACTATGGGGTTTATGTTGGGGATTGTTTATGTTGAGTTATGATTATTGTTTATGCCTTGCCTTATCTGCCTTATCTGTTGTGAACTACATATGCTTGTTATAACTGTTGATTGTTTCTAGCCTTATCTGTCGAGTCATTCCCGGTTTTAAAGCTAGAGTTCGTAGGATATATCTTCATGCTCAAAATGGTTTTCGTATATCTATATATACCTCTATATGTACTGTATTTCAACGCGTTGGAGTGGGTTACCAGCATCTCTCGCTGAACAGATATATTTGGCTTTCAGGCACAGAAGATTATGTCACTGGAGCGCGCTAGAACTCAGAGTGTAGAAATAGATAGTTTCCCTTTCGGCCTGCGTGCCATGTTTATACATTTATGCTTTTGAGGATATTAGTTAGTTAGCCTGTGCATCTGGGTTCTCTAGCCTAGGTGTGGCATAGCACCCCGAACACTTGTATTATATTCTGGGATTTAATAAGATTCTACCATTATTATCAGCTTTAAAAAGTCTTAAAAATCTGGGGTGTTACAGTTGGTATCAGAGCCTAAGTTTGACCCTAGGATAAGACTCTTAAGACCGGACTTTAGGACATTAGGCTTGAACTCTAGGTATCTAGGAACATAGGACTCAGGAATCTTATGACGCGCGGTGAGATTGTGAAACCTACACATAACCTCCCCTCACTTTATCCCTCCATGACTTAAAGAACCCCCCTACGCTTACCACACCAAGGTAAGGGTGCAGCACACTGACCCATCACTACAATAAATATTGGCCCTAAAGACCAGCAGCACGGCGCCAACAAGAAGACAGTCAAGGACCCCACACTCCTCGCAGAACGAATCCGAACCTTCAACAAAATCTTTGGGTTAATGGAATGCCCAGGGGAGCACCGCGTAGAGATAGCCTCGATCGAAGACACGAGGTTGATCCTTGATAAATCCAAAAAGGACCCACTTATGGGTAACAACCGGGGGTCCAACTAGGAGTGCCTAGGGGCACGACTACAAGGACGATTCCACCCCGCACCCGCAAGGGCAACCACGTACAAGAAATCCCCCACCGCCTCCGTCGAACACAAACGCAGACTTCGCCCGACAAGTCTCTAACCATCGACCACCCACATCCTCAGGAGAAGAGGATCCCGGATCCGAACCCTCGACAAAATCCTCGAGTTAGTAGGACGCCCAGAGGAACGCCGCGTGGAGGTAGCCTCGTTCTACTTCGGACACGAGGCCGATCTCTGGTAAATCCACGAGGGTCCCACTTACCAACAAGAACCAGGGTTCAACTGGGAACACCTCAAGGCGCGACTTCTAGAGCGGTTTTATCCAACACACGTAAAAGCATCCATGTACGAAGACTTTCTCCATCTAAGACAAGGGACAACTACCGTCATGGAATACCAATAAACGATTCCTTGAACTAGAATGCTTCACACTATAACTAGTCCCACCGAGGTAACCGGAGTAGAGAGATTCGTATCGGGCCTCAACTTTGAAGCCCGAAAAGCACTAGTGGTAAGCAGACCTCGGACTCTCAATGAGGCTTACTCCAGTCCCGCTAATCTCTACCGAATCCAACTACTCCAAACGCGGAATCCAGGAACAAACTCGAAAGAAGAAGTAACAGAAGTGGGAAGCCGCTCCCTCCAGCATGAGCGAACCCTTTCGAAACTAGTCACGAATGGGCGCAACTATCCCAACCCGGAGACTGGGAACGCCAATTAGAATGCAAGGAAGTAAGGTAGTACGTCAACGACACCCTTTCCTAATCGTTGGCACGAATCACCGAAAGAGGCTCGATATGACAAGAAGAGGCAACGAACACATGGAAAGTATCATACAACTAGAACCTCCCAGCAATAAGGATCTTACCTTGGAACAAGAACCTTGATGGTTTTAAGGCACCGTGAGAAGTACGTGAGACACGCAAAGTCGCCAATACACCATGCGACGTCAAGGGCAGTCAATCAAATACATCCCAAGGAAGGGAAATGCATCACCGAGCACTCGGTCACCAAAGGATTGAACAAAGAGCGGGCGACAAGCCGAACTCCAAGAAGAACCAAGAGGGCTTACCCTTAATCAAGCAAGGAAAAGACGAAGTTGGTTTATAACCAAACTACCCGGTGAAGATGACGAGGTTGCTGATTGGAAACCCGACCCGACCTACTAAGCGGAACGAACATACAAGAGTCTTGACTCATCTAGAACTCGTGCTTAAGGATCAATAAACGTTGTACGATGGGTCATCCTAAGTATTCAAGCCCCTTTTAGTGCACAAGGGCATGGGACTTGTCAGGACAAGAATCGGTGCCTTTTTGGGGCCTTTCCCGAGGGAATTGACTCTTCCTAGTCATTTTCCCGCGGGTCCCCAACGGGTCCTTGGCAGGAGCTTGGCAGGCGGACAACCGCCCACCTCGCGCCCACTGGTACAATGTGCTGATTTCTTAACCCCTCATTTTATTGATTTTTGGCGCACTTGTGTGCCTCGATTGATGAAAATGAGTCTTGGGTAAGGAACCATGGGCCACCCAAACATAGTGTCCTACGCACGAGGCACCATCGGAAAATCCCAATCAATTGCATTGCACGAGTAATTGAAGTTGGATTCTACGATACAACCGACTAGGGATGTTTGGCGTAAAGGATTGCGCAAACTAAGGAGGCGAGTTGGGAACTCGTGCCAAGAACCCACGAAGACCTTAAAAGTCAAAATGCTAAGGATGGACCGGGAGTCCTCCAAACCATGGATATCGTTCAAGCAAATCAGAGGACTCCTTACAAGTTGTATAGGAACCAAGAACTACGTAGTCCATGGTGCTAAGCAAAAAGGTAAAGAGCACATTTGTGCCAAGACCTCAAGAGTCATTAAGGACCCACAAGGAAATGAGATGACTCGTAAAGACACCGAGTCATCCCACAACGAGATTAGGTAACCTACTGCGCTTCAAGAAGGAAAAGAGCATGCAAGGACACCTTCATCATTAAAAGTTACACAAAAAGGGCACCACAAGCCGAACCTCGGGGAAGACATGAAGTCTTACTAAGAATTTCATCCACTAACGAGGAGATGAAATTCAATAAGGAGAGAAATTCAACCCAAAGTCTAGCGACTCCCAAGAGACTTTGGGAAGAATTTGGGAAGTGCGCCCTAAAAGATTGGCTTGGTCGACCCAACTTGGCCAAGACCTTGGACGCATTAAAGAGGTAAGTGTTAAATCACCACGGGAAACTCCCTCAAGATAGAAGAGAAGGATGAAACCTTAGCATGGGAAGCAAGGTCTAACAAGGATCTTAAAGTCAAGCAAGCGCCAACACCGAGGAAGGAGGATCAACGGCTCGTCGACGCATCGTGATCAAAACATCAAACCAGATTATTCACTTGAGATCAAGAACCCTTAACCCATCCTAGCCGAATTCCTTTCCCTTCCTCGGAAAAATCGGCCCCGTCCTTATTTCAAAACCCTTTCTACCCTTCAAACCCCATTCTTGATTCCATGTTTTAACGACTCCGCTCAAGGCGACAACCTCACAACCTAAGTTGCGACCTCGAAAACCTTGATCCAAATTATTGAATTCAATTTGTCCTCAAGTTGAAACCCACTCTCTTAGTCTTGTAAACCTAATCGTTCCCAAAAACCCAACACACATAGACATACAATTATACAGTTTCCCCGTAGAATACCTTCTCTATAGGACCACCGTTCTACTCTTGACTCGTTAACCCTACAATGATTTCTAAGCTTCGGGGACGAAGCTTCTCGTAAGGGGGGGAGAGTGTAACACCCCGTGTTACGGCCTTCAATCGTGGATTAATTATTTAATTAATCCCGCTAATAATAATTAAATATGATTTAATTATGTTAGGTTTCCCTTTAATTAATTAATAGGGTCCACCATGAACCGTGGACCCTTGCCTAAATTAGAGGCTTAAGCCTATTAGGAATAAAGAAAGTAAACCTTTTACTATTCGGATCCTAATTAGGAATCCTAGACCTAGTAATCTATTAGGAATAAAGGAAGTGGGCCTTTTACTATCCAGATTATGATTAGGATCCGCTTTAATTAATACGGTCCAATGTGGACCATGGACCCTTATCCCTAAAACAAGTCCCTAGTCCTATAAGGAATAGAATTAGTAAACCCATACCATTCAGGCCCTAATTAGGAGTCTTAAATATATAAATAGGGAACTTAGGAGGCACCTAGAATTCCCACCACAATAATCTCTCACCATCCAAAGAGTTCCAAGAATTTCCCTAGGAGAAATCAAGAAAGCAAGAAAGCTTAAAGAAAGATCCTTCATAGCCAAGGAATTAATTAAGGCTAAGAGGTAACCCATGTCTCAACAAAACCTATTTTCATAGTTATGATTTCCCCCGTAGGATTTCCCCATATTATTGTGTATTGATGATTTGTGATGTTATTATTGATAATTGATGGGATAACTCCATGGGTGATCTTGATATTGGGAGATTCTTGGTAATTATGGTGTTCTTAACGATTATGTGGAATTCTTGATGATTATATGTTGCTCTTGATAATTGTATGGCGTTCTTGATGCTTATGTGTTATCTGTACCGAATCTTGTAATTAGAAGACGAACCGTATTCTTGTTGATGTGATTAGAACCCTAGGTTGAATCGTATGATATTATTCTTGGTATATCGGGTGGGGAAATCGCACGTTTGGGTGACATTATGTTTAGAAAAGCATGATAGGTTATGTGCCGTACGTTTCTCGTATTTGATCCGTTAATTGTCTACGTGTTGATCGTTAATTGCGTTGTAAAGTGTCTAAGCATGGTTTCGGGTTCCACAACGGTTCCCGGGGCGTTTGGTGTATAAAGAGTCAGTGGGGGGTAGGTGGGGGGGTAGGGGACCCGCCACCTACCCACGGTCAAAGAGGGCAGTCCCGGCAGCGGGCAGCCGGCGGGCGGGCAGCTGCCCGCTTGCGACCCGCTGCCCGGAACAGTATTACCGGCGGGCAGCCGGCGGGTGACCCCCCCACCCACCGGCTACCCGCTGGAAATTCCCACTCGGGACCCCGGCCTCCCCGTTTGATGTTTTCCCCCGATCCCCGTGGTGTCCCAACGGACTCCGTCTATCGTGCCTATGTCTAGTGGGATATTTCGGGTACCGTTCGTAGGTTTATGAGTCTATTATATTGCATGCTAGTTGAATTGGTATCCCGTTGACCTAGGTGGAAGAAGTATGAACCCCGTAGGACTATTCTTAGTATGTGATGGATCACGCATAGGTTTTGTTATACGTTTCCTCCCCCTTCCCGATGTGCAATGTGGGTTGCATGTGCTTGCTATGTGTTATGTGTGTGTGTTACCCCAATTTGGTTGCGATCGGATTGGTTATCCTGAGCTGCGGTTCAGAAGCTGGCTGCGTTCAGATTGATACTCTTGGGCTGCGGTCCACCGTTTGGTTGCGATCAAACGTTTCTATCTGAGTTGCGGTTTATCCTTTTCCTGGCTGCGGTCAGTTGACATTCTCTTGGGCTGCAGTCCACTGTTTGGTTGCGATCAAACACTATGATGAGCTGCGGTTCATCGGTCGGTTGCGATCGACCCCTCCGTGTTGCGATACGGGGCAGGGTGCTGCGGGGCCGTGTCAGAGCTATATGCGCTGACCCTCATGTATGGGCATGCGATTGGTCTTGTGGCGCCAACAAAGTGTGCTATGTGTTGTGACGTGGATGAGTGGTGATTATGAGTGTCTTGGGGGATGCGACTATGGGGTTTATGTTGGGGATTGTTTATGTTGAGTTATGATTATTGTTTATGCCTTGCCTTATCTGCCTTATCTGTTGTGAACTACATATACTTGTTATAACTGTTGATTGTGTCTAGCCTTATCTGTCGAGTCATTCCCGTTTTTAAAGCTAGAGTTCGTAGGATATATCTTCATGCTCAAAATGGTTTTCGTATATCTATATATAGCTCTATATGTACTGTATTTCAACGCGTTGGAGTGGGTTACCAGCATCTCTCGCTGAATAGATATATTTGGCTTTCAGGCACAGAAGATTAAGTCACTGGAGCGCGCTAGAACTCAGAGTGTAGAAATAGATAGTTTCCCTTTCGGCCTGCATGCCATGTTTATACATTTATGCTTTTGAGGATATTAGTTAGTTAGCCTGCGCATCTGGGTTCTCTAGCCTAGGTGTGGCATAGCACCCCGAACACTTGTATTATATTCTGGGATTTAATAAGATTCTACCTTTATTATCAGCTTTAGAAAGTCTTAAAAATCTGGGGTGTTACAAGCTGACCCCCACAATTTTGGGGGATCCTGGCGCAGCTTCTTCCGTATCAGAGTGCGACTGGAGGTGCAGACCCCCTTGAAGCGACGTATGAAGATGTGTCGGAAGGATGGCACGGTCCAGTGGATAAGTTTCAAATATGAAAGGTTAGGCACTTTTTGCTTCTGTTGCGGGGTGCTGGGCACTCAGAAAAGTTCTGTAAAAAAGTGTATGAGGAGGGCGTTACTCCAGAAGAATACCCCTACGGGGCGTCGATGCGGGCAGGGGCTCGACGACAGGCTCGTCCGGTCGGGGCGAAATGGCTCTTGGCCGAACTCCCACAGGTTCTGATAGTCACGCAAGAATCCAGCTCGAGGGAGAAGCCACGAGACGTGATAGAGATCGAAGAAAGCAGTGGCTTACAAGGCGATTTGAAAAGACGTAGGGAAGGAAACATGGAAGAGCATGATGTGGTTATGTCTGAGAACCCAAAAAGCTCATCTCCGACGGGTCTGCTAGCTCAGACTCGCCCTACACAATGAGTGTTTTGAGCTGGAACTGTCGGGGATTGGGTGGCCACAAGACAGTTCGTGAATTGTTGGACCTCGTGTCCAAAAAACAACCCAGTTTGGTTTTTTTGATGGAAACTAAATCTTGTGCAGAACAGTTGGAGCGTGTTAGAGTGCGGATGGGATTTGATGGATTGTTGTGTGTTGATAGAGTAGGGATGGGAGGCGGTTTGGCACTGTTATGGCGCGACAAAGAGATGGCAACACTCTTAAGTTATTCTGGGAACCATATAGATGTGGAGGTGTCATTACCAGGGGCACCTTTGTGGCGTCTTACTGGCTTCTACGGACATCCGGATCAGTCGAAGAGCCCCCAATCTTGGGATCTCTTAAGGGAATTGAGTACTCGATCCAATCTACCTTGGCTTGTGATCGGAGACTTTAATGACCTAGCTAGTCACGCTGAGAAGAAAGGATCAAACCCACACCTCGACAGATTGGTGAGGGGTTTCAATGAAGCATTGTAGGATTGTGATTTGTCGGACTTGGGCATGTCAGGCTATGAATTCACATGGGTTAAGGGGCGGGGTACGGAGCATTGGGTTGAGGAACGTCTCGACCGGGCGGTAGCATCATATACCTGGTGCGATGTGCATTTAGAAGCTGTGGTGCGGAATCTGTTAACAATTAATTTTGACCATAGTGCCATTCTACTGTCTTTGGAGGATAGGCTAGAACGCAGGAGTATCAGAAAGTTCAGGTTCGAAGCCGCTTGGTTACAAGACGGGGAATGCGGGAAGGTGGTGGAACATTCGTGGGGCTTCTCACGAGAACTTGCTTTCCAACAACGAATAGAACGTTGTGGCAAAGATCTGTGGCGGTGGGGTGGAGAATATTTCCGCAAGTTCGGAAAGAGGATACAAGGGTTGAAAGTCAGACTCGAGAATTTGAGAGGAAGCAGGCTAGATAGAGATGTAGTTGCGTACTGGGGTGCGGAAGATGAATTACGCAGACTCCTGGTTCAAGAAGAGGTGTATTGGCGTCAAAGGTCTAAACAACTATGGCTTCGTGAGGGCGACCGCAATACCAAATTCTTCCATAAAATGGCGTCCAGTCGTCGCAAGCGGAACAACCTCGTACGCATTCGGAACCCAACAGGAGATTTCATCGAAGGGGAAGACATGCATGCGGACATCCTACGCTATTATGACGACATATTCACGTCGTCACCTTGTGATGACGAGAAGATGGACAGGGTTCTGAGTCGGGTAACTGAAGTTATGAACGAGCAATTAATGAGGCCTATAGCGGATGAAGAAGTCAAAGAAGCTTTACTTTCCATGGCTCCGGGCCCAGATGGTATGTCTTCGTCGTTTTACCAACACTTCTGGACCATTGTTGGATGGGATTTGTGCAGGTTTGTACGAGATTGTATCCACAACTGTAGAATGCCGACAGGTTCGAACGAGTCCAACGTGGTTTTGATTCCGAAGAAGAATAACCCAAAATGAAGAAGAATTAAAAAAACATGCGGTAGCATTGTTGTAATTTTGAGTAGGTAAGTTTAGATGTTCTTTTTCTTCTAGTGCATATTTTTCCTTCTTCAAGTGCACATTTTCCTTCCTTGAGTGCATATTTTTCCTTCTTCGAGTGCATATGTTTTGTCTCGGTACTTAACTTTTTCTTTGAGTGCAAATCTTTATAACTTTAAGTGCAAAAATTTGACCTTTAAGTGCACATTTTTGTGCATTCATGTGCATATTTATGAGCTAATTTTTATTATATGTTTGATATTTTTTTTAATAATTTATAACTAAATTTCTAATGAAATTTGTAAGATTTACAAATAATTTGTATGAGCAATTGCTTCAAAAACACTTATGTTGAATAACTTTTCTTTTCGATACCATTAATTGCTTCAATTGAAAATATTTATGCCTTCGAGTACAGAATTTTGCTCTTCAAGTGCACATTTTATGTCATCAAGTGCATATTTTTGTGTCTTCAAATGCGTAATTATGAACAAGTGTTTATTATATGTTTTGTCTTCTTTTCAATAATCTATAACTAACTTTTTAATGGAATTGTGAGTTTTACAAACGGTTTGTATGGACAATTGCTTTAATAACACTTAGATAAAATAACTTACCTTTTTGGTACCATAAATTGCTTCAATTGCACATCTTTGTGTCTTCGAATGCAAAATTTTGGCCTTCAAGTGTACATTTCTGTACCTTTAAGTGCATGTTTTTGTGCTTTCAAGTGTACAGTTTTTGTTAATTTGAAGTGTAATTTTTTAAAAGAGCAGTACATTTGGATAAATTTAATGGCTGAAATTTGTGCTCATTTTTCACCTAGGGAGTCCTTCGCACTTGATCCTCGATATATATATATATATATATATATATATATATATATATATATATATATATATATATATATGATTGATGGCTAAAAAATGACAGGATTAATTTTATAAATATTAGTATATAGGAATCGACTTAGAGATTCCATGCATATATTTCTTGAGTTCTACTACATGTACTCCCAAATTCTACTCCATCACTTGTACTCCATGACATGACAAACAAAGATTGACTATTTTCATCATGGGGTCCCAGGGAATGTGTCTACATCAAGAATTTGTGAGAGGAAGTACAAATTGGGAGTAAGAAATGGGAGTGCATGTAATATTTTTCATATTTCTTTAATGTAAAAAAGCTAATTAGACCAAATTTGTTTTGTTTTGTTTTGTTTTTTTTTTTTTTGACAAACTAGCACTAGTAACCCAATTGTACATAAGACACTATCAACAAAAAAGGAGCGGACAAGCAATGAACACGAAGACAATGACAAACCTATCCAAAAGCGAATTAACAAAACTTAGAGAAATTCCAACCAAAAGTAGTATATGTTGAGCATGTAGTATATAAACATAAATATGCAATCAAACTACAATTTAGGCTTTTAGTTGAGATGGCGCAAATGCTTCTATTGTATCTATTACTTTTTTTTTTTAGTACTATAAATTTACAATGTAGTATATGTATGTACAATTGTATTTACTACCTAATACCATACCAACTATAACAAATATTTAGATAATTGTTTTTTGAAAAACTATAGATTAAAATTGTAACACCCCAGATTTTCAAGACATTTTAAGCTTATATAATAAAGGTAATATCTCATTACATCCCAAAGTATATCATAAGTGTACGGGGTGCTACGCCACACCTGGGCTAGAGAACCCAGGTGCACAGGCTGTCTAACTAATATCCATTGAAACACAATGCATAATATGGCACGCAGGCCGAAAGGGAAACTACTCTACTTCTACGCTCCAGTTCTAGCGCGCTCCAGTGCTCTAGTCCTCTGTGCCTGAAAGCCAAATATATCTGTACAGCGAGAGATGCTGGTAACCCACTCCAATGCGTTGAAATACAATACATATAGGATATATATAGGTATATGAAAACCATTTTGAGCATGAAGATATGTCCTACGAACTCTAGCTTTAAAACTGGGAATGACTCGACAGATAAGGCCAGACACAAGAAACAGTTATAACGAGCATATGCAGTTCACAACAGATAAGGCAGATAAGGCAAGGCATAAACAATGATCATAACCCAACATGGATAATCCCCAACATAAATCCCATAGTCGCATCCCCCAAGATACTCGTAATCACAACTCGTCCCTGTCACAACACATAACACACTTTGTTGGCGCCACAGGACCAATCGCATGCCCATACATGAGGGTCAGCGCATATAGCTCTGACACGGCCCCGCAGCAACCCTGCCCCGTATCGCAACACGGAGGGGTCGATCGCAACCCGACCGATGAACCGCAGCTCATCATAGTGTTTGATCGCAAACCAAACAGTGGACCGCAGCCCAAGAGAATGTCATTCTGACCGCAGCCAGGAAAAAGGACGAACCGCAGCTTCGTATAGAAACGTTGATCGCAACCAAACGGTGGACCGCAGCCAAGAGTATCAATCTGACCGCAGCCAGCTTCTGAACCACAGCTCAGGATAACCAATCCGATCGCAACCGAATTGGGGTAACACACACATAACACATAGCAAGCATAGGCAACCCACATTACACATTAGGAAGGGGGAGGAAACGTATAACAAAACCTATGCGTGATCCATCACTTACTAGGAATAGTCCTAAGGGGTTCATACTTCTTCCACCTAGGCCAACGGGATACCAATTCAACTAGCATGCAATATAATAGACTCATAAACCTACGAACGGTACCCGAAATATCAAACTAGACATAGGCACGATAAACGGAGTCCGTTGGTCACCACGGGGAACGGGGAACATCAAACGGGGGAAGCCGGGGTCCCGAAGGGGGATGATTTTCCAGCGGGTAGCCGGTGGGTGGGGCCACCCGCCGGCTGCCCCGCCGTTTTACTGTTCCGGGCAGCGGGTCGCCGGCGGGCAGCTGCTCGCCCGCCGATTGCCCGCTGCCGGAGACGACTTCTCGGCCCTCGGAAAGCACAATTTCCTTGCGACGGACCTTGGTGGTAATTTCTACTTTGTCACCTCGTTTGGTGGCTACAAGGTGTTTGGTGGCTACAAGGAGGTGACAAAGTAGAAATTACCACCAAGGTCCGTGGCAAGGAAATTGTGCTTTCCGAGGGTCGGTTGGCCAAGCTCTTGAAATTGACCACCACGGGTGTGTCTGACTATGACCGAAAGGGTGGATTGATACCCAAACCACGGGATACAAGGACTATCTTGGGTACTTACTCGGGAAAGAGGACGGGTTCACCTCGCCACTCGACCAAACGAAAGTGGCTATCGGCAGAGCAAAAGATATTGGTTATGATTGTAACCGATAGCCTCTTGCCCACCAATAACAAGAGCAAGGATGTGGGGAGACTGGAGTGCACCTTTGCGTATCTCCTAAAACATAAAATCAAGTTCAACCTGCCGGCACTCATACTAAAGCACATAGAGTTCTGCAAAACAAACAACCGGCTTAGCCTACCCTACGGGATGATCCTAAGTTGGATCATGGAGAAAAAGGGGGTGGACCTAAGCCACACCGAGGTCAAAACCGCCAACGGCATGGTTTTCAATGCCCAAAACCTCCCGCCGCAACGACATCTACTACACCGAGGGAGGACACTATCACACCCTCGAAGAAATTTGCCAAAAACCCGAGGAGGAATGTAGGGAGTTGGTTGATCGATTGGACATCTCCAACAAAAACTCAAGCGAGCCATGCAAGATTGCGGAGGTACGGAGGGAAATGAGGGACAAGAGGAGGAAGACGGGCCTAACCCGTCAGTGCACCCTCAGCCAGGAAGGAACCGAGGGGACAAAATGAGGGTTCGGTCAACGAACGCATACTCGCTCAGCTCGACCGGCAGAATCAAATCATGGAAGAAGGGTTCTCATCCTTGATTCGCACCACACGCGCACTCGATCAAAGGGTAGCAGCGATCGAGGCCGCCTTGGCACTCGCGGTGCATCCAGTTCCAGCGCAGGAAAACGAGGTACAACCGAAAAATTCTCTATCACAACACCATCAAAAGTTCAGCCTACCCCAAGCCAAGACAAACGTAAGGCCGCAACCCTAATCAGGAGGCCGAGCTACGAGGTGTCTAGGGGTGAAAGGATGGACTATAACACTGGGCTTCGGGGACGAAGCCCCTTGTAAGGGGAGAGTGTAACACCCCGTGTTACGCCCCTAAAACCATTTAATTAATTAATCAATAGCCCAAGAGAAAGGATAAATCATAATGATTAATTAGGGAAAAAGGCCCACCATAGTCCATGGGCCCTCATATATAAACCCAACCCCTAAACCCAATCCTTAGTTCCAAAAGGAATAGAATTAGCGAGCCTATAATATTAGTTCCTAATTAGGACTCCTAAATATATAAATAGGGGACTTAGGAGGCACCTAGAACTTCCCACAAAAAACAAAATGAGGGTTCGGTCAACGAACGCATACTCGCTCAGCTCGACCGGCAGAATCAAATCATGGAAGAAGGGTTCTCATCCTTGATTCGCACCACACGCGCACTCGATCAAAGGGTAGCAGCGATCGAGGCCGCCTTGGGCACTCGCGGTGCATCCAGTTCCAGCGCAGGAAACCGAGGTACAACCGAAAAATTCTCTATCACAACACCATCAAAAGTTCAGCCTACCCCAAGCCAAGACAAACGTAAGGCCGCAACCCTAATCAGGAGGCCGAGCTACGAGGTGTCTAGGGGTGAAAGGATGGACTATAACACTGGGCTTCGGGGACGAAGCCCCTTGTAAGGGGGGGAGAGTGTAACACCCCGTGTTACGGCCCCTAAAACCATTTAATTAATTAATCAATAGCCCAAGAGAAAGGATAAATCATAATGATTAATTAGGGAAAAAGGCCCACCATAGTCCATGGGCCCTCATATATAAACCCAACCCCTAAACCCAATCCTTAGTTCCAAAAGGAATAGAATTAGCGAGCCTATAATATTAGTTCCTAATTAGGACTCCTAAATATATAAATAGGGGACTTAGGAGGCACCTAGAACTTCCCACAAAAATAACGCCCCACCACCCCAAAAGAGCTCCAAGAATCCCCTTAGGAGAAATCAAGAAAGCAAGGAAGCTTAAAGAAAGATCCTTCATAGCCAAGGAATTAATTAAGGCTAAGAGGTAACCCATGTCTCAACAAAACCTATTTTCATAGCTATGATTCCCCCTTAGGGTTTCCCCATATTATTGTGTATTAATGATTGGTGATGATTATTATTAATGATTGATATAATGATTCCATGAGGAATCTTGATAATCTTGATATTGGGAGATTCTTGATGATTACGGAATTCTTGATGATTATGTGTTGTTCTTGATAATTGTGTGATGCTCTTGATGTTCATGTGTTATTCTTACCGAATCTTGCAATTAGAAGACGAACCGTATACTTGTTGATATAAAAGTGATTAGAACCCTAGTTGTATCGCATGATCTTATTCTTGGATTATCGGGTGGGGAAATCGCATGTTTGGGTGTTGATTATATTAGAAAAGCATGATAGGTTATGTGCCGTTCGTTTCTCGTATTTGATCCGTTAATTGTCTACGTGTTGTTATTACTTGCGTTGTAAAGTGTCTAAGCATGGTTTCGGGTTCCACAATGGTTCCCGGGGTGTAATTGTGTGATAAGAGCCAGTGGGGGGTAGGGGACCCGCCACCTAGCCACGGCCGGAACAGTGAAACCGGCGGGCAGCCGGCGGGTAGCCCCCACCCACCGGCTACCCGCTGGAAAATCATCCCCCTTCGGGACCCCGGCTTCCCCGTTTGATGTTCCCCGTTCCCCGTGGTGTCCCAACGGACTCCGTTTATCGTACCTATGTCTAGTTTGATGTTTCGGGTACCGTTCGTAGGTTTATGAGTCTATTATATTGCATGCTAGTTGAATTGGTATCCCGTTGGCCTAGCTGGAAGAAGTATGAACCCCTTAGGACTATTCTTAGTAAGTGATGGATCACGCATAGGTTTTGTTATACGTTTTCTCCCCCTTCCTAATGTGTAATGTGGGTTGCCTGTGCTTGCTATGTGTTATGTGTGTGTTACCCCAATTCGGTTGCGATCGGATTGGTTATCCTGAGCTGCGGTTCAGAAGCTGGCTGCGGTCAGATTGATACTCTTGGGCTGCGGTCCACCGTTTGGTTGCGATCAAACGTTTCTATACGAGCTGCGGTTCGTCCTCTTTCCTGGCTGCGGTCAGATGACATTCTCTTGGGCTGCGGTCCACTGTTTGGTTGCGATCAAACACTATGATGAGCTGCGGTTCATCGGTCGGTTGCGATCGACCCCTCCGTGTTGCGATACGGGGCAGGGTGCTGCGGGGCCGTGTCAGAGCTATATGCGCTGACCCTCATGTATGGGCATGCGATTGGTCCTGTGGCGCCAACAAAGTGTGTTACGTGTTGTGACATGGACGAGTTGTGATTACGAGTGTCTTGGGGGATGTGACTATGGGATTTATATCAGGGATTGTCCATGATGGGTTATGATCATTGTTTATGCTTTGCCTTATCTGCCTTATCTGTTGTGAACTGCATATGCTCGTTATAACTGTGCTTGTGTCTAGCCTTATCTGTCGAGTCATTCCCGGTTTTAAAGCTAGTGTTCGTAGGATATATCTTCATGCTCAAAATGGTTTTCGTATATCTATATATATCTCTATATGTATTGTATTTCAACGCGTTGGAGTGGGTTACCAGCATCTCTCGCTGAACAGATATATTTGGCTTTCAGGCACAGAGGACTAGAGCACTGGAGCGCGCTAGAACTGGAGCATAGAAGTAGAGTAGTTTCCCTTTCGGCCTGCGTGCCATATTATGCATTGTGTTTCAATGGATATTAGTTAGACAGCCTGTGCACCTGGGTTCTCTAGCCCAGGTGTGGCATAGCACCCTGTACACTTATGATATACTTTGGGATGTAATGAGATATTACCTTTATTATATAAGCTTAAAATGTCTTGAAAATCTGGGGTGTTACAGTTGGTATCAGAGCCTAAGTTTGACCATAGGAAAAGACTCTTAAGACCGGACTTTAGGACGTTAGGCTTGAACTCTAAGTACCTAGGAACATAGGACTCAGGAATCTTAGGACGCGCGTTGAGATTGTGAAACCTACACATAACTTCCCTACACTTTACCCTTCCTCATTAAAAAACCCTTCCCCACTTATCACTTCATAAGAAGTGCGTCAGACTCTAATTTAACGTTCTTATAAACACTGACCAGAAAGACGATAGCATGGCACCGAACAGAAGGCAATCAAGAACTCCAGAGCCCGCCACCAACGACCCCTTGACCCAAACCCTGCAGCAACTAACACAAGTCGCACAGGCACTAAGTGACGCAGCCCTTCGCAACAATAGGCCCCCACCGCCTCCATCAAACGCAAACTCGGACGTCGCCCGACAAGTCTCAAATCACCGACCACCCAAGTTTTCGGGAGAAGAGGATCCCGCGGTCCTAGAAGAATGGATCCGGACGCTTGATAAGATTTTTGGAGTAGTGGAATGCCCAGAGGAACGCCGCGTAGAGATAGCCTCGTTCTACTTCGGGCACGAGGCTGATCTCTGGTGGATCCACGAGGGACCCACCTATCAACAAGAACCGGGGTTCAATTGGGAGAACCTCAAGACACGACTACGAGAGAGGTTCTATCCAACCCACGTAAAAGCATCCATGTACGAAGAGTTCCTTCATCTAAAACAAGGAACGACCACCGTCATAGAATACCATAGACGATTCCTCGAACTGGCGCGCTTCGCACCAAAGCTAGTCCCCACCTCGGTAACCAAGATAGAGAGGTTCGTGTCAGGCCTCAACTTTGAAGCTCGGAAAGCGCTAGTGGTAAGCAGACCCCGGACCCTCAACGAGGCTTATTCCAGTGCCGCGAACCTCTATCGAATCCAACTACTCCAACGCGGGGTTCAGGAACAAATACGAAGAAGAAACACCGGAAGTGGGGCACCGCCAGTGAAAAGAACGAGGAACGACACCGGCACGAGGCCGAACAACCCGACCAACCCAAGGCCACCCCTGGGAAACAATGAAGCTAATCCAAGAAGCTTCCCTTGCCCGAGGTGTAACAAAAGCCACAGAGGCAAGGATTGCGCGGGTAACCCCTGGCGATGCTTCAACTGCGGAGAGGAGGGGCACAAGGCCTTCCAGTGCACTCGACCCCAAAGACCACGCCCCGCCACCGTGGGTCAACACGGGGGCACCAGTCACCAAGGGGGTTACGGCGCTCCCGGAAAAGTATTCGTTATGAGTCACACGCAAGCCAAACTCGGAAACGAAGAAGACCTAGAAGGGGAAAACCCAATCCCGGAAGACGAGGACCATACGGATCCCACCGAGGAAAACCCAGAAAACGAATTCTGTCTAGGATAAACCATCACACCCCTTGTAACCACCCCTTGTATCGTATGGACCACCTATTTAGCTTAAATACTTCGAAAACATTATGTCTATCTAGCTTAGCTACTTCGAAAGTATTATGAATAAGGATCTTCGGTCAAACTTCAATTTCCACTACGAAGATAAAGCACAAGTTGTATCATCAACCCAACCCTTCCCCCACTAAAGGACAAAATAAGGAAAAAAACAAAGAAGACCACACCACCAAGAAATGCCTAATGTTACCATTAAGAATTGAACTCTAGACTTCACATTTACAAGCCCAAGTCCCAACCACTAAGCCATGAGTGTTTCTTAAAACCTTAAGGGGATAACCCCTTGTTAAATCTCTCCAAGTCCCTAAAACCCACAAAACCCCCAAATCAAAAACCCTTCTTCTTCTCCCTCCCCTTCTTCTTCCCCACTCTTTCCCTTCCCCACCTCACACACCTCGCCGCCCCACCCCAGCAGAACCGACGACCACACACCACCGTCGCCGGCCGAACGCCACCGTTAAGCGCCACACCGCCGCGCCGCCGTCCCAGCCGACCTCGCCCACCGCCCAGAGAGCACCCAGCGGCGACCCGCTGCCTCCCTACCCGAGCGACGCCGCCCGCCATCCACCCAAGCTTCGCCCGCTGCCACCAACGCCCACACGACCGTAGGCCTCTACCGCCCCACAGGAAAATTGCCGAGCTCCGCCCCACCATCGCCACCTTGTAGCGGCTCGAACCACCGCCGGAAAAGAGGCCGCCGGAAACTTCGCCGGAGACCCGCCGGAAAGCTGCCGGAATTTCTACCGGAATTCCTCACCGCCAAAAGAAAAATTCAAGATGCCGAAAAAGCCCCTCAGAATCCGCACCCGGAGTGGAGCAACGCCGATTACACCGTAATCGGAGGTAAAGCACTTGAACCCGACCAATTCTCTCCGGAATTGGTTGACATGCTCAAACACCAAGGGCTTTTAGATACTTACCTCGCCATCAAAGGGGACACATACCCCGAATTGGTGAAAGAATTCTACCAACACCTTGTGGCCACCAAACGGGGTGACAAAGTAGAAATTACCACCAAGGTCCGTGGCAAGGAAATTGTGCTTTCCGAAGGCCGGTTGGCCAAGCTCTTGAAATTGACCACCACGGGTGTGTCTGACTATGACCGAAAGGGGTGGATTGATACCCAAACTACGGGATACAAGGACTATCTTGGGTACTTACTCGGGAAAGAGGACAGGTTCACCTCGGCCACTCGACCAAATCGAAAGTGGCTATCGGCGGAGCAAAAGATATTGGTTATAATTGTAACCGATAGCCTCTTGCCCACCAATAACAAGAGCAAGGATGTGGGGAGCTTGGAGTGCGCCTTTGCGTATCTCCTAAAACATAAAATCAAGTTCAACCTGCCGGCACTCATGCTAAAGCACATAGAGTTCTGCAAGACAAACAACCGGCTTAGCCTACCCTACGGGATGATCCTAAGTTGGATCATGGAGAAAAAGGGGGTAGACCTAAGCCACACCGAGGTCAAAACCGCCAACGGCATGGTTTTCAATGCCCAAAACCTCCGCCGCAACGACATCTACTACACCGAGGGAGGACACTATCTCACCCTCGAAGAAATTTGCCAAAAACCCGAGGAGGAACGTAGGGAATTGGTTGATCGATTGGACATCTCCAACAAAAAGCTCAAGCGAGCCATGCAAGATTGCGGAGGTACGGAGGGAAATGAGGGACAAGAGGAGGAAGACGGGCCTAACCCGTCAGTGCACCCACAACCAGGAGGGAACCCGAGGGGACAAAACGAGGATTCGGTCAACGAACGCATACTCGCTCAGCTCGACCGGCAGAATCAAATCATGGAAGAGGGGTTCTCATCCTTGATTCGCACCACACGCGCACTCGATCAAAGGGTAGCAGCGATCGAGGCCACCTTGGGCACTCGCGGTGCATCCAGTTCCAGCGCAGGAAACCGAGGTACAACCGAAAAATTCTCTATCACAACACCATCAAAAGTTCAGCCTACCCCAAGCCAAGACAAACATAAGGCCGCAACCCTAATCAGGAGGCCGAGCTACGAGGTGTCTAGGGGTGAAAGGATGGACTATAACACCGGGCTTCGGGGACGAAGCCCCTTGTAAGGGGGGGAGAGTGTAACACCCCGTGTTACAGCCCCTAAAACCATTTAATTAATTAATCAATAGCCCAAGAGAAAGGATAAATCATAATGATTAATTAGGGAAAAAGGCCCACCATAGTCCATGGGCCCTCATATATAAACCCAACCCCTAAACCCAATCCTTAGTTCCAAAAGGAATAGAATTAGCGAGCCTATAATATTAGTTCCTAATTAGGACTCCTAAATATATAAATAGGGGACTTAGGAGGCACCTAGAACTTCCCACAAAAATAACGCCCCACCACCCCAAAAGAGCTCCAAGAATCCCCTTAGGAGAAATCAAGAAAGCAAGGAAGCCTAAAGAAAGATCCTTCATAGCCAAGGAATTAATTAAGGCTAAGAGGTAACCCATGTCTCAACAAAACCTATTTTCATAGCTATGATTCCCCTTAGGATTTCCCCATATTATTGTGTATTAATGATTGGTGATGATTATTATTAATGATTGATATAATGATTCCATGAGGAATCTTGATAATCTTGATATTGGGAGATTCTTGATAATTATGGTGTTCTTGATGCTTACATGGGGATCTTGATGATTATTTGGAATTCTTGATGATTATGTGATGTTCTTGATAATTGTGTGTTGTTCTTGATGCTTATGCGTTATTCTTACCGAATCTTGTAAATAGAAGACGAACCGTATTCTTGTTGATATAAAAGTGATTAGAACCCTAGGTTGTATCGTATGATATTATTCTTGGTTTATCGGGTGGGGAAATCGCATGTTTGGGTGTTGATTATGTTTAGAAAAGCATGATAGGTAATGTGCTGTTCGTTTCTCTTATTTGATCCGTTAATTGTCTACGTGTTATCGTTAATTGCGTTGTAAAGTGTCTAAGCATGGTTTCGGGTTCCACAACGGTTCCCGGGGCGAAATTATGTGATAAGAGTCAGTGGGGGGTAGGTGGGGGGGTGGGGACCCGCCACCTACCCATGGCCGGAAATAGTATATCCGGCAGCGGGTAGCCGGCGGGCGGGCAGCTGCCCGCCGGCGACCCGCTGCCCGGAACAGTGAGTCCGGCGGGCAGCCGGCGGGTGGCCCCCCACCCACCGGCAACCCGCTGGAAATTCCCCCAACTTGGGATCCTGGCTTCCCCGTTTGATGTTCCCCGTTCTCCGTGGTGTCCCAACGGACTCTGTTTATCGTGCCTATGTCTAGGAAAGAGGACGAACCGCAGCTCGTATAGAAACGTTTGATCGCAACCAAACGGTGGACCACAGCCCAAGAGTATCAATCTGACCGCAGCCAGCTTCTGAACCGCAGCTCAGGATAACCAATCCGATCGCAACCAAATTGGGGTAACACACACATAAACGGAGTCCGTTGGGACACCACGGGGAACGGGGAACATCAAACGGGGAAGCTGGGTCCCGAAGGGGGATGATTTTCCAGCGGGTAGCCGGTGGGTGGGGGCCACACGCCGGCTGCCCGCCGGTTTCACTGTTCCGGGCAGCGGGTCGCCGGCGGGCAGCTGCCCGCCCGCTGGCTGCCCGCTGCTGGATACGACTTCTCGGCCGTGGGTAGGTGGCGGGTCCCCTACCCCCCACTGACTCTTATCACACAATTACGCCCCGGGAACCATTGTGGAACCCGAAACCATGCTTAGACACTTTACAACGCAAGTAATAACAACACGTAGACAATTAACGGATCAAATACGAGAAACGAACGGCACATAACCTATCATGCTTTTCTAATATAATCAACACCCAAACATGCGATTTCCCCACCCGATAATCCAAGAATAAGATCATGCGATACAACTAGGGTTCTAATCACTTTTATATCAACAAGTATACGGTTCGTCTTCTAATTGCAAGATTCGGTAAGAATAACACATGAACATCAAGAGCATCACACAATTATCAAGAACAACACATAATCATCAAGAACTCTATATAATCATCAAGAATTCTGTAATCATCAAGAATCTCCCAATATCAAGGTCATCAAGATCCCCCATGGGATCATCACATCAATTACCAATAATAATCATCATAACTCGCCAATATACAATAATATGGGGAAACCCTAAGGGGGAATTATAACTATGAAAATAGGTTTTGTTGAGACATGGGTTACCTCTTAGCCTCCCTGCTTTCTTGATTTATCCTAAGGGGATTCTTGGAGCTCTTTTGGTGGTGGGGCGTTTTTCTTGTGGGATGGATTCTAGGTGCCCCCTAAGTTCCCTATTTATAGATCTAGGGATCTTATTTAGAGTCTAATCCTATTTTTTTTTATTTTTTTATTTATTTTTTTTTGTAGGAAATACCTTTCGTGTGGAACCAAGCTTTTTTTTTTTTTTTTTTTGTTTTTTTTTTTTTTTAAGATTACATCAGATGCCTCCGCAGAGGCTCGTTACTTGGATGGCTCCTGGAGTCGCTTAGTTCGTCCCGGTGCTGTGGGTTCACCTCGTTTCGCCCAAGGTCCGGGGCATGTGCCCCTGGTTGTTACGCCTGGTGCCGCCTATGTGTCCCCTAGATCACGGCTTGCAGGGTTCCGGCACGTCTCGCAGCGCTTCTCGGTACAGCATGGGTCCCTGTTCCTCCTTGAGTTGTAGAGGACTTGTTGAGATCCCCGGTCCGTACGTTGGGGCTCCGTAGACCCTGTAATCCTGTTCTGGGTTATACACGGCGTCACAACGTCCCACACAGGTTCTGATGCCCTGGAATCAGACTTCCCGTTGGTTCCAAGTACCAAGCGTACCAAGTTCTGCCAGGACCATTTTTTATTCAACAGCATTCAATCCGAGCCATGCTTAGGGTTCGGGGGGCTCCGGGCCTATGGCTCGGGGTGGCTCAAGGCCTTTGGTTCGGGGGGCTCAGGGCCTAGGGTTCGGGGGCACAGAGCCTTTGGTTCGGGGGGCACAGGGCCTTTGGTAGGGTTCAGGGCCCCGAGACCAGGGCGCAGAGCCCAAGGCTCAGGGTACAGAGTGCAGGGCCCAGGATCGCTTTAGCAACAATATTCCGACCCACGCTTGGGATGGGAATCGATCCCGGGCCTTTCTTTTGAAAGTCCATACCGGATACCATCAGACCACAAGGGAGATGGTGAGTCTAATCCTATTGGGGTTAGGGGTTGGGTTTATATATGAGGGCCCACGGGCTATGGTGGGCCTTTTTCCCTAATTAATCATTATAATTCATTCTTTCTCTTGGGCTATTAATTAATTAATTAATTGGTTTTAGGACTCGTAACACGGGGTGTTACACTCTCCCCCCCTTAACAGGAAGCTTCTCCGCGAAGCTTGGCTCTTGGTGAAAGGTTTTCTTTTAGTTACCTGGAGTGAACAGCTCGGGATACCGCTCCTTCATTGTGTCCTTAAGTTCCCATGTTGCTTCCTTGGTCCCGTGGTTGGTCCAGAGGACTTTCACCATTTCTATGACTCGGTTCCGGGTATTTCTTGTCTTGGTGTCCAGGATTCTTACGGGTTTCTCTTCGTATACTAGTGACTCGTCGAGGTCTACGGTCTTGTGTTGGAGTACGTGGCTTGGATCGTGTATGTATTTCTTTAGTTGAGATACGTGGAACACGTTGTGTACTCGTTCTAGTTCGATGGGTAAGGCGAGGCGGTAGGCCAAGTCCCCGATTCTCTCTACGATTTCGTAAGGACCGATGAATCGGGGGCTGAGTTTTCCTTTTCTTCCGAACCTCATTACTCCTCGTGTGGGCGAGATCCTTAGCCAGATCTTGTCCCCGAGGTTGAATTCGGCTTGTTTCCTCTTTAGGTCGGCATAAGACTTCTGGCGGTCTTGGGCGGCCTTCATCCTTTCCTGGATGTGTTTGACCTTAGTTATGGTGTCTTGTAGGTATTGGGGGCCCAGTGTTACCGGGTTGACCATATCTTCCCAACATAAGGGGGTTCTACATTTCTGACCATACAGTGCTTCGTAGGGTGCCATGCGAATGCTCGCGTGGTAGCTGTTGTTGTATGAGAACTCGATGAGGTCTAGGAGTTCTTCCCATGTCCCTCGGAAGTCTAGCGTGCAGGCTCTTAGCATATCCTCGAGGGTTTGGATGGTTCTCTCGGTTTGGCCGTCTGTCGTGGGGTGAAAGGCTGTGTTCAGTTTTAGTTGTGTCCCCAACGCCGATTGTAGTGATTTCCAGAATTGTGAGAGGAACCTGGAGTCTCTATCGGACACAATGTTTCGGGGGACTCCGTGGTATTTCACTACTCGGCTTATGTATGCTTGGGCTAGTTGCGTCATTGTCCATGTTTCCTTCATGGCAATGAATCGTGCCGTTTTGGTCAGCCGATCCACTTTGACCCAGATTTTGTCCTTGCCGGTTCTTGTTGGGGGTAGCCCTCCGACGAAGTCCATGGATATGGAATCCCATTTTCCTTGTGGTATTTCAAGGGGTTGTACGAGCCCCTTGGGCTTGCATCGTTCAGCCTTTACTCTTTGGCAATTCAGGCACCTGGCCACGAAATCTGCGATTTCCTTCTTCATGTTTGGCCACCAGAACGTTCTCCTTACGTCTTGGTATAACTTGTCACCCCCGGGGTGGACCGAGTACGGGGAGTTGTTTCCTTCCTCCAAGATCCGTTGTTTCAAGTGAGGGTGTGTTGAGGGTACACACCACCTTCCTTTGTAACGGAGGCTACCGTCCGGGCGTGCTTCGAAGGGGCCTTCCTTCCCTTGGGTTAGGTCGTGGCGGATCTTATCTAGTTCCGGGTCCTGGTGTTGCCCTGCTTTGATCTCCTCGAAGAGGGCGGGTATAGCTTGCGTGTTGAGTAGGTAGGCATTGCGGCGGGTTTGTCCTTGCTCTATTATTTCCAAGTGTAGTTTTTGGAAGTCCCTGTACAGTTGGTCCGGTAGGACACACGTGGTGTTGAGGGAATGGTTCGTCTTTCGGCTCAGGGCGTCTGCAACGACGTTGGCTTTTCCCTCGTGGTAATGGATGTCTAGGTCGTAGTCTTTTATGAGTTCTAGCCACCTTCGTTGTCTCATGTTTAGGTCCTTTTGGGTGAAGATGTACTTTAAACTCTTATGGTCGGTGTAGATTTTGCATTGTACCCCATACAGGTAGTGCCTCCAGATTTTTAGTGCGAAAACGATAGCGGCTAGTTCGAGGTCATGGGTGGGGTAGTTTTCTTCGTGGGTTTTGAGTTGCCTGGATGCGTATGCTATTACTTTCCCTTTTTGCATCAGCACGCATCCCAACCCTTTCTTGGATGCATCGCTGTAGACCTCGAATTCTTCCGTTCCGGCGGGGATGGCTAGCACGGGCGCCGTGGTTAGCTTGTCCTTTAATTCTTGGAAGGCTGAGATGCAGTCGTTGTCCCATCGGAAGGGGGTTTCCTTTTTCATGAGCTTAATGAGGGGTTGGGCTATCTTGGTGAAGTCGGGTACAAACCTCATGTAGTAACCGGCCAGGCCTAAGAAGCTTCGGACCTCCGAGAGTGAGCTTGGCGTGGTCTATTCTTTAATGGCGCGAATCTTAGCGGGGTCCACCCTGATCCCTTCTGTAACACCCCAGATTTCAAGACATTTTAAGCTTAGATAATAAAGGTAATATCTCATTACATCCCTAAGTATATCATAAGTGTACGGGGTGCTATGCCACACCTGGGCTAGAGAACCCAGGTGCACAGGCTGTCTAACTAATATCCATTGAAACACAATGCATAATATGGCACGCAGGCCGAAAGGGAAACTACTCTACTTCTACGCTCCAGTTCTAGCGCGCTCCAGTGCTCTAGTCCTCTGTGCCTGAAAGCCAAATATATCTGTTCAGCGAGAGATGCTGGTAACCCACTCCAACGCGTTGAAATACAATACATATAGAGATATATATATATATATATACGAAAACCATTTTGAGCATGAAGATATATCCTACGAACTCTAGCTTTTAAAACCGGGAATGACTCGACAGATAAGGCCAGACATGAGCAACAGTTATAACAAACATATGCAGTTCACAACAGATAGGCAGATAAGGCAAGCATAAACAATAATCACAACCCAACATGAACAATCCCCAACATAAATCCCATAGTCACATCTCCCAAGACACTCATGATCACCACTCATCCATATCACAACACATAGCACACTTTGTTGGCGCCACAGGACCAATCGCATGCCCATACATGAGGGTCAGCACATATAGCTCTGACACGGCCCCGCAGCACCCTGCCCCGTATCGCAACACGGAAGGGTCGATCGCAACCGACCAATGAACCGCAGCTCATCATAGTGTTTGATCGCAACCAAACAGTGGATCGCAGCCCAAGAGAATGTCATCTGACCGCAGCCAGGAAAGAGGACGAACCGCAGCTCGTATAGAAACGTTTGATCGCAACCAAACGGTGGACCGCAGCCCAAGAGTATCAATCTGACCGCAGCCAGCTTCTGAACCGCAGCTCAGGATAACCAATCCGATCGCAACCGAATTGGGGTAACACACACATAACACATAGCAAGCACAGGCAACCCACATTACACATTAGGAAGGGGGAGAAAACGTATAACAAAACCTATGCGTGATCCATCACTTACTAAGAATAGTCCTAAGGGGTTCATACTTCTTCCACCTAGGCCAACGGGATACCAATTCAACTAGCATGCAATATAATAGACTCATAAACCTACGAACGGTACCCGAAACATCAAACTAGACATAGGCACGATAAACGGAGTCCGTTGGGACACCACGGGGAACGGGGAACATCAAACGGGGAAGTCGGGGTCCCGAAGGGGGATGATTTTCCAGCGGGTAGCCGGTGGGTGGGGGCCACCCGCCGGCTGCCCGCCGGTTTCACTGTTCCGGGCAGCGGGCAGCTGCCCGCCCGCCGGCTGCCCGCTGCCGGAGACGACTTCTCGGCCGTGGGTAGGTGGCGGGTCCCCTACCCCCCACCTACCCCCCACTGACTCTTATCACACAATTACGCCCCGGGAACCATTGTGGAACCCGAAACCATGCTTAGACACTTTACAACGCAAGTAATAACAACACGTAGACAATTAACGGATCAAATATGAGAAACGAACGGCACATAACCTATCATGCTTTTCTAATATAATCAACACCCAAACATGCGATTTCCCCACCCGATAATCCAAGAATAAGATCATACGATACAACTAGGGTTCTAATCACTTTTATATCAACAAGTATACGGTTCGTCTTCTAATTGCAAGATTCGGTAAGAATTACACATGAACATCAAGAGCATCACACAATTATCAAGAACAACACATAGTCATCAAGAACTCTATATAATCATCAAGAATTCCGTAATCATCAAGAATCTCACAATATCAAGATCATCAAGATCCCTCATGGAATCATCACATCAAACATCAATAATAATCATCATATCTCGCCAATACACAATAATATGGGGGAAACCCTAAGGGGGAAACATAGCTATGAAAATAGGTTTTGTTGAGACATGGGTTACCTCTTAGCATTAATTAATTCCTTGGCTATGAAGGATCTTTCTTTAAGCTTCCTTGCTTTCTTGATTTCTCCTAAGGGGATTCTTGGAGCTCTTTTGGGGTGGTGGGGCGTTATTTTTGTGGGAAGTTCTAGGTGCCTCCTAAGTCCCCTATTTATATATTTAGGAGTCCTAATTAGGAACTAATATTATAGGCTCGCTAATTCTATTCCTTTTGGAACTAAGGATTGGGTTTAGGGGTTGGGTTTATATATGAGGGCCCATGGACTATGGTGGGCCTTTTTTCCCTAATTAATCATTATGATTTATTCTTTCTCTTGGGCTATTGATTAATTAATTAAATCGTTTTAGGGGCCGTAACACGGGGTGTTACACTCTCCCCCCTTACAAGGGGCTTCGTCCCCGAAGCCCGGTGTTATAGTCCACCCTTTCACCCCTAGACACCTCGTAGCTCGGCCTCCTGATTAGGGTTGCGGCCTTACGTTTGTCTTGGCTTGGGGTAGGCTGAACTTTTGATGGTGTTGTGATAGAGAATTTTTCGGTTGTACCTCGGTTTCCTGCGCTGGAACTGGATGCACCGCGAGTGCCCAAGGCGGCCTCGATCGCTGCTATCCTTTGATCGAGTGCGCGTGTGGTGCGAATCAAGGATGAGAACCCTTCTTCCATGATTTGATTCTGCCGGTCGAGCTGAGCGAGCATGCGTTCGTTGACCGAACCCTCATTTTGTCCCCTCGGGTTCCCTCCTGGCTGAGAGTGCACTGACGGGTTAGGCCCGTCTTCCTCCCCTTGTCCCTCATTTCCCTCCGTACCTCCGCAATCTTGCATGGCTCGCTTGAGCTTTTTGTTGGAGATGTCCAATCGATCAACCAACTCGCTACGTTCCTCCTCGGGTTTTTGGCAAAATTCTTCGAGGGTGAGATAGTGTCCTCCCTCGGTGTAGTAGATGTCGTTGCGGCGGAGGTTTTGCGCATTGAAAACCATGCCGTTGGCGGTTTTGACCTCGGTGTGGCTTAGGTCCACCCCCTTTTTCTCCATGATCCAACTTAGGATCATCCCGTAGGGTAGGCTAAGCCGGTTGTTTGTTTTGCAGAACTCTATGTGCTTTAGCATGAGTGCCGGCAGGTTGAACTTGATTTTATGTTTTAGGAGATACGCAAAGGTGCACTCCAAGCTCCCCACATCCTTGCTCTTGTTATTGGTGGGCAAGAGGCTATCGGTTACAATCATAACCAATATCTTTTGCTCTGCCGATAGCCACTTTCGGTTTGGTCGAGTGGCCGAGGTGAACCCGTCCTCTTTCCCGAGTAAGTACCCAAGATAGTCCTTGTATCCCGTGGTTTGGGTATCAATCCACCCCTTTCGGTCATAGTCAGACACACTCGTGGTGGTCAATTTCAAGAGCTTGGCCAACCGGCCCTCGGAAAGCACAATTTCCGTGCCACGGACCTTGGTGGTAATTTCTACTTTGTCACCTCGTTTGGTGGCTACAAGGTGTTGGTAGAATTCTTTTACCAAGTCGGGGTATGTATCCCCTTTGATGGCAAGGTAAGTGTCTAAGAGCCCTTGATGTCTAAGCATGTCAACCAATTCTGGAGAGAATTGGTCGGGTTCGAGTACTTTACCTCCGATTACGGTGTAATCGGCATTGCTCCACTCCAGGGTGCGGATTCCGAGAGGTTTCTTTGGCATGGTGATGATCGTTTGTTGGTGACGTTTCCCGGCGACTCCTTTTTCCGGCACGGCAGCGACGGCGATTTTCCGGCGAGCTTTCCGGCGGGTTTCCGGCGGCGGTTTCCGGCGGCCTCTTTTCCGGCGGTGGTTCGAGCCGCTACAAGGTGGCGATGGTGGGGCGGGGCTTGGCAAATTTCCGGCGGGGCGATGGAGGCCTACGGTCGCGTGGGCGTTGGTGGCAGCGGGCGAAGCTTGGGTGGATGGCGGGCGGCGTTGCTGGCGGGTAGGGAGGCAGCGGGTCGCCGCTGGGTGTTCTCCGGGCGGTGGGCGAGGTCAACTGGAACGGCGGCGCGGCGGTGTGGCGCTTAGCGGTGGCGTTCGGCCGGCGACGGTGGTGCATGGTCGTCGGTTCTGCTGGGGTGGGGCGGCGAGGTGTGTGAGGTGGGGAAGGGAAAGAGTGGGGAAGAAGAAGGGGAGGAAGAAGAAGAAGGGTTTTTGATTTGGGGGTTTTGTGGGTTTTAGGGACTTGGAGGGATTTAATAAGGGGTTATCCCCTTAATGTTTTAAGAAACACTCATGGCTTAGTGGTTGGGACTTGGATTTGTAAATGTGAGGTCTAGTGTTTAATTCCTAATGGTGACATTAGGCATTTCTTGGTGGTGTGGTCCTCCTTTGTCTTTTTCCTTATTTTGTCCTTTAGTGGGTGAGGGGTTGGGTTGATGATATCACTTGTGCTTTATCTTCGTAGTGGAAATTGAAGTTTGACCAAAGATCCTTATTCATAATACTTCCGAAGTAGCTAAGCTAAATAGACATAATGTTTTCGAAGTATTTAAGCTAAATAGGTGGTCCATACGATACAAGGGGTGGTTACAATGGGTGTGATGGTTTATCCTAGACAGAATTCGTTTTCTGGGTTTTCATTGGTGGGATCCGTATGGTCCTCGTCTTCCGGGATTGGGTTTTCCCCTTCTAGGTCTTCTTCGTTTCCGAGGTTGGCCTGAGTGTGGCTCATAACGATACCTTTCCGGGAGCGCCGTAACTTCCTTGATGACCGGTGCCCCCGTGTTTGGCCCACGGTGGCGGGGCGCGGTCTTTGGGGTCGAGTGCACTGGAAGGCCTTGTGCCCCTCCTCTCCGCAGTTGAAGCATCGCCAGGGGTTGCCTGCGCAATCCTTGCCCCTATGGCTTTTGTTGCATCTCGGATAAGGGAAGCTTCTTGGATTAGCTTCGTTGTTTCCCAGGGTCGGTCTTTGGTTGGTCGGGTTGTTCGTCCTTGTGCCGGTGTCGTTTCTCGTTCTTTTCACTGGCGGTGCCCCACTTCCGGTGTTTCTTCTTCGTATTTGTTCCTGAACTCCGCGTTGGAGTAGTTGGATCCGATAGAGATTCGCGGCACTGGAGTAAGCCTCGTTGAGGGTCCGAGGTCTGCTTACCACTAGCGCCTTTCGAGCTTCGAAGTTGAGGCCCGACACGAATCTCTCTATCTTGGTTACCTCGGTGGGGACTAGCTCTGGCGCGAAGCATGCCAGCTCGAGGAATCGTTTATGGTATTCTACGACGGTGGCCGTTCCTTGTTTTAGATGAAGGAACTCTTCGTACATGGATGCCTTCACGTGGGTTGGATAGAATCTCTCTCGTAGTCGTGTCTTGAGGTCCTCCCAATTGAACCCCGGTTCTTGTTGATAGGTGGGTCCCTCGTGGATCCACCAGAGGTCGGCCTCGTGCCCGAAGTAGAACGAGGCTATTTCTACGCGGCGTTCCTCTGGGCATTCCACTACTCCAAAAATCTTATCAAGCGTCCGGATCCATTCTTCTAGGACCGCGGGATCCTCTTCTCCCGAAAACGTGGGTGGTCGGTGATTTGAGACTTGTCGGGCGACGTCCGAGTTTGCGTTTGATGGAGGCGGTGGGGGCCTGTTGTTGCGAAGGGCCGCGTCACTTAGTGCCTGTGCGACCTGTGTTAGTTGCTGTAGAGTTTGGGTCAAGGGGTCATTAGTGGCGGGTTCCGGAGTCCTTGATTGCCTTCTGTTCGGTGCCATGCTATCGTCTTTCTAGTCAGTGTTTATAAGAATGTTAAGTTAGAGTTCGATGCACTTCTGGAGAAGTGATAAGTGGGGAAGGGTTTTAGAATGGGGAAGGGCAACGTGTAGGGAATTTATGTGTAGGTTTCACAATCTCACCGCGCGTCCTAAGATTCCTGAGTCCTATGTTCCTAGGTACTTAGAGTTCAAGCCTAACGTCCTAAAGTCCGGTCTTAAGAGTCTTTTCCTAGGGTCAAACTTAGGCTCTGATACCAACTGTAACACCCCAGATTTTCAAGACATTTTAAGCTTATATAATAAAGGTAATATCTCATTACATCCCAAAGTATATCATAAGTGTACAGGGTGCTATGCCACACCTGGGCTAGAGAACCCAGGTGCACAGGCTGTCTAACTAATATCCATTGAAACACAATGCATAATATGGCACGCAGGCCGAAAGGGAAACTACTCTACTTCTACGCTCCAGTTCTAGCGCGCTCCAGTGCTCTAGTCCTCTGTGCCTGAAAGCCAAATATATCTGTTCAGCGAGATATGCTGGTAACCCACTCCAACGCGTTGAAATACAATACATATAGAGATATATATAGATATACGAAAACCATTTTGAGCATGAAGATATATCCTACGAACTCTAGCTTTTAAAACCGGGAATGACTCGACAGATAAGGCCAGACACGAGCAACAGTTATAACAAAAATATGCAGTTCACAACAGATAAGGCAGATAAGGCAAGCATAAACAATAGTCACAACCCAACATGAACAATCCCCAAGATAAATCTCATAGTCACATCCCCCAAGACACTCATGATCACCACTCATCTATATCACAACACATAGCACACTTTGTTGGCGCCACAGGATCAATCGCATGCCCATACATGAGGGTCAGCGCATATAGCTCTGACACGGCCCCGCAGCACCCTGCCCCGTATCGCAACACGGAGGGGTCGATCGCAACCGACCGATGAACCGCAGCTCATCATAGTGTTTGATCGCAACCAAACAGTGGACCGCAGCCCAAGAGAATGTCATCTGACCGCAGCCAGGAAAGAGGACGAACCGCAGCTCGTATAGAAACGTTTAATCGCAACCAAACGGTGGACCGCAGCCCAAGAGTATCAATCTGACCGCAGCCAGCTTCTGAACCGCAGCTCAAGATAACCAATCCGATCGCAACCGAATTGGGGTAACACACACATAACACATAGCAAGCACAGGCAACCCACATTACACATTAGGAAGGGGGAGAAAACGTATAACAAAACCTATGCGTGATCCATCACTTACTAAGAATAGTCCTAAGGGGTTCATACTTCTTCCACCTAGGCCAACGGGATACCAATTCAACTAGCATGCAATATAATAGACTCATAAACCTACGAACGGTACCCGAAACATCAAACTAGACATAGGCACAATAAACGGAGTCCGTTGGGACACCACGGGGAACAGGGAACATCAAACGGGGAAGCCGGGGTCCCGAAGGGGGATGATTTTCCAGCGGGTAGCTGGTGGGTGGGGGCCACCCGCCGGCTGCACGCCGGTTTCACTGTTCCGGGCAGCGGGTCGCCGGCGGGCAGCTGCCCGCCCGCCGGCTGCCCGCTGCCGGAGACGACTTCTCGGCCGTGGGTAGGTGGCGGGTCCCCTACCCCCCACTGACTCTTATCACACAATTACGCCCCGGGAACCATTGTGGAACCCGAAACCATGCTTAGACACTTTACAACGCAAGTAATAACAACACGTAGACAATTAACGGATCAAATACGAGAAACGAACGGCACATAACCTATCATGCTTTTCTAATATAATCAACACCCAAACATGCGATTTCCCCACCCGATAATCCAAGAATAAGATCATACGATACAACTAGGGTTCTAATCACTTTTATATCAACAAGTATACGGTTCGTCTTCTAATTGCAAGATTCGGTAAGAATAACACATGAACATCAAGAGCATCACACAATTATCAAGAACAACACACAATCATCAAGAACTTTATATAATCATCAAGAATTCCGTAATCATCAAGAATCTCCCAATATCAAGATCATCAAGATCCCTCATGGAATCATCACATCAAACATCAATAATAATCATCATATCTCGCCAATACACAATAATATGGGGGAAACCCTAAGGGGGAATCATAGCTATGAAAATAGGTTTTGTTGAGACATGGGTTACCTCTTAGCTTTAATTAATTCCTTGGCTATGAAGGATCTTTCTTTAAGCTTCCTTGCTTTCTTTATTTCTCCTAAGGGGATTCTTGGAGCTCTTTTGGGGTGGTGGGGCGTTATTTTTGTGGGAAGTTCTAGGTGCCTCCTAAGTCCCCTATTTATATATTTAGGAGTCCTAATTAGGAACTAATATTATAGGCTCGCTAATTCTATTCCTTTTGGAACTAAGGATTGGGTTTAGGGGTTGGGTTTATATATGAGGGCCCATGGACTATGGTGGGCCTTTTTCCCTAATTAATCATTATGATTTATTCTTTCTCTTGGGCTATTGATTAATTAATTAAATGGTTTTAGGGGCCGTAACACGGGGTGTTACACTGTCTAACACCCCGTGTTACGAGTCCTAAAACCAATTAATTAATTAATTAATAGCCCAAGAGAAAGAATGAATTATAATGATTAATTAGGGAAAAAGGCCCACCATAGCCCGTGGGCCCTCATATATAAACCCAACCCCTAACCCCAATAGGATTAGACTCTAAATAAGATCCCTAGATCTATAAATAGGGAACTTAGGGGGCACCTAGAATCCCTCCCACAAGAAAAACACCCCACCACCAAAAGAGCTCCAAGAATCCCCTTAGGAGATATCAAGAAAGCAGGGAAGCTTAGAGAAAGATCCTTCATAGCCAAGGAATTAATTAAGGCTAAGAGGTAACCCATGTCTCAACAAAACCTATTTTCATAGTTATAATTCCCCCTTAGGGTTTCCCCATATTATTGTATATTGGCGAGTTATGATGATTATTATTGGTAATTGATGTGATGATCCCATGGGGGATCTTGATGATCTTGATATTGGGAGATTCTTGATGATTACGGAATTCTTGATGATTATATAGAGTTCTTGATGATTATGTGTTGTTCTTGATAATTGTGTGATGCTCTTGATGTTCATGTGTTATTCTTTCCGAATCTTGCAATTAGAAGACGAACCGTATACTTGTTGATATAAAAGTGATTAGAACCCTAGTTGTATCGTATGATCTTATTCTTGGATTATCGGGTGGGCAAATCGCATGTTTGGGTGTTGATTATATTAGAAAAGCATGATAGGTTATGTGCCGTTCGTTTCTCGTATTTGATCTGTTAATTGTCTACGTGTTGTTATTACTTGCGTTGTAAAGTGTCTAAGCATGGTTTCGGGTTCCACAATGGTTCCCGGGGCGTAATTGTGTGATAAGAGTCAGTGGGGGGTAGGGGACCCGCCACCTACCCACGGCCGAGAAGTCGTCTCCGACAGCGGGCAGCCGGCGGGCGGGCACCTGCCCGCCGGCGACCCGCTGTCCGGAACAGTGAAACCGGCGGGCAGCTGGCGGGTGGCCCCCACCCACCGGCTACCCGCTGGAAAATCATCCCCCTCCGGGACCCCGGCTTCCCCGTTTGATGTTCCCCGTTCCCCGTGGTGTCCCAACGGACTCCGTTTATCGTGCCTATGTCTAGTTTGATGTTTCGGGTACCGTTCGTAGGTTTATGAGTCTATTATATTGCATGCTAGTTGAATTGGTATCCCGTTGGCCTAGGTGGAAGAAGTATGAACCCCTTAGGACTATTCTTAGTAAGTGATGGATCACGCATAGGTTTTGTTATACGTTTTCTCCCCCTTCCTAATGTGTAATGTGGGTTGCCTGTGCTTGCTATGTGTTATGTGTGTGTTACCCCAATTCGGTTGCAATCGGATTGGTTATCCTGAGCTGCGGTTCAGAAGCTGGCTGCGGTCAGATTGATACTCTTGGGCTGCGGTCCACCGTTTGGTTGCGATCAAACGTTTCTATACGAGCTGCGGTTCGTCCTCTTTCCTGGCTGCGGTCAGATGACATTCTCTTGGGCTGCGGTCTACTGTTTGGTTGCGATCAAACACTATGATGAGCTGCGGTTCATCGGTCGGTTGCGATCGACCCCTCCGTGTTGCGATACGGGGCAGGGTGCTGCGGGGCCGTGTCAGAGCTATATGCGCTGACCCTCATGTATGGGCATGCGATTGGTCCTGTGGCGCCAACAAAGTGTGCTATGTGTTGTGATATGGATGAGTGGTGATCATGAGTGTCTTGGGGGATGTGACTATGGGATTTATGTTGGGGATTGTTCATGTTGGGTTGTGACTATTGTTTATGCTTGCCTTATCTGCCTTATCTGTTGTGAACTGCATATGTTTGTTATAACTGTTGCTCGTGTCTGGCCTTATCTGTCGAGTCATTCCCGGTTTTAAAAGCTAGAGTTCGTAGGATATATCTTCATGCTCAAAATGGTTTTTGTATATCTATATATATCTCTATATGTATTGTATTTCAACGCGTTGGAGTGGGTTACCAGCATCTCTCGCTGAACAGATATATTTGGCTTTCAGGCACAGAAGAATAAGTCACCGGAGCGCGCTAGAACTTGGAACGTAGAAGTAGATGGTTTCCCTTTTCGGCCTGCGTGCCATGCTTATGCCTTTACATTATTGAGGATATTAGTTAGTTAGCCTGTGCACCTGAGTTCTCTAGCTCAGGTGTGGCATAGCACCCCATACTGTTGTATTATGTTTTGGGATTTAATGGGATTTCACCCTTATTTTATAAGTTTTAAATGTCTTGAAAATCTGGGGTGTTACAGTTGGTATCAGAGCCTAAGTTTGACCCTAGGGAAAGACTTGTAAGACCGGACTTTAGGACATTAGGCTTGAACTCTAGGTACTTAGGAACATAGGTCTCAGGAATCTTAGGACGCGCGGTGAGACTGAGAAACCTACACATCACCTCCCCTCACTTCATCCCTCTCTAATATTAAGAAACTCTCCTCCGCTTATTACATCAAGGTGAAAACACAAAATAATACCAATCTTTAACCACCAGGATGGCACCCAAGAAGAAACAGACAGGAACACCTGACTCAGAATCTACAACACCTGGCCCAAATCGCCCAGGCACTAAGTACCGTCATTCCCCAACCGCTACCAGCGAACGAGAACTTGGAAATCCACCACCAAGTCTCGGCACACCAACCGCGCACCTTCTCGGGAGACGAAGACCCCACGACCCTCGAGGAATGGATTGAGACCTTCGACAGGGTATTCAGCGCAACCCAATGCCCCGAACACCGCCAAGTCGGGATAGCCTCCTTCTACTTCAGACACGAGGCCGACATCTGGTGGGCCCGTGAGGGGCCTACGTACGAACACGACCCCGGATTCGACTGGGAAGGCCTAAAAACACGGTTACGAGAACGGTTCTACCCCAACCACCTGAAAGCCGCCACACGCGAGGAATTCCTCCACCTAAGACAAGGGACAGCCCCAGTCTCAGAATACTACCAACGGTTCTGCCAACTGGCTAGCCTCACCCCCGAGCTAGTATCCACCGAGGGGATCAAAGTCAGGAAATTCTTAGCAAGCCTTAACTCCAAACACCAGAGGGCCTTGGCCGCCCAAGAACCAAAAACCCTCGGAGAGGCCTACGCCAAGGCGTGTCAACTACAACAGGTAACGAACCCGCCCCAAGGGACACAACTGGGGTATAAAAGGAAGCCCGAAAGAAGTCGCCCAATTCCCACCAAGGAGCCTAAAAACCTCAAAACCACCCCACTGGGCCGGGCCATCACGCCGACTGCCCAGGGGAGGATCCTCACCCTAAGCAAGGCCAGGGTCGGAGATAGCAACATAGTCTCCAGAACTTTCCTCATGCACGCCACCCCAGCCACCATACTATTTGACTCGGGGGCTACCAACTCATTTATAGCAACCGAATTCGCCGCCCAGCTCAACCTTAACGCCAACACCAAGGTCCGGCTCCAAGTCAAGGTGGCCTCAGGCGAGATCATAAAATGTGATCGCATGTACGAGCATGTGATAATCACCATTCAAGGAGTGAAATTTCCCAGCAACCTAATCCAGTTCCAACTGGATGGGATGCAAGTAATCTTGGGCATGGACTGGCTAGGAAAATTCCAAGCGCAAATCTTGTGCGGAGAGCAGAAAGTGGTCCTACGAGGACCAAACGGAAAGAGGGTGTCATACCGCAGTATCCGCCTGGATCCAGGGATCAAGCTTGTAAACACGATGAAAATTAAGAAGTATCTGGGCCAAGGAAACGAGGCCTTCTTATGCTCAGTCGAAGACCTCAACGCCAAAATACTCGAACCACGAGACATCCCAGTGGTAAACGAGTTCACCGACGTCTTTCCGGACGAAATTCCCGGGGCACCCCCGGCCAGAGAGGTTGAGTTCACCATAGACCTCACACCGGGCGCCGCCCCGATCTCTAAACCACCCTACAGACTAGCACCAAAAGAAATGAAAGAACTGAAAACACAACTCCAGGAACTACTAGATAAGGGTTATATCCGACCCAGCACCTCCCCATGGGGAGCACCGGTACTATTCGTTAAGAAAAAGGATGGGAGCATGCGCCTATGCATCGACTACAGGGAACTCAACCAAGTTACAATAAAGAATAGGTACCCCCTTCCCCGGATAGATGACTTATTCGACCAACTTAAGGGGGCAGGTGTAACACCCGTGTTACGGCCTTTAATCCTGGATTAATTATTTAATTAATCCCGCTAATAATAATTAAATATGATTAATTATGTTTAGTTCCCCTTTAATTAATTATTAGGGTCCACCGTGAACCGTGGACCCTTGCCTAAATTAGAGGCTTAAGCCTATTAGGAATAAAGATAGTAAACCTTTTACTATTCAGATTGTGATTAAGATCCGCTTTAATTAATATAGGCCCTTATCCCTAAAGCAAGTCCCTGAGTCCTATAAGGAATAGAATTAGTAAACCCATACCATTCAGGCCCTAATTAGGAGTCTTAAATATATAAATAGGGAACTTAGGAGACACCCGGAACCCCCACACGCCTAGACGCCCCATCACCCCAGGAGAGCTCCAAGAATTCCCTTAGAAGAAATCAAGAAAGCAAGAAAGCTTAAAGAAAGATCCTTCATAGCCAAGGAATTAATTAAGGCTAAGAGGTAACCCATGTCTCAACAAAACCTATTTTCATAGCTATGATTTCCCCTTAGGGTTTCCCCCATATTATTGTGAATGGCGAAATTATGGTAATTATTATTGATGTTGATTTGATGATTCCATGGGGAATCTTGATAATCTTGATATTGGGAGTTTCTTGATAATTATGATGTTCTTGATGATTAATTGGGATTTTGATGATTATGTGTTGTTCTTGATGATTATGATGTTCTTGGTGATTAATTGGCATCCTCGATGTTTATGTGTTATTCTTACCGAATCTTGCAATTAGAAGATGAATCGCATTCTTGTTGATATAAAAATAATTAGAACCCTAGGTTGTATCGTATGTTATTATTCTTGGGTTATCGGGTGGGGAAATCGCATGTTTGGGTGTTGATTATGATTAGAAAAACATGATAGGTTATGTGCCGTTCGTTTATCGTATTTGATCCGTTAATTGTCTATGTGTTGTCGTTAATTACGTTGAAAAGTGCCTAAGCATGGTTTCGGGTTCCACAACGGTTCCCGGGACGAAAATTTGATGAAAGAGTCAGTGGGGGGTAGGTGGGGGGTAGGGGACCCGCCACCTACCCACGGCCGAGAACACTGTTCCGGCAGCGGGCAGCAGGCGGGCGGGCAGCTGCCCGCCGGCGACCCGCTGCCCGGAACAGTATTGTCCGGCGGGCAGCCGGCGGGTGGACCCCCACCCACCGGCTACCCGCTGGAATTTTCCCCCCCTCGGGACCCCGGCTTCCCCGTTTGATGTTTCCCCGATCCCCGTGGTGTCCCAACGGACCCCGTTTGTCGTGCCTATGTCTAGTTTGATATTTCGGGTACCGTTCGTAGGTTTATGAGTCTATTATATTGCATGCTAGTTGAATTGGTATCCCGTTGACCTAGGTGGAAGAAGTATGAACCCCTTAGGACTATTCTTAGTAAGTGATGGATCACGCATAGGTTTTGTTATACGTTTTATCCCCCTTCTCAAGGTGTAATGTGGGTTGCATGTGCTTGCTATGTGTTATGTGTGCGTGTTACCCCAATTCGATTGCGATCGGATTGGTTATCCTGAGCTGCGGTTCAGAAGCCGGCTATGGTCAGATGGGAATTCCTGGCTGTAGTCGGATGGCGGTATCCTGGGCTGCGGTCCAGAAGCTGGTTGTAGTCAGATGGGAATTCCTGGCTGCAATCAGATGACATCTTTCCTGAGCTGCGGTTCAGAGGCTGGCTGTAGTCAGATGGGAATTCCTGGCTACAGTCAGATAACACACTCTCTTAGGCTGCGGTCCACTGTTTGGTTGCGATCAAACATTATGATGAGCTGCGGTTCATCGGTCGGTTGCGATCGACCCCTCCGTGTTGCGATACGGGGCAGGGTGCTGCGGGGCCGTGTCAGAGCTATATGCGCTGACCCTCATGTATGGGCATGCGATTGGTCCTGTGGCGCCAACAAAGTGTGTTATGTGTTGTGATATGGATGAGTGGTGATTATGAGTGTCTTGGGGAATGTGACTATGGGATTTATATTGGGGAATTGTTTATGATGGGTCATGATTACTGCTTATACCTTGCCTTATTTGCCTTATCTGTTATGAACTACTTATGACTGTTATAACTGTTGCTTGTGTCTGGCCTTATCTGTCGAGTCATTCCCGGTTTTAAAGCTAGAGTTCGTAGGATATATCTTCACGCTCAAAATGGTTTCCGTATATCTATATATATCTCTATATGTATTGTATTTCAACGCGTTGGAGTGGGTTACCAGCATCTCTCGCTGAACAGATATATTTGGCTTTCAGGCACAGAGGATTAGAGCACTGGAGCGCGCTAGAACTGGAACGTAGAAGTAGTATAGTTTCCCTTTCGGCCTGCGTGCCATATTATGCATTTATATTTCAGAGGATAGTAGTTAGACAGCCTGTGCACCTGGGTTCTCTAGCCCAGGTGTGGCATAGCACCCCGTACACTTATGTTACGTTTTGGGATTTAATGAGATGTTACCTTTATTATTAAGTTTTAAATGTCTTGAAAATCAGGGGTGTTACAGCAGGGGTATTCTCGAAGATCGACCTGAGATCCGGATATCATCAAATCCAAGTGGCCAAACCGGACATCCAGAAAACGGCCTTCCGAACGCGTTACGGCCACTACGAGTTTACTGTAATGCCCTTCGGCCTCACTAACGCACCCGCCATATTCATAGACCTCATGAATCGAGTATTCCGACCTCACCTGGATGACTTCGTTATTGTGTTCATTGACGACATCCTTGTCTACTCCCGAAATAAAGAAGAGCATGAGAAGCACCTTCGTATATCACTACAAACCCTCAGTGAAAACCAACTTTACGCAAAATTCTCCAAGTGCGAATTCTGGCAAGACAGCGTAGCCTTCTTGGGCCACGTAATAACCAAAGAAGGGATCAGGGTGGACCCCGCTAAGATTCGCGCCGTTAAAGAATGGACCACGCCAAGCTCACTCTCGGAGGACCGAAGCTTCTTAGGCCTGGCCGGTTACTACAGGAGGTTTGTACCCGACTTCACCAAGATAGCCCAACCCATCATTAAGCTCATGAAAAAGGAAACCCCCTTCCGATGGGACAACGACTGCATCTCAGCCTTCCAAGAATTAAAGGACAAGCTAACCACGGCGCCCGTGCTAGCCATCCCCGCCGGAACGGAAGAATTCGAGGTCTACAGCGATGCATCCAAGAAAGGGTTGGGATGCGTGCTGATGCAAAAAGGGAAAGTAATAGCATACGCATCCAGGCAACTCAAAACCCACGAAGTAATGACCTCGAACTAGCCGCTATCGTTTTCGCACTAAAAATCTGGAGGCACTACCTGTATGGGGTACAATGCAAAATCTACACCGACCATAAGAGCTTAAAGTACATCTTCACCCAAAAGGACCTAAACATGAGACAACGAAGGTGGCTAGAACTCATAAAAGACTACGACCTAGACATCCATTACCACGAGGGAAAAGCCAACGTCGTTGCAGACGCCCTGAGCCGAAAGACGAACCATTCCCTCAACACCACGTGGGTCCTACCGGACCAACTGTATAGGGACTTCCAAAAACTACACTTGGAAATAATAGAGCAAGGACAAACCCGCCCCAATGCCTACCTACTCAACACGCAAGCTATACCCGCCCTCTTCGAGGAGATCAAAGCAGGGCAACACGAGGACCCGGAACTAGATAAGATCTGCCATGACCTAACCCAAGGGAAGGAAGGCCCCTTCGAAGCACGCCCGGACGGTAGCCTCCGTTACAAAGGAAGGTGGTGTGTACCCTCAACGCACCCTCACTTGAAACAACGGATCTTGGAGGAAGGACACAACTCCCCGTACTCGGTCCACCCCGGGGGTGACAAGTTATACCAAGACGTAAGGAGAACGTTCTGGTGGCCAAACATGAAGAAGGAAATCGCAGATTTCGTGGCCAGGTGCCTGAATTGCCAAAGAGTAAAGGCTGAACGATGCAAGCCCAAGGGGCTCGTACAACCCCTTGAAATACCACAAGGAAAATGGGATTCCATATCCATGGACTTCGTCGGAGGGCTACCCCCAACAAGAACCGGCAAGGACAAAATCTGGGTCATAGTGGATCGGCTGACCAAAACGGCACGATTCATTGCCATGAAGGAAACATGGACAATGACGCAACTAGCCCAAGCCTACATAAGCCGAGTAGTGAAATGCCATGGAGTCCCCCGAAACATTGTGTCCGATAGAGACTCCAGGTTCCACTCACAATTCTGGAAATCGCTACAATCGGCGTTGGGGACACAACTAAAACTGAGCACAGCCTTTCACCCCACGACAGACGGCCAAACCGAGAGAACCATCCAAACCCTCGAGGATATGCTAAGAGCCTGCACACTAGACTTCCGAGGGACATGGGAAGAACACCTAGACCTCATCGAGTTCTCATACAACAACAGCTACCACGCGAGCATTCGCACGGCACCCTACGAAGCACTGTATGGTCAGAAATGTAGAACCCCCTTATGTTGGGAAGATATGGTCAACCCGGTAACACTGGGCCCCCAATACCTACAAGACACCATAGCTAAGGTCAAACACATCCAGGAAAGGATGAAGGCCGCCCAAGACCGCCAGAAGTCTTATGCCGACCTAAAGAGGAAACAAGCCGAATTCAACCTCGGGGACAAGATCTGGCTAAGGATCTCGCCCACACGAGGAGTAATGAGGTTCGGAAGAAAAGGAAAACTCAGCCCCCGATTCATCGGTCCTTACGAAATCGTAGAGAGAATCGGGGACTTGGCCTACCGCCTCGCCTTACCCATCGAACTAGAACGAGTACACAACGTGTTCCACGTATCTCAACTAAAGAAATACATACACGATCTAAGCCACGTACTCCAACACGAGACCGTAGACCTCGACGAGTCACTAGTATACGAAGAGAAACCCGTAAGAATCCTGGACACCAAGACAAGAAATACCCGGAACCGAGTGTTAGAAATTGTGAAAGTCCTCTGGACCAACCACGGGACCAAGGAAGCAACATGGGAACTTAAGGACACAATGAAGGAGCGGTATCCCGAGCTGTTCACTCCAGGTAACTAAAAGAAAACCTTTCACCAAGAGCCAAGCTTCGGGGACGAAGCTTCCTGTTAAGGGGGGAGAGTGTAACACCCCGTGTTACGAGTCCTAAAACCAATTAATTAATTAATTAATAGCCCAAGAGAAAGAATGAATTATAATGATTAATTAGGGAAAAACGCCCACCATAGCCCGTGGGCCCTCATATATAAACCCAACCCCTAACCCCAATAGGATTAGACTCTAAATAAGATCCCTAGATCTATAAATAGGGAACTTAGGGGGCACCTAGAATACCTCCCACAAGAAAAACGCCCCACCAACAAAAGAGCTCCAAGAATCCCCTTAGGAGAAATCAAGAAAGCAGGGAAGCTTAGAGAAAGATCCTTCATAGCCAAGGAATAAATTAAGGCTAAGAGGTAACCCATGTCTCAACAAAACCTATTTTCATAGTTATAATTCCCCCTTAGGGTTTCCCCATATTATTGTATATTGGCGAGTTATGATGATTATTATTGGTAATTGATGTGATGATCCCATGGGGGATCTTGATGATCTTGATATTGGGAGAATCTTGATGATTACGGAATTCTTGATGATTATATAGAGTTCTTGATGATTATGTGTTGTTCTTGATAATTGTGTGATGCTCTTGATGTTCATGTGTTATTCTTACCGAATCTTGCAATTAGAAGACGAACCGTATACTTGTTGATATAAAAGTGATTAGAACCCTAGTTGTATCGTATGATCTTATTCTTGGATTATCGGGTGGGGAAATCGCATGTTTGGGTGTTGATTATATTAGAAAAGCATGATAGGTTATGTGCCGTTCGTTTCTCGTATTTGATCCGTTAATTGTCTACGTGTTGTAATTACTTGCGTTGTAAAGTGTCTAAGCATGGTTTCGGGTTCCACAATGGTTCCACAATGGTTCCCGGACCCGCCACCTACCCACGGCCGAGAAGTCGTCTCCGGCAGCGGGCAGCCGGCGGGCGGGCAGCTGCCCACCGGCGACCCGCTGTCCGGAACAGTGAAACCGGCGGGCAGCCGGCGGGTGGCCCCCACCCACCGGCTACCCGCTGGAAAATCATCCCCCTTCGGGACCCCGGCTTCCCCGTTTGATGTTCCCCGTTCCCCGTGGTGTCCCAACGGACTCCGTTTATCGTGCCTATGTCTAGTTTGATGTTTCGGGTACCGTTCGTAGGTTTATGAGTCTATTATATTGCATGTTAGTTGAATTGGTATCCCGTTGGCCTAGGTGGAAGAAGTATGAACCCCTTAGGACTATTCTTAGTAAGTGATGGATCACGCATAGGTTTTGTTATACGTTTTCTCCCCCTTCCTAATGTGTAATGTGGGTTGCCTGTGCTTGCTATGTGTTATGTGTGTGTTACCCCAATTCGGTTGCGATCGGATTGGTTATCCTGAGCTGCGGTTCAGAAGCTGGCTGCGGTCAGATTGATACTCTTGGGCTGCGGTCCACCGTTTGGTTGCGATCAAACGTTTCTATACGAGCTGCGGTTCGTCCTCTTTCCTGGCTACGGTCAGATGACATTCTCTTGGGCTGCGGTCCACTGTTTGGTTGCGATCAAACACTATGATGAGCTGCGGTTCATCGGTCGGTTGCGATCAACCCCTCCGTGTTGCGATACGGGGCAGGGTGCTGCGGGGCCGTGTCAGAGCTATATGCGCTGACCCTCATATATGGGCATACGATTGGTCCTGTGGCGCCAACAAAGTGTGCTATGTGTTGTGATATGGATGAGTGGTGATCATGATTTTCTTGGGGGATGTGACTATGGGATTTATGTTGGGGATTGTTCATGTTGGGTTGTGACTATTGTTTATGCTTGCCTTATCTGCCTTATCTGTTGTGAACTGCATATGTTTGTTATAACTGTTGCTCGTGTCTGGCCTTATCTGTCGAGTCATTCCCGGTTTTAAAAGCTAGAGTTCGTAGGATATATCTTCATGCTCAAAATGGTTTTCGTATATCTATATATATCTCTATATGTATTGTATTTCAACGCGTTGGAGTGGGTTACCAGCATCTCTCGCTGAACAGATATATTTGGCATTCAGGCACAGAAGAATAAGTCACCGGAGCGCGCTAGAACTTGGAACGTAGAAGTAGATGGTTTCCCTTTTCGGCCTGCGTGCCATGCTTATGCCTTTACATTATTGAGGATATTAGTTAGTTAGCCTGTGCTCCTGAGTTCTCTAGCTCAGGTGTGGCATAGCACCCCATACTCTTGTATTATGTTTTGGGATTTAATGGGATTTCACCCTTATTTTATAAGTTTTAAATGTCTTGAAAATCTGGGGTGTTACAGTGGGGACTTAGGAGGCACCTAGAACTTCCCACAAAAATAACGCCCCACCACCCCAAAAGAGCTCCAAGAATCCCCTTAGGAGAAATCAAGAAAGCAAGGAAGCTTAAAGAAAGATCCTTCATAGCCAAGGAATTAATTAAGGCTAAGAGGTAACCCATGTCTCAACAAAACCTATTTTCATAGCTATGATTCCCCCTTAGGGTTTCCCCATATTATTGTTTATTAATGATTGGTGATGATTATTATTAATGATTGATATTGGGAGATTCTTGATAATCTTGATATTGGGAGATTCTTGATAATTATGGTGTTCTTGATGCTTACATGGGGATCTTGATGATTATTTGGAATTCTTGATGATTATGTGATGTTCTTGATAATTGTGTGTTGTTTTTGATGCTTATGCGTTATTCTTACCGAATCTTGTAAATAGAAGACGAACCATATTCTTGTTGATATATAAGTGATTAGAACCCTAGGTTGTATCGTATGATATTATTCTTGGTTTATCGGGTGGGGAAATCGCATGTTTGGGTGTTGATTATGTTTAGAAAAGCATGATAGGTTATGTGCCGTTCGTTTCTCGTATTTGATCCGTTAATTGTCTACGTGTTATCGTTAATTGCGTTGTAAAGTGTCTAAGCATGGTTTGGGGTTCCACAACGGTTCCCGGGGCGAAATTATGTGATAAGAATAAGTGGGGGGTAGGTGGGGGGGTGGGGACCCGCCACCTACCCACGGCCGGAAATAGTATATCCGGCAGCGGGCAGCCGGCGGGCGGGCAGCTGCCCGCCGGCGACCCGATGCCCGGAACAGTGAGTCCGGCGGGCAGCCGGCAGGTGGCCCCCCACCCACCGGCTACCCGCTGGAAATTCCCCCAACTTGGGATCCCGGCTTCCCCGTTTGATGTTCCCCGTTCCCCGTGGTGTCCCAACGGACTCCGTTTATCGTGTCTATGTCTAGTTTGATGTTTCGGGTACCGTTCGTAGGTTTATGAGTCTATTATATTGCATGCTAGTTGAATTGGTATCCCGTTGACCTAGGTGGAAGAAGTATGAACCCCTTAGGACTATTCTTAGTAAGTGATGGATCACGCATAGGTTTTGTTATACGTTTTCTCCCCCTTCCTAATGTGTAATGTGGGTTGCATGTGCTTGCTATGTGTTATGTGTGTGTTACCCCAATTCGGTTGCGATCGGATTGGTTATCCTGAGCTGCGGTTCAGAAGCTGGCTGCGGTCAGATTGATACTCTTGGGCTGCGGTCCACCGTTTGGTTGCGATCAAACGTTTCTATACGAGCTGCGGTTCGTCCTTTTTCCTGGCTGCGGTCAGATGACATTCTCTTGGGTTGCGGTCCACTGTTTGGTTGCGATCAAACACTATGATGAGCTGCGGTTCATCGGTCGGTTGCGATCGACCCCTCCGTGTTGCGATATGGGGCAGGGTGCTGCGGGGCCGTGTCAGAGCTATATGCGCTGACCCTCATGTATGGGCATGCGATTGGTCTTGTGGTTCCAACAAAGTGTGTTATGTGTTGTGACATAGACGAGTTGTGATTACGAGTGTCTTGGGGGATGTGACTATGGGATTTATATCGGGGATTGTTCATGTTGGGTTATGATCATTGTTTATGCTTTGCCTTATCTGCCTTATCTGTTGTGAACTGCATATGCTCGTTATAACTGTGCTTGTGTCTAGCCTTATCTGTCGAGTCATTCTCGGTTTTAAAGCTAGTGTTCGTAGGATATATCTTCATGCTCAAAATGGTTTTCGTATATCTATATATATCTCTATATGTATTGTATTTCAACGCGTTGGAGTGGGTTACTAGCATCTCTCGCTGAACAGATATATTTGGCTTTCAGGCACAGAGGACTAGAGCACTGGAGCGCGCTAGAACTGGAGCGTAGAAGTTGAGTAGTTTCCCTTTCGGCCTGCGTGCCATATTATGCATTGTGTTTCAATGGATATTAGTTAGACAGCCTGTGCACCTGGGTTCTCTAGCCCAGGTGTGGCATAGCACCCCGTTGCCGGAGACGACTTCTCGGCCGTGGGTAGGTGGCGGGTCCCCTTCCCCCCACCTACCCCCCACTGACTCTTATCACACAATTACGCCCCGGGAACCATTGTGGAACCCGAAACCATGCTTAGACACTTTACAACGCAAGTAATAACAACACGTAGACAATTAACGGATCAAATACGAGAAACGAACGGCACATAACCTATCATGCTTTTCTAATATAATCAACACCCAAACATGCGATTTCCCCACCCGATAATCCAAGAATAAGATCATACGATACAACTAGGGTTCTAATCACTTTTATATCAACAAGTATACGGTTCGTCTTCTAATTGCAAGATTCGGTATGAATAACACATGAACATCAAGAGCATCACACAATTATCAAGAACAACACATAATCATCAAGAACTCTATATAATCATCAAGAATTCCGTAATCATCAAGAATCTCCCAATATCAAGATCATCAAGATCTCTCATGGAATCATCACATCAAACATCAATAATAATCATCATATCTCGCCAATACACAATAATATGGGGGAAACCCTAAGGGGGAATCATAGCTATGAAAATAGGTTTTGTTGAGACATGGGTTACCTCTTAGCCTTAATTAATTCCTTGGCTATAAAGGATCTTTCTTTAAGCTTCCTTGCTTTCTTGATTTCTCCTAAGGGGATTCTTAGAGCTCTTTTGGGGTGGTGGGGCGTTATTTTTGTGGGAAGTTCTAGGTGCCTCCTAAGTCCCCTATTTATATATTTAGGAGTCCTAATTAGGAACTAATATTATAGGCTCGCTAATTCTATTCCTTTTGGAACTAAGGATTGGGTTTAGGGGTTGGGTTTATATATGAGGGCCCATGGACTATGGTGGGCCTTTTTCCCTAATTAATCATTATGATTTATTCTTTCTCTTGGGCTATTGATTAATTAATTAAATGGTTTTAGGGGCCGTAACACGGGGTGTTACACTCTCCCCCCTTACAAGGGGCTTCGTCCTCGAAGCCCGGTGTTATAGTCCATCCTTTCACCCCTAGACACCTCGTAGCTCGGCCTCCTGATTAGGGTTGCGGCCTTACGTTTGTCTTGACTTGGGGTAGGCTGAACTTTTGATGGTGTTGTGATAGAGAATTTTTCGGTTGTACCTCGGTTTCCTGCGCTGGAACTGGATGCACCGCGAGTGCCCAAGGCGGCCTCGATCGCTGCTATCCTTTGATCGAGTGCGCGTGTGGTGCGAATCAAGGATGAGAACCCTTCTTTCATGATTTGATTCTGCCGGTCGAGCTGAGCGAGTATGCGTTCGTTGACCGAACCCTCATTTTGTCCCCTCGGGTTCCCTCCTGGCTGAGGGTGCACTGACGGGTTAGGCCCGTCTTCCTCCTCTTGTCCCTCATTTCCCTCCGTACCTCCGCAATCTTGCATGGCTCGCTTGAGCTTTTTGTTGGAGATGTCCAATCGATCAACCAACTCCCTACGTTCCTCCTCGGGTTTTTGGCAAATTTCTTCGAGGGTGAGATAGTGTCCTCCCTCGGTGTAGTAGATGTCGTTGCGGCGGAGGTTTTGGGCATTGAAAACCATGCCGTTGGCGGTTTTGACCTCGGTGTGACTTAGGTCCACCCCCTTTTTCTCCATGATCCAACTTAGGATCATCCCGTAGAGTAGGCTAAGCCGGTTGTTTGTTTTGCAGAACTCTATGTGCTTTAGCATGAGTGCCGGCAGGTTGAACTTGATTTTATGTTTTAGGAGATACGCAAAGGTGCACTCCAAGCTCCCCACATCCTTGCTCTTGTTATTGGTGGGCAAGAGGCTATCGGTTACAATCATAAACAATATCTTTTGCTCTGCCGATAGCCACTTTCGGTTTGGTCGAGTGGCCGAGGTGAACCCTTCCTCTTTCCCGAGTAAGTACCCAAGATAGTCCTTGTATCCCGTGGTTTGGGTATCAATCCACCCCTTTCGGTCATAGTCAGACACACCCGTGGTGGTCAATTTCAAGAGCTTGGCCAACCGGCCCTCGGAAAGCACAATTTCCTTGCCACGGACCTTGGTGGTAATTTCTACTTTGTCACCTCGTTTGGTGGCTACAAGGTGTTGGTAGAATTCTTTTACCAAGTCGGGGTATGTATCCCCTTTGATGGCAAGGTAAGTGTCTAAGAGCCCTTGATGTCTAAGCATGTCAACCAATTCGGGAGAGAATTGGTCGGGTTCGAGTGCTTTACCTCCGATTACGGTGTAATCGGCATTGCTCCACTCCGGGGTGCGGATTCCGAGAGGTTTCTTTGGCATGGTGATGATCGTTTGTTGGTGATGTTTCCCGGCGACTCCTTTTTCCGGCACGGCGGCGACGACGATTTTCCGGCGAGCTTTCCGGCGGGTTTCCGGCGGTGGTTCGAGCCGCTACAAGGTGGCGATGGTGGGGCGGGCTCGACAAATTTCTGGCAGGGCGATGGAGGCCTACGGTCGCGTGGGCGTTGGTGGCAGCGGGCGAAGCTTGGGTGGATGGCGGGCGGCATCGCTGGCGGGTAGGGAGGCAGCGGGTCGCCGCTGGGTGTTATCCGGGCGGTGGACGAGGTCGGCTGGAACGGCGGCGCGGCGGTGTGGCGCTTAGCGGTGGCGTTCGGCCGGCGACGGTAGTGCGTGGTCGTCGATTCTGCTGGGGTAGGGCGGCGAGGTGTGTGAGGTGGGGAAGGGAAAGAGTGGGGAAGAAGAAGGGGAGGAAGAAGAAGAAGGGTTTTTGATTTGGGGGTTTTGTGGGTTTTACGGACTTGGAGGGATTTAACAAGGGGTTATCCCCTTAAGGTTTTAAGAAACACTCATGGCTTAGTGGTTGGGACTTGGATTTGTAAATATGAGGTCTAGTGTTTAATTCCTAATGGTGACATTAGGCATTTCATGGTGGTGTGGTCCTCCTTTGTCTTTTTCCTTATTTTGTCCTTTAGTGGGGGAAGGGTTGGGTTGATGATATCACTTGTGCTTTATCTTCGTAGTGGAAATTGAAGTTTGACCAAAGATCCTTATTCATAATACTTCCGAAGTAGCTAAGCTAAATAGACATAATGTTTTCGAAGTATTTAAGCTAAATAGGTGGTCCATACGATACAAGGGGTGGTTACAAGGGGTGTGATGGTTTATCCTAGACAGAATTCGTTTTCTGGGTTTTCTTTGGTGGGATCCGTATGGTCCTCGTCTTCCGGGATTGGGTTTTCCCCTTCTAGGTCTTCTTCGTTTCCGAGGTTGGCCTGAGTGTGGCTCATAACGAATACCTTTCCGGGAGCGCCGTAACTTCCTTGATGACCGGTGCCCCCGTGTTTGGCCCACGGTGGCGGGGCGCGGTCTTTGGGGTCGAGTGCACTGGAAGGCCTTGTGCCCCTCCTCTCCGCAGTTGAAGCATCGCCAGGGGTTGCCTGCGCAATCCTTGCCCCTATGGCTTTTGTTGCATCTCGGACAAGGGAAGCTTCTTGGATTAGCTTCGTTGTTTCCCAGGGTCGGTCTTTGGTTGGTTTGGTTGTTCGTCCTTGTGCCGGTGTCGTTTCTCGTTCTTTTCACTGGCGGTGCCCCACTTTCGGTGTTTCTTCTTCGTATTTGTTCCTGAACTCCGCGTTGGAGTAGTTGGATCTGATAGAGATTCGCGGCACTGGAGTAAGCCTCGTTGAGGGTCCGAGGTCTGCTTACCACTAGCGCCTTTCGAGCTTCGAAGTTGAGGCCCGACACGAATCTCTCTATCTTGGTTACCTCGGTGGGGACTAGCTCTGGCGCGAAGCGTGCCAGCTCGAGGAATCGTTTATGGTATTCTACGACGGTGGCCGTTCCTTGTTTTAGATGAAGGAACTCTTCGTACATGGATTCCTTCACGTGGGTTGGATAGAATCTCTCTCGTAGTCGTGTCTTGAGGTCCTCCCAATGAACCCCGGTTCTTGTTAATAGGTGGGTCCCTCGTGGATCCACCAGAGGTCGGCCTCGTGCCCGAAGTAGAACGAGGCTATTTCTACGCGGCGTTCCTCTGGGCATTCCACTGCTCCAAAAATCTTATCAAGCGTCCGGATCCATTCTTCTAGGACCGCGGGATCCTCTTCTCCCGAAAACGTGGGTGGTCGGTGATTTGAGACTTGTCGGGCGACGTCCGAGTTTGCGTTTGATGGAGGCGGTGGGGGCCTGTTGTTGCGAAGGGCCGCGTCACTTAGTGCCTGTGCGACCTGTGTTAGTTGCTGTAGAGTTTGGGTCAAGGGGTCATTAGTGGCGGGTTCCGGAGTCCTTGATTGCCTTCTGTTCGGTGCCATGCTATCATTTTTCTGGTCAGTGTTTATAAGAATGTTAAGTTAGAGTTCGATGCACTTCTGGTGAAGTGATAAGTGGGGAAGGGTTTTAGAATGGGGAAGGGCAACGTGTAGGGAAGTTATGTGTAGGTTTCACAATCTCACCGTGCGTCCTAAGATTCCTGAGTCCTATGTTCCTAGGTACTTAGAGTTCAAGCCTAACGTCCTAAAGTCTGGTCTTAAGAGTCTTTTCCTAGGGTCAAACTTAGGCTCTGATACCAACTGTAACACCCCAGATTTTCAAGACATTTTAAGCTTATATAATAAAGCTAATATCTCATTACATCCCAAAGTATATCATAAGTGTACGGGGTGCTATGCCACACCTGGGCTAGAGAACCCAGGTGCACAGGCTGTCTAACTAATATCCATTGAAACACAATGCATAATATGGCACGCAGGCCGAAAGGGAAACTACTCTACTTCTACGCTCCAGTTCTAGCGCGCTCCAGTGCTCTAGTCCTCTGTGCCTGAAAGCCAAATATATCTGTTCAGCGAGAGATGCTGGTAACCCACTCCAACGCGTTGAAATACAATACATATAGAGATATATATAGATATACGAAAACCATTTTGAGCATGAAGATATATCCTACGAACTCTAGCTTTTAAAACCGGGAATGACTCGATAGATAAGGCCAGACACGAGCAACAGTTATAACAAACATATGCAGTTCACTACAGATAAGGCAGATAAGGCAAGCATAAACAATAGTCACAACCCAACATGAACAATCCCCAACATAAATCCCATAGTCACATCCTCCAAGATACTCATGATCACCACTCATCCATATCACAACACATAGCACACATTGTTGGCGCCACAGGACCAATCGCATGCCCATACATGAGGGTCAGCGCATATAGCTCTGACACGGCCCCGCAGCACCCTGCCCCGTATCGCAACACGGAGGGGTCGATCGCAACCGACCGATGAACCGCAGCTCATCACAGTGTTTGATCGCAACCAAACAGTGGACCGCAGCCCAAGAGAATGTCATCTGACCGCAGCCAGGAAAGAGGACGAACCGCAGCTCGTATAGAAACGTTTGATCGCAACCAAACGGTGGACCGCAGCCCAAGAGTATCAATCTGACCGCAGCCAGCTACTGAACCGCAGCTCAGGATAACCAATCCGATCGCAACCGAATTGGGGTAACACACACATAACACATAGCAAGCACAGGCAACCCACATTACACATTAGGAAGGGGGAGAAAACGTATAACAAAACCTATGCGTGATCCATCACTTACTAAGAATAGTCCTAAGGGGTTCATACTTCTTCCACCTAGGCCAACGGTATACCAATTCAACTAGCATGCAATATAATAGACTCATAAACCTACGAACGGTACCCGAAACATCAAACTAGACATAGGCACGATAAACGGAGTCCGTTGGGACACCACGGGGAACGGGGAACATCAAACGGGGAAGCCGGGATCCCGAAGGGGGATGATTTTCCAGCGGGTAGCCGGTGGGTGGGGGCCACCCACCGGCTGCCCGCCGGTTTCACTGTTCCGGGCAGCGGGTCGCCGGCGGGCAGCTGCCCGCCCGCCGGCTGCCCGCTGCTGGAGACGACTTCTCGGCCGTGGGTAGGTGGCGGGTCCCCTACTCCCCACTGGCTCTTATCACACAATTACGCCCCGGGAACCATTGTGGAACCCGAAACCATGCTTAGACACTTTACAACGCAAGTAATAACAACACGTAGACAATTAACGGATCAAATACGAGAAACGAACGGCGCATAACCTATCATGCTTTTCCCCACCCGATAATCCAAGAATAAGATCATACGATACAACTAGGGTTCTAATCACTTTTATATCAACAAGTATACGGTTCGTCTTCTAATTGCAAGATTCGGTAAGAATAACACATGAACATCAAGAGCATCACACAATTATCAAGAACAACACATAATCATCAAGAACTCTATATAATCATCAAGAATTCCGTAATCATCAAGAATCTCCCAATATCAAGATCATCAAGATCCCTCAAGGAATCATCACATCAAACATCAATAATAATCATCATACCTCGCCAATACACAATAATATGGGGGAAACCCTAAGGGGGAATCATAGCTATGAAAATAGGTTTTGTTGAGACATGGGTTACCTCTTAGCCTTAATTAATTCCTTGGCTATGAAGGATCTTTCTCTAAGCTTCCCTGCTTTCTTGATTTCTCCTAAGGGGATTCTTTGAGCTCTTTTGGTGGTGGGGTGTTTTTCTTGTTGGAGGGATTCTAGGTGCCCCCTAAGTTCCCTATTTATAGATCTAGGGATCTTATTTAGAGTCTAATCCTATTGGGGTTAGGGGTTGGGTTTATATATGAGGGCCCACGGGCTATGTTGGGCCTTTTTCCCTAATTAATCATTATAATTCATTCTTTCTCTTGGGCTATTAATTAATTAATTAATTGGTTTTAGGACTCGTAACACGGGGTGTTACACTCCCCCCCCCTTAACAGGAAGCTTCGTCCCCGAAGCTTGGCTCTTGGTGAAAGGTTTTCTTTTAGTTACCTGGAGTGAACAGCTCGGGATACCGCTCCTTCATTGTGTCCTTAAGTTCCCATGTTGCTTCCTTGGTCCCGTGGTTGGTCCAGAGGACTTTTACCATTTCTATGACTCGGTTCCGGGTATTTCTTGTCTTGGTGTCCAGGATTCTTACGGGTTTCTCTTCGTATACTTGTGACTCGTCGAGGTCTACGGTCTCGTGTTGGAGTACGTGGCTTTGATCGTGTATGTATTTCTTTAGTTGAGATACGTGGAACACGTTGTGTACTCGTTCTAGTTCGATGGGTAAGGCGAGGCGGTAGGCCAAGTCCCCGATTCTCTCTACGATTTCGTAAGGACCGATGAATCGGGGGCTGAGTTTTCCTTTTCTTCCGAACCTCATTAATCCTCGTGTGGGCGAGATCCTTAGCCAGATCTTGTCCCCGAGGTTGAATTCGGCTTGTTTCCTCTTTAGGTCGGCATAAGACTTCTGGCGGTCTTGGGCGACCTTCATCCTTTCCTGGATGTGTGTGACCTTAGCTATGGTCTCTTGTAGGTATTGGGGGCCCAGTGTTACCAGGTTGACCATATCTTCCCAACATAAGGGGGTTCTACATTTCTGACCATACAGTGCTTCGTAGGGTGCCATGCGAATGCTCGCGTGGTAGCTGTTGTTGTATGAGAACTCGATGAGGTCTAGGTGTTCTTCCCATGTCCCTCGGTTTTAGTTGGCCGTCTGTCGTGGGGTGAAAGGCTGTTCTCAGTTTTAGTTGTGTCCCCAACGCCGATTGTAGCGATTTCCAGAATTGTGAGAGGAACCTGGAGTCTCTATTGGACACAATGTTTCGGGGGACTCCGTGGCATTTCACTACTCGGCTTATATAGGCTTGGGCTAGTTGCGTCATTGTACATGTTTCCTTCATGGCAATGAATCGTGCCGTTTTGGTCAGCCGATCCACTATGACCCAGATTTTGTCCTTGCCGGTTCTTGTTGGGGGTAGCCCTCCGACGAAGTCCATGGATATGGAATCCCATTTTCCTTGTGGTATTTCAAGGGGTTGGACGAGCCCCTTGGGCTTGCATCGTTCAGCCTTTACTCTTTGGCAATTCAGGTACCTACCCACGAAATCTGCGATTTCCTTCTTCATGTTTGGCCACCAGAACGTTCTCCTTACGTCTTGGTATAACTTGTCACCCCCGGGGTGGACCGAGTACGGGGAGTTGTGTCCTTCCTCCAAGATCCGTTGTTTCAAGTGAGGGTGCGTTGAGGGTACACACCACCTTCCTTTGTAACGGAGGCTACCGTCCGGGCATGCTTCGAAGGGGCCTTCCTTCCCTTGGGTTAGGTTGTGGCGGATCTTATCTAGTTCCGGGTCCTGGTGTTGCCCTGCTTTGATCTCCTCGAAGAGGGCGGGTATAGCTTGCATGTTGAGTAGGTAGGCATTGGGGCGGGTTTGTCCTTGCTCTATTATTTCCAAGTGTAGTTTTTGGAAGTCCCTGTACAGTTGGTCCGGTAGGACCCACGTGGTGTTGAGGGAATGGTTCGTCTTTCGGCTCAGGGCGTCTGCAACGACGTTGGCTTTTCCCTCGTGGTAATGGATGTCTAGGTCGTAGTCTTTTATGAGTTCTAGCCACCTTCGTTGTCTCATGTTTAGGTCCTTTTGGGTGAAGATGTACTTTAAGCTCTTATGGTCGGTGTAGATTTTGCATTGTACCCCATACAGGTAGTGCCTCCAGATTTTTAGTGCGAAAACGATAGCGGCTAGTTCGAGGTCATGGGTGGGGTAGTTTTCTTCGTGGGTTTTGAGTTGCCTGGATGCGTATGCTATTACTTTCCCTTTCTGCATCAGCACGCATCCCAACCCTTTCTTGGATGCATCGCTGTAGACCTCGAATTCTTCCGTTCCGGCGGGGATGGCTAGCACGGGCGCCGTGGTTAGCTTGTCCTTTAATTCTTCGAAGGCTGAGATGCAGTCGTTGTCCCATCGGAAGGGGGTTTCCTTTTTCATGAGCTTATTGAGGGGTTGGGCTATCTTGGTGAAGTCGGGTACAAACCTCCTGTAGTAACCGGCCAGGCCTAAGAAGCTTCGGACCTCCGAGAGTGAGCTTGGCGTGGTCCATTCTTTAACGGCGCGAATCTTAGCGGGGTCCACCCTGATCCCTTCTTTGGTTATTACGTGGCCCAAGAAGGCTACGCTGTCTTGCCAGAATTCGCACTTGGAGAATTTAGCGTAAAGTTGGTTTTCTCTGAGGGTTTGTAGTGATATACGAAGGTGCTTCTCATGCTCTTCTTTATTTCGGGAGTAGACTAGGATGTCGTCAATGAACACAATAACGAAGTCATCCAGGTGAGGTCAGAATACTCGATTCATGAGGTCCATGAATATGGCGGGTGCGTTAGTGAGGCCGAAGGGCATTACGGTAAACTCGTAGTGGCCGTAACGCGTTCGGAAGGCCGTTTTCTGGATGTCCGGTTTGGCCACTTGGATTTGATGATATCCGGATCTCAGGTCGATCTTCGAGAATACCCCTGCCCCTTAAGTTGGTCGAATAAGTCATCTATCCGGGGAAGGGGGTACCTATTCTTTATTGTAACTTGGTTGAGTTCCCTGTAGTCGATGCATAGGCGCATGCTCCCATCCTTTTTCTTAACGAATAGTACCGGTGCTCCCCATGGGGAGGTGCTGGGTCGGATATAACCCTTATCTAGTAGTTCCTGGAGTTGTGTTTTCAGTTCTTTCATTTCTTTTGGTGCTAGTCTGTAGGGTGGTTTAGAGATCGGGGCGGCGCCCGGTGTGAGGTCTATGGTGAACTCGACCTCTCTGGCCGGGGGTGCCCCGGGAATTTCGTCCGGAAAGACGTCGGTGAACTCGTTTACCACTGGGATGTCTCGTGGTTCGAGTATTTTGGCGTTGAGGTCTTCAACTGAGCATAAGAAGGCCTCGTTTCCTTGGCCTAGATACTTCTTAATTTTCATCATGTTTACAAGCTTGATCCCTGGATCCTGGCGGATACTGCGGTATGACACCCTCTTTCCGTTTGGTCCTCGTAGGACCACTTTCTGCTCTCCGCACAAGATTTGCGCTTGGAATTTTCCTAGCCAGTCCATGCCCAAGATTACTTGCATCCCATCCAGTTGGAACTGGATTAGGTTGCTGGGAAATTCCACTCCTTGAATGGTGATTATCACATGCTCGTACATGCGATCACATTTTATGATCTCGCCTGAGGCCACCTTGACTTGGAGCCGGACCTTGGAGTTGGCGTTAAGGTTGAGCTGGGCGGCGAATTCGGTTGTTATAAATGAGTTGGTAGCCCCCGAGTCAAATAATATGGTGGCTGGGGTGGCGTGCACCAGGAAAGTTCCGGAGACTATGTTGCTATCTCCGACCCTGGCCTTGCTTAGGGTGAGGATCCTCCCCTGGGCAGTCGGCGTGATGGCCCGGCCCAGTGGGGTGGTTTTGAGGTTTTTAGGCTCCTTGGTGGGAATTGGGCGACTTCTTTTGGGCTTCCTTTTATACCCCAGTTGTGTCCCTTGGGGCAGGTTCGTTACCTGTTGTAGTTGACACGCCTTGGCGTAGGCCTCTCCGAGGGTTTTTGGTTCTTGGGCGGCCAAGGCCCTCTGGTGTTTGGGGTTAAGGCCTGCTAAGAATTTCCTGACTTTGATCCCCTCGGTGGATACTAGCTCGGGGGTGAGGCGAGCCAGTTGGCAGAACCGTTGGTAGTATTCTGAGACTAGGGCTGTCCCTTGTCTTAGGTGGAGGAATTCCTCGCGTGTGGCGGCTTTCAGGTGGTTGCGGTAGAACCGTTCTCGTAACCGTGTTTTTAGGCCTTCCCAGTCGAATCCGGGGTCGTGTTCGTACGTAGGCCCCTCACGGGCCCACCAGATCTCGGCCTCGTGTCTGAAGTAGAAGGAGGCTATCCCGACTTGGCGGTGTTCGGGGCATTGGGTTGCCCTGAATACCCTGTCGAAGGTCTCAATCCATTCCTCGAGGGTCGTGGGGTCTTCGTCTCCCGAGAAGGTGGGCGGTTGGTGTGCCGAGACTTGGTGGTGGATTTCCAAGTTCTCGTTCGCTGGTAGCGGTTGGGGAATGACGGTACTTAGTGCCTGGGCGATTTGGGCCAGGTGTTGTAGACTCTGTTTCTTCTTGGGTGCCAACCTGAGCTGCGGTTCAGAAGCTGGCTGCGGTCAGATTGATACTCTTGGGCTGAGAACTCAGGTGCACAGGCTAACTGTAACACCCCAGATTTTCAAGACATTTTAAGTATATCATAAGTGTACGGGGTGCTATGCCACACCTGGGCTAGAGAACCCAGGTGCACAGGCTGTATAACTAATATCCATTGAAACACAATGCATAATATGGCACGCAGGCCGAAAGGGAAACTACTCTACTTCTACGCTCCAGTTTTAGCACGCTCCAGTGCTCTAGTCCTCTGTGCCTGAAAGCCAAATATATCTGTTCAGCGAGAGATGCTGGTAACCCACTCCAACGCGTTGAAATACAATACATATAGAGATATATATAGATATACGAAAACCATTTTGAGCATGAAGATATATCCTACGAACTCTAGCTTTTAAAACCGGGAATGACTCGACAGATAAGGCCAGACACGAGCAACAGTTATAACAAACATATGTAGTTCACAACAGATAAGGCAGATAAGGCAAGCATAAACAATAGTCACAACCCAACATGAACAATCCCCAACATAAATCCCATAGTCACATCCCCCAAGACACTCATGATCACCACTCATCCATATCACAACACATAGCACACTTTGTTGGCGCCACAGGACCAATCGCATGCCCATACATGAGGGTCAGCGCACATAGCTCTGACACGGCCCCGCAGCACCCTGCCCCGTATCGCAACACGGAGGGGTCGATCGCAACCGACCGATGAACCGCAGCTCATCATATTGTTTGATCGCAACCAAACAGTGGACCGCAGCCCAAGAGAATGTCATCTGACCGCAGCCAGGAAAGAGGACGAACCGCAGCTCGTATAGAAACGTTTGATCGCAACCAAACGGTGGACCGTAGCCCAAGAGTATCAATCTGACCGCAGCCAGCTTCTGAACCGCAGCTCAGGATAACCAATCCGATCGCAACCGAATTGGGGTAACACACACATAACACATAGCAAGCACAGGCAACCCACATTACACATTAGGAAGGGGGAGAAAACGTATTACAAAACCTATGCGTGATCCATCACTTACTAAGAATAGTCCTAAGGGGTTCATACTTCTTCCACCTAGGCCAACGGGATACCAATTCAACTAGCATGCAATATAATAGACTCATAAACCTACGAACGGTACACGAAACATCAAACTAGACATAGGCACGATAAACGGAGTCCGTTGGGACACCACGGGGAACGGGGAACATCAAACGGGAAAGCCGGGGTCCCGAAGGGGGATGATTTTCTAGCGGGTAGCCGGTGGGTGGGGGCCACCCGCCGGCTGCCCGCCGGTTTCACTGATCCTTGCAGCGGGTCGCCGGCGGGCAGCGAGTCGCCGGCGGGCAGCTGCCCGCCCGCCGGCTGCCCGCTGCCGGAGACGACTTCTCGGCCGTGGGTAGGTGCCTTATCTGTTGTGAACTGCATATGCTCGTTATAACTGTGCTTGTGTCTAGCCTTATCTGTCGAGTCATTCTCGGTTTTAAAGCTAGTGTTCGTAGGATATATCTTCATGCTCAAAATGGTTTTCGTATATCTATATATATCTCTATATGTATTGTATTTCAACGCGTTGGAGTGGGTTACTAGCATCTCTCGCTGAACAGATATATTTGGCTTTCAGGCACAGAGGACTAGAGCACTGGAGCGCGCTAGAACTGGAGCGTAGAAGTTGAGTAGTTTCCCTTTCGGCCTGCGTGCCATATTATGCATTGTGTTTCAATGGATATTAGTTAGACAGCCTGTGCACCTGGGTTCTCTAGCCCAGGTGTGGCATAGCACCCCGTAGCCGGAGACGACTTCTCGGCCGTGGGTAGGTGGCGGGTCCCCTTCCCCCCACCTACCCCCCACTGACTCTTATCACACAATTACGCCCCGGGAACCATTGTGGAACCCGAAACCATGCTTAGACACTTTACAACGCAAGTAATAACAACACGTAGACAATTAACGGATCAAATACGAGAAACGAACGGCACATAACCTATCATGCTTTTCTAATATAATCAACACCCAAACATGCGATTTCCCCACCCGATAATCCAAGAATAAGATCATACGATACAACTAGGGTTCTAATCACTTTTATATCAACAAGTATACGGTTCGTCTTCTAATTGCAAGATTCGGTAAGAATAACACATGAACATCAAGAGCATCACACAATTATCAAGAACAACACATAATCATCAAGAACTCTATATAATCATCAAGAATTCCGTAATCATCAAGAATCTCCCAATATCAAGATCATCAAGATCTCTCATGGAATCATCACATCAAACATCAATAATAATCATCATATCTCGCCAATACACAATAATATGGGGGAAACCCTAAGGGGGAATCATAGCTATGAAAATAGGTTTTGTTGAGACATGGGTTACCTCTTAGCCTTAATTAATTCCTTGGCTATAAAGGATCTTTCTTTAAGCTTCCTTGCTTTCTTGATTTCTCCTAAGGGGATTCTTAGAGCTCTTTTGGGGTGGTGGGGCGTTATTTTTGTGGGAAGTTCTAGGTGCCTCCTAAGTCCCCTATTTATATATTTAGGAGTCCTAATTAGGAACTTATATTATAGGCTCGCTAATTCTATTCCTTTTGGAACTAAGGATTGGGTTTAGGGGTTGGGTTTATATATGAGGGCCCATGGACTATGGTGGGCCTTTTTCCCTAATTAATCATTATGATTTATTCTTTCTCTTGGGCTATTGATTAATTAATTAAATGGTTTTAGGGGCCGTAACACGGGGTGTTACACTCTCCCCCCCTTACAAGGGGCTTCGTCCCCGAAGCCCGGTGTTATAGTCCATCCTTTCACCCCTAGACACCTCGTAGCTCGGCCTCCTGATTAGGGTTGCGGCCTTACGTTTATCTTGGCTTGGGGTAGGCTGAACTTTTGATGGTGTTGTGATTGAGAATTTTTCGGTTGTACCTCGGTTTCCTGCGCTGGAACTAGATGCACCGCGAGTGCCCAAGGCGGCCTCGATCGCTGCTATCCTTTGATCGAGTGCGCGTGTGGTGCGAATCAAGGATGAGAACCCTTCTTCCATGATTTGATTCTGCCGGTCGAGCTGAGCGAGCATGCGTTCGTTGACCGAACCCTCATTTTGTCCCCTCGGGTTCCCTCCTGGCTGAGGGTGCACTGACGGGTTAGGCCCGTCTTCCTCCTCTTGTCCCTCATTTCCCTCCGTACCTCCGCAATCTTGCATGGCTCGCTTGAGCTTTTTGTTGGAGATGTCCAATCGATCAACCAACTCCCTACGTTCCTCCTCGGGTTTTTGGCAAATTTCTTCGAGGGTGAGATAGTGTCCTTCCTCGGTGTAGTAGATATCGTTGCGGCGGAGGTTTTGGGCATTGAAAACCATGCCGTTGGCGGTTTTGACCTCGGTGTGGCTTAGGTCCACCCCCTTTTTCTCCATGATCCAACTTAGGATTATCCCGTAGGGTAGGCTAAGCCGGTTGTTTGTTTTGCAGAACTCTATGTGCTTTAGCATGAGTGCCGGCAGGTTGAACTTGATTTTATGTTTTAGGAGATACACAAAGGTGCACTCCAAGCTCCCCACATCCTTGCTCTTGTTATTGGTGGGTAAGAGGCTATCGGTTACAATCATAACCAATATCTTTTGCTCTGCCGATAGCCACTTTTGGTTTGGTCGAGTGGCCGAGGTGAACCCGTCCTCTTTCCCGAGTAAGTACCCAAGATAGTCCTTGTATCCTGTGGTTTGGGTATCAATCCACCCCTTTCGGTTATAGTCAGACACACCCGTGGTGGTCAATTTCAAGAGCTTGGCCAACCGGCCCTCGGAAAGCACAATTTCCTTACCACGGACCTTGGTGGTAATTTCTACTTTGTCACCTCGTTTGGTGGCTACAAGGTGTTGGTAGAATTCTTTTACCAAGTCGGGGTATGTATCCCCTTTGATGGCAAGGTAAGTGTCTAAGAGCCCTTGATGTCTAAGCATGTCAACCAATTCCGGAGAGAATTGGTCGGGTTCGAGTGCTTTACCTCCGATTATGGTGTAATCGGCATTGCTCCACTCCGGGGTGCGGATTCCGAGAGGTTTCTTTGGCATGGTGATGATCGTTTGTTGGTGACGTTTCCCGGCGACTCCTTTTTCCGGCACGGCGGCGACGGCGATTTTTCGGCGAGCTTTCCGGCGGGTTTCCGGCGGCCTCTTTTCCGGCGGTGGTTCGAGCCGCTACAAGGTGGCGATGGTGGGGCGGGGCTCAGCAAATTTCCGGCGGGGCGATGGAGGCCTACGGTCGCGTGGGCGTTGGTGGCAGCGGGCGAAGCTTGGGTGGATGGCGGGCGGCGTCGCTAGCGGGTAGGGAGGCAGCGGGTCGCCGCTGGGTGTTCTCCAGGCGGTGGGCGAGGTCGGTTGGAACGGCGGCGCGGCGGTGTGGCGCTTAGCGGTGGCGTTCGGCCGGCGACGGTGGTGCGTGGTCGTCGGTTCTTCTGGGGTGGGGCGGCGAGGTGTGTTAGGTGGGGAAGGGAAAGAGTGGGGAAGAAGAAGGGGAGGAAGAAGAAGAAGGGTTTTTGATTTGGGGGTTTTGTGGGTTTTAGGGACTTGGAGGGATTTAACAAGGGGTTATCCCCTTAAGGTTTCAAGAAACACTCATGGCTTAGTGGTTGGGACTTGGACTTGCAAATGTGAGGTCTAGTGTTCAATTCCTAATTCCTAATGGTGACATTAGGCATTTCTTGGTGGTGTGGTCCTCCTTTGTCTTTTTCCTTATTTTGTCCTTTAGTGGGGGAAGGGTTGGGTTGATGATATCACTTGTGCTTTATCTTCGTAGTGGAAATTGAAGTTTGACCAAAGATCCTTATTCATAATACTTCCAAAGTAGCTAAGCTAAATAGGCATAATGTTTTCGAAGTATTTTAGCTAAATAGGTGGTCCATACGATACAAGGGGTGGTTACAAGGGGTGTGATGGTTTATCCTAGACAGAATTCGTTTTCTGGGTTTTCTTTGGTGGGATCCGTATGGTCCTCGTCTTCCGGGATTGGGTTTTCCCCTTCTAGGTCTTCTTCGTTTCCGAGGTTGGCCTGAGTGTGGCTCATAACGAATACCTTTCCAGGAGCGCCGTAACTTCCTTGATGACCGGTGTCCCCGTGTTTGGCCCACGGTGGCGGGGCGCGGTCTTTGGGGTCGAGTGCACTGGAAGGCCTTGTGCCCCTCCTCTCCGCAGTTGAAGCATCGCCAGGGGTTGCCTGCGCAATCCTTGCCCCTATGGCTTTTGTTGCATCTCGGACAAGGGAAGCTTCTTGGATTAGCTTCGTTGTTTCCCAGGGTCGGTCTTTGGTTGGTCGGGTTGTTCGTCCTTCTGCTGGTGTCGTTTCTTGTTCTTTTCACTGGCGGTGCCCCACTTCCGGTGTTTCTTCTTCGTATTTGTTCCTGAACTCTGCGTTGGAGTAGTTGGATCCGATAGAGATTCGCGGCACTGGAGTAAGCGTCGTTGAGGGTCCGAGGTCTGCTTACCACTAGCGCCTTTCGAGCTTCGAAGTTGAGGCCCGACACGAATCTCTCTATCTTGGTTACCTCGGTGGGGACTAGCTCTGGCGCGAAGCGTGCCAGCTCGAGGAAACGTTTATGGTATTCTACGACGGTGGCCGTTCCTTGTTTTAGATGAAGGAACTCTTCGTACATGAAATGACGTTGGCTTTTACTTTGAACATGAAATGAGTCGCACAATGCGTGTGTAAAACTAGTCCACTTATAAAATTTATAATCAATCATTATTTTTCATTTGTACAAAAGAATCTGGAAAGATTCCTAATTATTATTAATTATAATATTTTTGGGATAATAAACTCATCAATATTAGCGCAAGGTACAACCTTAAAACTAGTCTAATGGAAGAACGTGTTTTGGTACAGGAGACGAGACTATTTTGCCAAGAAGATTTGGAAGAGCAAAGACTACGTTGTGCATCATAACACCTTTGACGGGGTCTGCTCTTAATTTTCAATATAATGTAACAATCCTCAGCTCCCACCCTATATATATAAGGTGTAAACGCGAAAAACTTGAATTGTATATATTCAAAATTTAAAGTATCTGTTACAAGTAGTATGTATCAATCAAGAAGGGGTATAATCTCTAGATGGTCCTCTGATTCTCTATTAGAAGTATGTCTATTAGATGTGTGCCAAATTTGGAATATGCCAAATTGGAACTGTGCCGAGTCCAGAGTATGCTGAACTTGAAGTAGTTCCCTGTTAGAAGTATGCCGAGCTGGAAGTATGCCGAGTTCGGGAGTATGCCGAACTTGAAGTAGTTCCTTGTCGGAAGTATGCCGAGTTCGGGAGTATGCCGAACTTGGAGTAGTTCCTTGCGGAAGGGCCTCCGGAGTTATGTAGCTTGTTCTTCAATGTAGGGCTAATATGCAGCTTGATCTTCAAAGAAGGGCTTTCGGTGTGGGCTTTCGGTGTTCAAGTGGCGTGTTCCTCAGCGCCACAACTGCGGGCGTGTTCCAGACGATATCCTGAAGAGATTTCGGCAGAGCTTCGGTAAGCAGATTTCCAGAGCCCATTCTTTGAAAATGAAACCACTATTTATAGTGGTGAGGGTGAGGGAAAATCTCCAACCAACTCTTAATTCCTAATTTAATTAAATTAAGGAACGTATCGGGACACCATTGCGTCCAGGTTCATGATTTCATTAAATTTTCAAATAATATCCAATATTCAAATTTCCCAAAATTATATAATCCACATATAATTTTGATGGGCCAAGACCAAGTCAAACCCGCTAATTAGGCAACCCAATTCATCCAAGCAGCCTGGTCCAACTCGATTAAATATTTCATCATCTCGGGCCGAACAATCCATCATTCAATTACATTTAATTAAGTAACTAAACCAATTAAATATTTAATGGACCATTTAATTAACCCAATGAAATAAATATTAGTCCAATTAGCCTAATTAAAGTAATTAATTTAATAATTAAATATTCACCACGACCCAATAACATCATTCAAATATTTGATGCTTACAAATTGCCCCTTCGGGACTTGCTTGACGTGCCTTAATTAAATGCGGAGGGAAGGAAGTCTCGAAATTAGAAATAATCCAAAGTCCATGTTTGGAATGGCAGCCGATTATAATTTGACCGCACATGGATGACTTCCAATTTACACATCGGCCCAATTGTATCCCTCATTTCATCAAAAGGTCCATTTCACAAAAAAGGCCCAATCCTAAATTTAATCAAAATCAATCCCCTCCTAAGTTTTAGCAATGTACGACAATTCACCATGTTCCATACTCCCATCACACATAAGCAGCTTGTCCACATGGCCACAAATTAACAACCTTTATCCTAATACCACCCAAACCATGCATTTGAGAAATCAAACAAAGCAAGAATTGAGAACATTGGATGGGACTCCTTGGGAACAATGACACCATTTGGAGGCATGGCTGTCGACAATGACACCATTTGGAGAGGAAAGCTATTGGATAGTCACCGGGCATGTGCTCCGGCATGTTGCCGTCGTCATCGTAGGGTGTTGCTCCGGCACGCCTTTGTCGCTGTCACAAGGTTGGATGTCACTGAGCGCATGCTCCGGCACGTTGCTATCATCGACGGGCTCGTCGAAGGAGGATGCGCATGACTGTCGACAATGACACCATTTAGAGGCATGGCTGTCGACAATGACACTATTTGGAGAGGAAAGCTATTGGATAGTCGCCGTGCTCGGGCAAGTTGCCGCCGGTTCATCAATGGAGAAGAAGACCGCTATGGAAGTCCGTCAGTGGAAACACCAAAACATCGGAAAGAAATGCTGCGTTGTTTCTGCTCTAATCAGAATTGAAATGAAATTAAGGAGAGACTACACAGAGCCAGGTGCCGTCTCACTTTCCCATGTCTGCTATATGCGTGTGTCAGTATATATGCAACATGTGTAGTAGATAGAAAACCTCTGTTTTGTTTTCTTACTTCCCCTTGCCACGTGGGTGCATATATAAACATATATATGACACGTCCTTCTGGTCCATGTGATAATTGATATGGGGTACATATATGTATATATATATATATATAATATGTGTTTTAATGCCTTTGCTTTTGCATGGATATACATATATATATAGATAATATTCCACTGCTAGCGTTTATATATATATATATATATATATATATATATATATATATATATATATGTATAAAATATGTGCACATACATGGTCCAGAGGTTGTGTTAGGTGCATGTATGTATATAATTATATACATGTAATCTGATTTGACTTGAATGTATTGTAGGCATGTATATGGTGTAGCTATATGCGTATAATATTATATATGGGCCACTGGTTGATGTGATAATGGCTTCCACATTGCAAATCACATATAGTAATATATACTTATGTATACACGTGCATAATATATATATATATATATATATATATATATATATATATATATATATATAGAAGAGCGCTCATATGCGGCGGGGTCTTACGGTGCGGCGGGGTCTTACGGTGCGGCGGTGCGGTCAAATTCCAGAATACACCAATAGTGTTAACAATATGCACCAACAGTGTAATAAAAACACACCCCAATGAAATGTAATAAAACATCACAAAATACACCACAGACTCAAAAAAACACACCATATAACTCACCACCCCCAATGGTGTATTTCTGAACAGTGTATGGTGTTTTTACTCACACCTAATGGTGTGTGTTTGGTGATGCAGGGCTCTGTTTACTCTGTTTTGTGTGGTGTATTTTCTAACGTTGATGGTGCATATTTGGTGAACTATTGGTGTTGCCGCACTATAAGAAATAACCGCACCGTAAGACACTGCCGCACCTGAACCCGCCTATATATATATATATATATATATATATATATATATATATATTATGTGTACACGTATCATATATATATATATATATATATATATATATATATATATATATATATATATATGATACGTGTACACATAAAATATATATTATATTGGTTGTTTTGGGTATCATATACATATATGTGTTATGAGAATTTGCTTGAACATTTTCGTGGCAATTTCTTCTAAGCCTTAGACTTAAAACTTTTTCTTTACTTTATGATTTCCTTGCAAAATCTCTGGCTTGACTTGATTTTGAGTAGAGAACCAGACTTCTGATAAATCAAAGGCATGGACTCTGTGGGCAATTCGGCCTACACCATATGGCTTATTCAGATACCCTCTCAACATATACCCTCTCGACTTTGAATGCTTGGAGATGATAAAGCTTTGTGTAACTAGCAGCCTCGCTTTAAGACTGAATTCAATTGCATCAAGGGGTACCACGGAGAGACTGAGGTCGCACTCAGTATGCATCATGCCCTCTTGGAGGCCACCATGAGTCAGTTTCGACTCGTGCCAGGGAGTCTTGAAGGATATGTGACAGTTTCAACTCATGTCAAGGAGTCTTGAAACATATGAAGCAATTTGACTCATGTTAGAGAGTCTTGAAACCTCGCTTTAAAATTTCGTATAGGGCTAGCCCCTACCAGCTTACTCGTCAAAATGCATGTGCTTACAACACTTTTATCGCCGAGGCTACCGAGCTTCAATGAAGATTCCCGAACTCTTGATAATTGAACGCTTCTCATTTGGGTGCCGGTCTTTTAGCAATAATTCAAACAACTTTGCTTTGACTTGTCGAATGATTGTCCTTCTACACCACTCTTGCAACATGAATTGAATTTGTTTTTGTTATGACTGAACTTAGATAATTTGATTTCTAAGCTGCCTACGTACTCCTATAAAGGAGATCAAGTCAAACGTAGTTCAAATGATTTTTTTTTTTACAAAGTAGAGCCGTTCACAGTTTAGACTCATGCAGGCCAGGAGCGTCCAGGATTTGGGCCCACCCATAGACAAAGCGAGATGCATTAGCAGTTTAACCACGTGCTGCATTTTTGGTGGATGAGTCGTTCATCATATTTCCACGACTTGTGTTAACACCCCAAGTTTAAGGGTGGTAAAGCTTTAGGAACCTTCCATTATTCGGACCGATCTTCAAACCAGCTTCACTAATTAGCTTATAAGCCCCGCCGATGTAAACTTCTAAAATCACGTAGGGACCATCCCACCTTGAAGTGAACTTGTGGCCGGTTTTTCTTGTGACAATGATGGGCCTGCGAACAGCTAGGACCTTGTCCCCAATTTGAAAGGAACGGGTCCTTACCCTTTTGTTAAAAGCTCTAGACATGCGAGCATGATAGCACTCCAAGCTTTGTTGCGCTTGCAGACGTTTTTCATCCAAGGCTTCCAACTCAGCCAAGCGCAACTTAGCATTTTCTTCATCAGTAAGCCCTTCTTGTATAGCCAACCTTAGGGACGGTATTTGGCGTTCTAGAGGCAAGACCGCTTCTAAACCATACACCAAAGAATATGGACTGCTTTGAGTAGGTGTGCGGTACGTGGTTCTATACGCCCACAAAGCTTCTTCCATTCTGTCATGCCAGTCCCTTTTTGATTTTGAGACCACTTTCTTCAACAAATTGCATAGGGTCTTGTTAAAAGCTTCAGCAAGCCCATCCGCAGCTGCATAGTAAGCTGACGAGTTTCGCTGCTTAAAGTCAAAAAGCTTGCAGATCTTGTCCATCAACTTGTTGTCAAAGGGCTTCCCATTATCTGTTAAGATATATCGCGGGATACCAAATCGATAGACGATGTGGACACGGAGAAAGTCTGCAACATTTTCTTTCTTCACCTCCTTCAATGCCACAGCTTTCGCCCACTTTGAAAAGTAGTCGGTGGCAGCTAGTATGTAGGCATGCCCTGCAGATGACTTAGGCGTAATTGGGCCAACCACATCAAGTCCCCAAGCATCAAATGGCCAAGATGCAACTGTTGGGTGTAGAGGTTCTGGTGGCTGATGGATAAAGTTTGCATGATATTGACAAGCTTGACATCTTCGAGCATAGTCTATGCAATCCTTTACCATTGTAGGCCAATAATAGCCCATTTGCTTAATGTGGAAGTGTAAGTTGGGATCGGATTGATGTGCACCGCAAACCCCAGAATGAGCTTCTTGCATAGCTTTTAAAGCTTCCTCTTCCCCTAGACACCGGAGAAAGACTCCCTCGAATGAACGACGATACAATGTTTCTTTATAGTAGATGAAGCGAGGAGCTCGACGCTTTATATCCACCCTCTTACGAGGATCTTCGGGTAACTTTCCATCAGTGAGGTAGTCAATCAACGGTTGCCTCCAGTCATCCTTGCCTATATCATAAACTGAGGCAGTGGGGAGTTCAACAGTTTCATCAATTGAGCCGTCTTCATTGAAGATTGGCGGAACTGCCCACCTTTGACATACTTGTACTCGGGCTGCAGGATGAGCAATAGTTGAAGCCAATGCGGCTAAGGCGTCAGCCTGCTTATTTTCTTTTCTCGGTACATGTTCAATTGTGACGTCCCCTAACCATTGCATGAGTATCTTTGCATAGTTGTTATATAGGACTAACTCCGCCTTTTTCACTTCATATAGACCCAAGACTTGGTTTATGATCAACTTTGAATCTCCATAAATGTTAATTCTCAATTGCTTCATATCAGCTGCTATTTCGAGCCCAAGTATCAATGCTTGGTACTCAACAACGTTGTTCGAACATCGCTCGGTTAAGGTGAATGAATATGGCAACACCTCGCCTTCTGGAGTGACGAAGACAAATCCAGCACCTGCCCCTTCTTTATGCGAAGCTCCATCGAAGTACATCTTCCATGGGGGTAGGACTTCAATGACAAGCACATCTTCATCAGGCAAATCGCCAGACAACTCCCATTCAGGAGGTATTGGGTGGTCTACTAGGAAATCGGCCAAGGCTTGCCCCTTGACTAATTTCTGCGGCACATAGATGATTTCAAATTGTTGAAACAATAAGTACCACCTTGCAAGGCGGTCGGAAAGGACGACCTTCGCCATAACATACTTCACCGGGTTCGCTTTGGAAACAAGCCGGATGGTATGAGCCTCAAAGTAGTGCTTAAGTTTTCTGATGGCGAACACAAGTGCCAAACATAGCTTTTCAATTGGGGAGTACTTTAACTCGTTCGGGGTCATCATTCTACTAAGATAGTAGAGACCATTCTCCTTCCCCTTGCAATTTTCTTGAGCAAGCAAGGCGCCCACAGAACTGTCTTGGGCGGAGATATAGAGGATTAGTGGGCGACCGTGAACAGGAGCGGTTAGCACAGGCGGCATCATCAAGTATGACTTGATACTCTCAAATGCGTTCTTGCATGCCTCATCCCATATGAATGGGATGCCCTTTTTCATCAATCGACTAAAAGGTTGACTTCTTCCCGCTAGGTTTGATATGAACCTTCGGATGTAAGCCAACTTCCCTTGTAAGCTTTTAAGCTCATGAAGGTTTCTCGGCTCAGGCATCTTCATTATGGCGTCAATTTTGGCTTGTTCAATCTCGATGCCCCTGTGTCGAACAGTAAACCTGAGGAACTTTCCTGCAGCAACCCCGAAAGCACATTCCAAGGGGTTCATTTTGAGTTGAAACATTCGTAGGCGGTCGAAGACTTGCCTTAAATGCACCAAGTGATTTGTGCGCAATTTCGACTTCACAACCAGGTCGTCTACATAGCATTCAACCATTTTGTGCAGCATATCATCAAATATTATCTGCATAGCCCGTTAGTATGTAGCACCTGCATTTTTCAAACCAAAGGGAATTACTTTGTAATAGTAGATGCCTTTCGGCGTTCGGAATGCAGTTAAGTCTTCATCTTCCGGCGCCATGCGGATTTGATTGTAACCGGAGGAGCCATCCATGAATGACAGGATCTCATGCCCAGTCACGACATCTATCATTAACTCCGTGATAGGAAGCGGGAAGTCATCTTTCGGGCATGCCACATTGAGGTCCCAAAAATCTACGCAGACGCGGATCTGGCCATTCTTCTTGCGCACGGCCACAATACTGGATATCCAGGTTGGATATTTAACTTCACGAATGAAGCCAGCCTCAATAAGCTTATTAACTTCTGTTTCATTCGAGGGAATGAGCTCGGGGCGGAAGCGTCGTTGAGCTTGCTTAACCGGGCGACACCCCTTCTTCACTGCTAAGCGATGCACAGCTACCTTTGGGTTTAACCCTGGCATCTCCTTGTATGTCCATGCAAAGACATCAATATATTCTCTTAGCAATGTGACATAGATTTCCTCATCTTCATCAGATAGGAGTGCGCTAATGAAGATAGGACGAGGATTTTCAGGCGTTCCCAGATCAACTTCTTTTAATTCGTCCACCGCGGCTCGTACGCCTTCTTCTAACTCATGGGGTGCATCTTCTGTATCTTCCCCCTCAATCGGGGTTTCATCACATAAAGTGATATGGAACGACGATGCCACCTCTTCCTGAGTGGTTGGTGGTACGTCATCACTTGAGCCTACGCTTTCCTCATTCTCTTCTTTATGTACACGAGTGTGTACAATGGTCTTCGATTGGACTTTCAACACTTCACCACATGAAACATGAATATATGTTTCCCGTCTCATACGAGAAGGAATCATGCTTCTGAGCCTTTTGGGAGGTTCCACTTCAGCAGGAACATTGGCACTGTCTCTAATAACTTGGACAACTCCAAGTCGATCATGCATCGACTTTCTCTTTAGGGCTTTAGGACTTGACCCCAGTCTATCAAAGACTGAGCGTCGAGAGTCCGCCTTACCGATTCGATCCAAGACTGACTTCTTTTTGTCTTGCCCATTATCATTGGTAGGAGTGATTTTTTGGATCATACTCGCTTCCCTCCGCGAAGATACAATTACTTGCAGCCCTGTTTATAAGAATTCGCACTGGTTTAGGGGGGACATAGCCCAACCCTTTGCGCGTTTGAGGTTCTTGGTGATTTGCTTTGCCTTTACCACCGGCTTCTGGGATGAGCTTTCCCAACTTCTGTGGCTCGTTGGGGTTATAGCCAGCCTTGGCTAGAAGCTTATAAGCGTTAGGGTCGAAACCCTCGGTACGCTTGGCGGGGAATATTTGGCCCACTTTACCACCACTTTTCTCTTCAGATGATTTTGCTGCATGTGTTTTTAGTGTAACAATCCTTGCAAGCGGGAAGATGAGTTTCGTGTTGTGTTGATCTCCATCTACAGGTTTTTTTTCCCTTTGACTTTGATTGGGAAGATGGATCGTCATTGCTTTCCTCAATATCTTCAACAATAACTTGCCTTTTAATGTAGAACTTTGCGTCTGCAAAGTAAGACTCAGCCTCTGTGAAAGGGCTTTCATCGGCGACAACCTTTTCAACTACGTCGTTCATTTCAAACATGAGGCATTGATGCCAAGACGAGGGTACTACCCCATTTTCATGTATCCACGGCCTTCCAAGTGACAAGTTATAGGATGTCCTTGCATCTATGACATGGCAGAGGACACCTGAACTCAGGCTTCCAATTCTTAAGTCAAGTCTGATGATGCCGATTGCTCTTTGCCCTCCCTGGTTGAAGCCTTGTATCATTAGACGACTTTGGGCAAGCTCATTTGTAGATATACCAAGGTCCTTCATAGCTCGGAGGGATAGGATGTTGACAGCTGAGCCTTGATCAACCATAATTCTTTTGAGTTTTTGCCCACGGGTGTAGCCTTCAACAAATAATGGGCGATTGTGTGGCGTGCCTCCAAGTAACAAGTCTTCATCCTTGAAGGTAATTTCCGTGGAGTAGGAAGTAGCCTTATGCATTAGCACTTCCTCATCCTCGATGTGTTTAGGAGATGAACATTCACCTCCATCTTCTGGCTTGTCATTTGTATTTAGGCAGGAGCTAGAAGTGCCTACCCCTTGAAGATCAAATACCTTTGGCATATATTGAGCCAAATGAACTGGTGCACGTGGCTGTTTGACATGCCCCTTCATCTTTGGTCTACGGGCATGGCCACTTGTTGAGGTTTCCTCAATCCAACTTTTCACTATGTGCTTTTGATGCTTCACAGGCTCAACTTTCTTCTTTCTATGAGTGACAATCACCCATTTTCCTTCGGACGTGTTATCATTCTGCCGTGGTTCTGAACTTTGACCAGCAACAAGCTTAACAATGAAGGGGAGTGGACGCCTCCGTTGTTTTCCATCTTCCTTTACAGTACATAGCAGAGTGAATTGTCCGAGTGTAATTGAGATTTGATTCGAGCTCGCATTAGCATCAGCGAGCTCAATTTTTCCATCCCTGGCCAGTGCCATAACTTTGTCTTTGAAGATAAAGCATTTCTCAATTGGGTGACCGAGAAGACGGTGGTAATTGCAGTAATATGGGTCATCCACCCTTGTAGCTTCATCAGGATGTTTCATTTCCGGCAACTCAATGAGTCTAAGTTTGAGTAGCTCATCAAACATAGGAGATACATCGGAATCCATGAAAGGATAAGTCTTCTCCTGCCTTTCTTCAATTGTCGGCCTTCTACCACCCCTTGACGGGCCAGAAAATGATCTTGACCTAGGCCTTTCAGTTGCCTTAGTGAAGACTGTCATAGGAGTAGCCTTCACATTCATCACTTCTTTCTTTTCTTGTTTTGGAAAAGGTTTGTTCCACTTTTTAACTTCTTGTTTTCCAGGTGCATTTGAGGAGCTAGGCAAGTTCAATATGTTGAGCCCTTCGCTAGCTTCGATGCTCAACTCCATGTCGTGAACACGACTGGATAACTCTTCGAAGGACTTTGGCTTAATCCCTTGTAGGATATAGGAGAGTTCAAAGTGCATGCCTTGGATGCACATCTCAATTGCAGAACTTTGGGATATTCTTTCTTTGCAATTCAAGCATAGTTCCCTCCATCTTTCGATGTAGGCACCGGCGCGTTCACCCTTCCATTGGTGAGTAGTGGTGAGTTCCAAGAAGCTGACTGTTCTCCTCGTGCTATAGAAACGGGTTAAGAACTCACGTTCCATATCATGCCAGCTATCAATGCAGCCGGGCGCGAGGTAAGTGTACCAATCAAACGCAGTTTCCTTTAATGAACGGACAAACTGCTTTACTAGCAGATCGCCATAAGTCCCGGCATCATTGCATGTCTCCACAAAGTGGGCAATGTGCTGTCGAGGATTTCCTTTACCATCAAACTGCAGAAACTTAGGAGGTTGATAGCCGTAGGGCATTTTCAACTCCTCAATTCTTTGTGTGTAGGGCTTAGCATAGGAATATGAAGGTTGGCCTTCATCCAACTTGCCTTTGATGGCCCCCATTATGTAGTCCTTCAACTGATCCACCAGTATCATGGTTTCGGTAACTGGAATAGTTTTCTCAGTTGCAGGTAAGCGGGAAGCAGCTTCTCCTGCTGCATGGCTGACGGGAGGTGGTGGTGATTGCTGACCAACCTCTTCTTGCCCTTCGGGGTTGCTTTCCTGGAGCACGACTTCTTTGCTCCTCCATGATGCTTCCTACCCTATTATCGAGGCTCTGATACCAACTGTAACACCCCCCAAAAACAAGACCTAAAAACAAGTCTTAACACATGCAGATTAACAACAAAACACTAGCACAGCGGAAGAAAACAGAAACTGGATAAAAGAAATCCAAGACAGGGGTGTTATGCCACGTCTACCACACCCGGTAAACGCTAAGGCGAACAATCTGCAAGTGTATCACTATCCCAAAACATCAAACCACAAACAGTATAAAACCATTGGCACGCAGGCCACAAAAACACAATCTAGAGGTACAGGTGCTAAGCTACCGGCTCTAGACATCGCGCTCGACTACTCAACACCTGAAAGATACAAAGATAAACATCGGGGCGACGCTCGGTCAGCGAAAGATGCTGGTAACCCACCAATACCGTTAAGTATCATAAATAGGTAGATATAAGATATAAAAACCATTTTCAAAACGGAATACATTTATATAAGTCAAAAGCCAAGATCAAAAGACAACACAAGACTCACCACTCACAAGGATAACACCGGGAACACATCCCAAACCACAAAGTTAACCACACACAAGGATAAAGACTCACCCAACGACAACACATGCCAAAACGCCACAAGGCTCCGTGACTACACACGTCACGAGAGAAGAGAACTCACCACAACGGCTACACAAGCCCTCGTGACATCACCCATCACGAGTTGATATGCCTTCCTTATGCCCTGTTCCAACCTTATGGCTACCCCCATCCTTGTACCTTCGAAGCCAACCATTACCTCCAGAAAACCCCTGTACAGCCAAGTCCAACCTTATTCCGCCGGGACCGTCGTCCCCCACCTATAACCATCAACGAAAACCCACCAATCACGGCAACACATGCCCGGATAACACAATGTTATCCCCCAAACATGTGGACTCAGCCACAACTCCATAATCACGTCACAGCCACCACGAGGACCACTGCAATACCTTGGTGACTAGCGTCCCATACCACTAATCATGCAATCCAGGTAGAGCCACACACGCACCACCACTCACACGAAACAATCAACGGATTGCAAAGAAGGTATGAAACACACTCAACAAGGAACGGGTCACAGCCCAACAACAACAACGATGAATAACACAAGTTATCATCAACCAAACGGAAGGTACGAACAACACACATGCTAGCATTAAGACAACGAACTAGCATGCTTAACAATGGGGAAACTCAAGATAGTTCCGGGGAACACACAAGACACCACTCGGTTCAACGAAACACAAAGTTGAACACTTAGCACGATTCAAGACACCAAAGATCCTACATGGATACCTACCATAAAGCTCTAGACCTACGAAACATCAAGAAGACGCTCAAATAGTTCCACAAAGAACAACGGGAAGACAAAAGATCAAACACCAAGACAAACGAATCACGGGGAACAAATCCTGAACCAAACACCATCGTGTTCCCCGCGGGTGGACCCACGGGTAGTGCCCCACCTGTTGTCCCGCCCGCGGGTATAACACCCACAAGGCAACACGTTCCCCGCGGGTAGGCCGGCGGGTGGTGCCCCGCCCGCCGTTCCGCCCGCGAGTACGTCCCTGTACCACAACAAATCCCTTCGGGGATTTTCTCCTCCAAACACAAATTCAAGTCCAACACATGCCAAATCTCACCAAACACAACAAAATGACTTGAACCAAGGAAAATGCCAAGCAATGGCACAAAGGAATCCTAAACACAAGCTCTAGATATGTAATATCACAAGATAAATGCATAAACTCTCACATTTCATAGCAAAACACAAATAGAAGCCAAGAAATCATATATAAGTAAGCAAAATAGGTTTTGTAGAGCATGGGTTACCTCTTGAAGACCAAAAGACTCTTCTTACACCACAACAAGCTCTCTTCTAAGCTCACTAGCCAAACCCACTTCAAGATCAAACCAAAAGATCATAAAGATCCTACCTTTAAGAAAAAGACAACTAAGATGGAACCAAAAAGACTAGACAAGCTTAGATCTTACCTTTCTAGATGCCCAAATAGAGGAAAGATTGAATCTTGGAAACAAAACTTGGAATCTTGACAAAGGTCTCACTAGGCTTGAAGAACAAGCTACTCTTCTTTTCTAGAGAGAAGGTATAGATATTTTCTAGGAATTGTAAGGAATGAAAAATGAAGAAGTCTTCTAGGTTAGGATACAAAACTAACTCTTGGTGAAAAGACAAGGATCCTTACTAACTCTTAGAAAGTGTAAGGAACAAGGGAACTCCTCTTAAAGCACAAGGTACAACACCACTTAAAGATTGACTAGTCAAATACTAGTCCTTGAGTATCAAAAAATCAGGATTTTAGGAATCAATTCCTCAAAGAAATAGAATTAATTACTCAATTAATTCATGGATTGGAGTGTGGATTTTTGGGGTGTCACATCCTCTCCCCCTTCAAAGATGTTTCGTCCCCGAAACTTGGGTACAACGAGTTAAAACAAAAGGTAACAAGGAAACAAAATTGTGACAAGAATTTCAAGAATATCCCTTTTGGTCAAAACACCAAAAGTTCTCACAAGGTTCCAAGGTAAAGAAAAGACATTACGAATTCAAGGATTGGCAAGAGGTCAACAAACGGATAGATTGAGAATCAAGAACTCTACCCTCAACACAACAACCAACTTCTACACAACAACTTAGAACTAAACAACTAACCCAAACACCAACTAACACACTAGCCAAACAACAAGGCAACAAACAAAACAAGCAAGCACACAAAGCACACAACAACCTAACACCAAGCTACAACAGCTAAGAAACAACAAGAAAGAAGTGAACGGGGTTACCACAACACAACTAGAACTCCTCACTCTCCGACTCTTCGGCTTCTTCAGACTCTTCCTCTTCGGCTTCATCTCTGTGACTAGAACTAGCTTCAAACCGATCCAGCCTCTGATGCACTGCGACAAACTGCGACCTCACAAACGCAAAGCCCTCGGCGATCAAACTGTTCTGCTGACGAAGCAAAGAGACGACATCCTTCTCTCTCTTGGTGCGGACTTCTTTCCTTCTCCGGCTTTCCTCACTGTCTGATTCACTTACTTCAGCTTCAGTGGTCTCCGGTGCTCCTTCTTCTTCTTCCTGATCTGTTTCCTCCTCAACTTCTTCGTCACCACCCAAACTCTGGACTGCGAGGCTCAACTACCTGGCATGGATCCCAAGCCCAGCAGCTAACTCTGCTCTCTCAACAGGTGCTTTCCTAGCAACCTCTTCAAGCGTGATGTACTCACCACTATCCAACTGAAACAGATTACAACTTCGGAGATTGGCGGTATCCAACACCATCTTTCCCACAGCCTTCGGGAGACAACCATCCACACTAACACCTTTCTTAACCAAGATCCAGCTTAGCACCATTCCATACGGCAAACTCTTCCGGTTGTGATCCCGGCAAAACACCATGTGTTGCATCATCAAAGCAGGCAGATTGAACTTAACCATATTCTTCAAACAGAAAGCAAAGGTGCACTCCAACTTATCCAACAAACTGCTCTTGTTGTTGTTAGGCAACAAACAATCTGACACCAACATCACCAAGATCTTTTGTTCCGCAGACAACCACTTCTTTTCCGGCCTCGAAGCTTGAGTGAAACCACTCGCACGGCCAAACAGATAGCTCAAATAGTCACGGTACCCTATGGTATCCGTACTAATCCAAGAATGACCACTGTACTGAGCCACTCCGGTAGCAGACAAACTCAACAACTGGGCTAACCTCTTCTCAGTCAACACAACCTTCACACCTCTCACCTTAGAGGTGATCTCAAGCCTTTCACCTTCCTTCGTCACAACCATGTGACGGTAAAACTCCTTCACCAAACTCGGGTAAGTCTCGGCCCTTATGGCGAGAAACCCATCCAACAAACCTTGAAACTTAAGCAAATCCAACAAGGAACTTGAAAAAGATTCCGGATCAAAAGCTTTACCTTCAAGCACAAGGTAGTGGGCATCCACCCATTCCGCTTTCCTAGCCAAGCTTGACCTTCTAGGCATGGAGGAAGATGATCCAAAGCTCAACAAACAAAGCCCACAACTTACCTTCTTCACACTCATGCTGCATTCTCTCTCTCGCTGCACCCTCTCTCTCTCTCGAGGCTGCTCTCGGCGACGCGGCACACAGCAGGACGGCAGCGGCGACGGGACGGCGAGGCTCCGACGGTGGCGAGACGGTGGTGCGACGGGCAGGTAGGTGGGGGTGGGATGGCTTCGGGTAGCTCACGGGTAGGAGAAGGAAAAAGAAGAAGAGAATTTGGGGGAAGAAATTAGGGATTTGGGTGAGATTGGGGAAAAAGATGATTAAATTTGGGGATTTTGAACAAAGTGGGATTTAAGGTTTAGAAAGAATTAAAATGGGTTAGGTTCCAAGAAAGATAATTGGCTCAAGTGGTTTAGAGGTTGGGTAAAAAAGAAATTGGTTACGGTTCAAAACTCAAAGGCTACAAAGAAACATTAGGCTTAACTTTTAGGCTACACAAAGAAAGATTTTGGTAGGGATTTGCTATTTTCCAAATCAAAGAATACTTGGAAAATTTAGGGAAAAGCTCAAGGAATTGTTGTAGGAACAACCAAGTCCAAAGGTGGAAGAATTGGGCTAAGCACAAGATAACTCAAGGATAGATGGCTACCACAAACAAGATACCAACTAAAGAGAACACTTAGCAAGAAAAGAGTCTATACTAAGCATCCAACGAAAAACTAACAAGGAAAGCATGCCAAGGATTGCCAAACAAAGACAACTACGAAACACAAGATAACACCCAAGGCAACAAAGAACACAATGCTCTTGAGAACACAAGGATAGGCTCAAAACAAGGGTTACCTGCTAACTCCTCCTCCACCAGACCCTCCGACTCCGCCTGCGAACGCGTCATCACGAAAACTCTCCCAGGTGGCCTAGCTCCAACAGCTCCACGACTCGAACTCCCTCCTGGTGCTCCTCCGGCTCCCGGGGGTGGCGGCAGCGCTCTCTGACCGACAAGCTGAGGACACTTCGCTACTCTATGACCAACAACCCCACAGCGAAAACACTTAAACGCCTGGCCATAGCAAACTTGGCTCGGATGCACCTTCCCACACTTGCGACAACCAACCGACTTAGCTTGAACCGGAGGCTCCATCCTAACTGGTCCTTGAGGAGAATATGACACAACTCTAGCCGGAAAACTCGGTCGGGGCTTCTTGAAAGCAAAAGAACCACCACACTCAACTCTCTTCCTAGCCAACTCAAGCGAACCCTTCTGAAGCTGCTGAACACGAAACAGATCCGCGGCACACAGATACGCATCCTTGAGAGAACTAGGCCTACTCACCGTCAACGCTTTTCATGCCTCATAATTCAGACCGGCAATGAAACGCTCAACTTTGGCAAGTTCTGTAGGCACCAACACCCTCGCGAATCGCACCAGCTCTAGGAACTTCTTGTGGTACTCCACCACAGATAGAGGTCCTTGCTGCAGATGAAGGAACTCATCAAACATGGCGGCTCGCACATGCTCTGGGTAGAACCTTTCGCGCATCCTGTCCTTGAGCGCAGTCCAATCAAACCCAGGCTCTTCAAGAAAGGCCAGACTCTCGTGAACCCACCACAAATCAACTTCTTGGCAGAAGTAGAACGTTGCCAGTTCTACTCTCCTCTCTTCGAGACAACCCACCACGGTAAAAATCTTATCAAACACCTGTAGCCACTCTTCAAGGACTACAGGGTCTTCTGTTAGGAATAAAATGTAATGGTTTTGATATGCCAAATTTGTATTTGTAGATCCCCCAATTTTATTTATAGGTCTAGTAGAGTCTTAGACCGTGATCGGGAAATTATTTAATTATGAAAAGAGAAAAACAGAGGAAAATGGATGAAAATAGAAGAAGAAGATATAAAGCCGAAAATCAAGAATTTGTCTGGAGAAAATGACAAATTGAAGAAGAAGATGAATGATACAATATTCACGTCGCTACTACTCAAAGAAGATATCCTAGAAGAATTTTCGTGAAGAAAATTAATATTGGAAGAATGCATGAAATTGACTTAGAGATCAAGCATCTATGGAAAGAAAGAAGTACATCAAATGTGATTGGAGATTTAATCAAAAGCTGTACGGACGAAGTGGATGATGCTTAATATATTATTTGAAATGGCTCAAGTTCGAAACTCACCATCAATAATTTTACAAGGTAAAATTTGAGAAGTCAAATTAAATTAATCTGATGGAGTTGGGCGCCGATTACAAGTGGAAATTGGGAAGCAATTTCACTTGGGTGGCAATTGCATCTGGAAATTGGGTGGCAATTGAGATGCAATTGCACTTGGGAGCCAATTCAAAGGAATTGGGAGCCGATTTCATAGAAATTGAGATAGCAATTGAAATTGGGAGCCGATTTCATAGAAATTGAGATAGCAATTGAAATTGGGAGCCGATTTCATAGAAATTGAGATAGCAATTGAAATTGGGAGCCAGTTTCAGAGAAATTGAGATTAATTGAAATTGGGAGCTAGTTCAGAGAAATTGAAATTGGGAGCCAGTTTCAGAGAAATTGAGATTAATTGAAATTGAAATTGAAATTGGGAGCCAGTTTCAGAGAAATTGAGATTAATTGAAATTGGGAGCTAGTTCAGAGAAATTGAAATTGGGAGCCAGTTTCAGAGAAATTGGGAGATTAATTGAAATTGGGAGCTAGTTCAGAGAAATTGAAATTGAGAGCAAGTTTCAAATGGAATCAATTCAAGTTGGGAGCCAATGTAGAATTGAAATTGGGAGCCAATTCAAGTTGTAGTATGGGATGCAATTCAGATTGGGGACCAATTAAAAGAAGACATTGAGGAGCAATTGAATTGAGATGAAATTCAAAGAGAAGTCCAATTTCGAAGTCAACATTGAGAAGTAATTGGAGCACCAGGAGATGTTGGGAGCCAATTGCAAGTCAAAGTCAATTGGGAGCCAATTACAAAGGAGAAATTCAATTTGGGTGTCAATTACAAGCCAATTGAAATTGGGTGTCAATTACAAAGGAGAAATTCAAATTGGGTGGAAGTTCAAAGCCAGTTTGAAGTCAGAGAACACCCAGACGTGAGAATGAAGAAGATGAAGCAGAACTTACAGTGAAAAATATTCTCACAAGGAAAATACTAGTCTAACTAGTATGGGATTAAAATAAAGATTATTTTTGAATCCCAGAGATACAAGGACCACTTCAGAGCTGATCAGAGAAGCCATTCTACACCATTCTACTCAACGTTAAACCAGAGGAATATCAGATGTAGTTTGGGAGCTCATTTACATGGAGATGAAACTCCATCAACGGCTAGCTTATCTCTTTCTGACATTTTTGCAGAAGATAAGATAAGATCTCTGACAAAAGATACAAGATTTCAAAAATGAGAGCATCTCTTTCCAACGGACAGATTCTCATTACCAGCTATAAAATGATGAAGATATGAAGACTTGAAGATGGGGAACTCACGAACAAGAGAGCAGAAAATTCGAATCCATCAAAGGATCGAATAGAGCAATTAAGCTTAAAAGAGCAGAGAGCTAAAATTCTAAGAGCTAAAATCTTCAAGTGTGAGAAAAGAACTCAGAGAGCTTCAAGAGAAAAATATTCTGAGAGTTCTTAAACAGAGCAAAGCAGAGCAAAAATATCAAGTGCTTTACTTGATATATTCAAAGAGAGAAAACACTCAGAGCTATCAAGAGAAATCATTCCAGAGTGTTTATCTTCATCAAAGAGACCTGCGCATCATTGAAGATCATCTACAGAGTCTCAGAAGTTGGAAGCAAGACAACACTTGTTTTGGAGCAAAACAAGAGAAGGGAGGAAAGTAGCACGGAGCTGTGAAATCCTGGATTGTCACACGGAGCTGTGAGATCCGAAGCAGCAGTGTCGGAGGCACTGGGCGTGATTGGTGTGGGCTTGGTGATCAAAGCACCAGATCACGGGATACGTTTCTACCGGAGTGTGGAAGATGGGGGGAAAGTAACGCGTAGTCGTGAAATCCTGGGATAGTAGCGCGGCGACGTGAAACCCGAAGCTGCAGTGTGGTGTCACTAGGCGTGATTAGTGCGGGCTTTGTGATCAAAGCACTAGATCACGGAAATTCATTGTATCTTGGAACCAAGGAGTGGTAGATATAGTGAATTGGCTCTTGGAGAAAAGAGCAAGTGGAGTAGGAGGATTACACCACCTCGCAAACCACTATAATTGTCTTGTGTTCTTTCCTGCTTTCTTTACATACCTCTCTTTACATATTTGCTCTCACGAAGATATACTGCGCACACAATCTCACACACACTTTATGTTTAATTATTTCCGCTGTGCACCATACTCTAACAATCTAGTTAAGAGTTTTGGTTTATCTCTGTCTTAGCAATTGTTGTGCTGTGCGAAAAAGTTTGAAAGTCTATTCACCCCCCCCCCCCCTCTAGACTTTCACCCTACCTCTTTTGGGACCAACAATTGGTATCAGAGCAGGCTGTCTATTTAGGCCAATTTTCTATCTAAGCACGTGCCTAACTGGGTCAACCGTTTTTGACTGCTAGGCTGATCCATTCTACAAAGTGTGTGAATTGGATTAATCTTTCATATCTCTCGTGATGATGATGAAGAAAGATTTAGCTCAAAATCTATTATTCTCTCTTGATAAATTTGATGATTGGAAAGTTCGTATGCAGGTACACTTATCGGCTTTACACGATGAAATGTGGGAAGTTATTTCCACTGGCCCTATAGAAATATTAAAAATCAATACGGCGTTTGTTATATCCCCGGATGCTCCACAGTACGTACAAAAGCCAAAACCGGAATGGACATCGGACGATAGAACGCGGAATAATCTTGACAATATTGCCAAGGATATTCTATTCAAAGCCGTTGATGATACAATATTTCCGAAGATCCGAAAGTGTGCCACTGCCAAAGAAATATGGGAAACTCTCATCAAGATTGGCGAAGGAGATGAACAAGAAAAAGACAATAAGCTCACAATCGCCATGAAGAAGTTCGAAGATTTCAAAATGCTCTCAAATGAAAGTGTTGCAGACATGGAAGCTCGAATGATCAAAGTTCTTGGAGAGATTGGTGATCTTGGCAAAAATATTAGCCAAAAAGAAATTAATCTCAAAATCCTACGAGGCTTACCATCTGCATGGGATATGAAGGTTACGGCTATGCGCGATCACCGAGATCTAAGAATGTTGTCAACAGACAAATTATTTAGTGATCTAAAAGCATATGAGTTCGAAATGAAGGCCAAAGATGATGATGTTCATGAAGCTCGAAATGTTGCTCTAATGGCCGAACAACCGTCAACCTCCAGGTCAGTAGAAAATAATGTTGATTTTATGACTGACGAACAGTTTGCTCTTTTTGTCAAAAAGCTTAGAAGGTTTATGCGAAAAGGAGACAACAAAAATTCTGCTCGTGGAAAATTCATCCCTCGCATAACACAAGAAGAAAAAGTCGAAGAAAATAAGGATTTGTGCTACAATTGCCGCAAACCCGGACATTTTAAAATAAATTGTCCGTATCCGATCGTTAGCAAGTATCAAGGCAAAAATGTTGAATCTACACTGAACAAATCCGAAAGCAAAAGGTTCAAGCGCAACAAAAGAAAAGCTCTCGTTGGCAACGAACCAAACGAAAATGATGATTCGGAGGATTCATCATCAAGCGATGAAAGTTCATATTCGGATGATGATACGGCGCTAATATGCAAGTCAAATGAGTTGAGTACAAGTGAAGATTGTCTTATGGCTCTTGACGCAGAGGAAGAAGAAGTAAGTTCTAATTCTTTCAATTCTGTTAATTCCTCTTTTTCTCGTGAATCTATTGACAATCTAATGCGAGAATGTCAAGAGATTATGCTCACTCATCCTCAACTCAAGGAGCGCAATAATATTCTAATTCTTGAAAAAGAAGAAATGAATAAAAAATTGCAAGATGCTTTACTTGAAGTGAGTAAATTGAAGAATGAAAATATTCATCTTCAAGAAGAGTGTAAAGCAAGAGAGGTTAGAGAACATAATCTTAGAGCTACTATTGCTACGTTTACTAATTCGTCTAAAATTATAGATAAAATGGTGAACATGCAAAAGCCATCAGGAGATAGAACCGAAATTGGTTATGACTCCACATGTTCTCAAACCCCTCAAAATCTGACTAATTCTACTACTACTTTAAATAATAAAGTTCAAGTGGTAAAATTTGTTAAAAGTCAGAATAGCACAATGAGACAAGGACTTGGCTATCAATCAAACGCAAAGTTGAATGTTGAATGGCCGAAACAAGTTTATACTACGGCAAAGCAACAAAAATTCTACAAGCAAAGATATGCCAAAGAGTCAAGTGCAAAAAGATTTCATAGAAAAGAGGGAAGCTTTTCTAGAAATAAAGTTGGGAGATTTTATCCCACTCAAAATGATTGGTTGTGTAATAGATGTAATACTTTTTATAGACCAAAGCAACCATTCTCTTCCCAGGTGCCAAAATATAAAAATAATTTTCAAAACCCGGCGCCAAAAATATTTTCTAATGTGAGTTATGATTATCGTGTCTCAAATGGTTACAAATCGCCTCATCTTAATTCAATAAGATCAAGGTGGGTTTGGTTACCAAAAATCACTAACAGTAAAGGACCCAAGCAAGTATGGGTACCTAAAATTAATTAATCTTTTTTGCAGGATGTTTGGTACATCGATAGTGGTTGCTCACGCCACATGACTAGAAATAAATCCTATCTAGTTAATTTCAAAGAAATCGATGGACCAAAAGTTATATTCGGAGGAAATCAAAATTATGGAATTACAAAAGGAGTTGGCACGATCAAGAAAAATGGTTTGAAGATTGAAGATGTTTCTTTCGTTGAAGGATTAAAATTTAATTTGTTGAGCACTAGTCAATTTTGTGATAAAGGCTATCTTGTAGAATTTTCTAAAGATAATTGCCTAATCAAAATGAGCTCACAAATGAGATTATTTTATCTAAAAACGGCGAAAGAATATGTATATTGTGGATTGGAGCACTAGCAAAGATTCAGTGTGCTTAATGGCCAGAAATTCAAATGAAGCTAATCGGGAATGGCACAGAAAGCTCAACCACTTAAACTTCAAGACCATCAATCAGCTTGCCAAGAAGAATCTAGTAGAAGGCTTGCCAGATATTATCTTCAAGAAGGACCAAGTGTGTGATGCATGCCAACGCGGAAAGCAAATCAAATCATCATTCAAATCAAAGACACACGAGTCAACGTCAAGACCGCTAAGCTTACTACATATGGACTTATTTGGACCAGTTGATCCAATAAGTGTAAGTGGTAAGAAATATACTCTCGTTGTTGTTGATGATTTTTCCAGGTACACTTGGACCGTGTTTCTCAAGAAGAAAAATGAAGTTGAGCAAGTTCTACCGAAGCTGTTGAAGCAACTACAAAATGAGAAAGAATTGCAAATATCAAAAATACGAACGGATCGCGGAACCGAGTTCGTGAATGGAGTTATACAAGCTTTTTGCAATTCACATGGAATTTCTCATCAATTATCTGCCGCAAGAACACCGCAACAAAACGGTGTTGCCGAAAGAAGAAACCGGACGCTCAAAGAAGCCGCACGAGTGATGATTAGTGCTGCCGGTCTCCCGAAACGCTATTGGGCGGAAGCTATCAACACTGCTTGTTACACACAAAATCGAAGCATGATCCATAAGCAGTACAAGAAGACGCCATACGAGCTATATAAAGGGAGAAAACCAAATATTGGTTATTTTCATATTTTTGGATGCAAATGTTTTATTCATATTAATGATAAATTGCATCTAAAAGCTTTTGATGAGCGTGCAGATGAAGGAATTTTTCTAGGATATTCAGCTACCAGCAAGGCGTACAGAGTTCTGAATAAAAGATCAATGGTGGTTGAAGAATCCATACACGTGGTATTTGATGAAAAATCACAAATCAAAAATGGCGCTCTGGACGAAGAAATTGCACAAAATGGTAACAAGTGTCATATTGATTTTTGTGATACTAATGATACGTGTGAAGATGATGTTTTGCAAGGAATGGATGAGTTGGAAATTAATTCTCTAGAAAATCCCATCCCTCACCCAGAAGAAGTTGGAAATTCTTTAAATAATAATTTTGGGAGTGATGCCTCACGTGGGAATGGAAATGCAGTACAAGTTGGTTATCCAATTAATGATCAAATTGCATGTGATGTTGGTAATCAATTTCAAGACAATTTAATTGATGAAATTCGAACCAACACTGCAAATTCACAACAAATGGATCCACCCAGTACCATGCACCCATTTCAACAAGATTTAAGATGGCTCAAAAATCACCCTCCAGAATTAATTATTGGGAATATTCATGAAGGCGTGAAAACAAGATCATCTACCATGGAAGCATTGTTCACGTGTTATCTATCTCAGATGAAACCAAAAGAAATTGACGAAGCTCTCAATGATCCGGATGGGATAAATGCTATGCAAGAGGAGCTCGATCAATTCAAAAGAAACGATGTTTGGGAACTTGTTCCAAGACCGCCGAACCACAATGTTGTAGGAACCAAATGGGTCTTCCGGAACAAAGCAAACGAAGAAGGCGTAATTGTTAGGAATAAAGCAAGGCTCGTTGCAAAAGGATACTCTCAAGAAGAAGGAATTGATTTTGATGAAACTTTTGCACCGGTGGCTCGACTTGAAGCAATCAGAATTTTCCTAGCCTACGTCGCACACAAAGATTTCACTGTTTATCAAATGGACGTGAAAAGCGTATTCTTGAATGGTCTACTCGAAGAAGAAGTTTATGTCGAACAACCCCTAGGTTTTGAGGTAAAAGGCGAAGGTGATAAAGTCTACAAACTTAAAAAGGCATTGTATGGGTTGAAACAAGCACCTAGAGCTTGGTATGATACTTTGTCAATGTTCTTGATAAGCTGTGGATTCACCAAAGGCCTTGTTGACAAAACTCTATTTAGAATTCAAGATGGTGATCATATTTTATTAGTGCAAATATATGTTGGTGATATTATTTTTGGAAGCACTAACAATTCTTTGTGTGAGAAATTTTCGAAGCTTATGCAGAATAAATTCGAAATGAGCATGATGGGTGAATTGAATTACTTCTTGGGCTTACAAGTCAAACAACTGAAAGAAGGAGTATTCATCAATCAAGCAAAGTACACCCGCGACTTGATAAAGAAGTTTGGCCTTGATGGAAAATCATCGATCAAAATTCCAATGAGCACATCAACAAGGCTAGACAAAGATGAAGATGGAAAAGATGTCGATCAAACAAAATATAGAGGAATGATTGGTTCACTTCTATATCTTACTGCAAGCAGGCCGTACATTTCTTATGCTGTGGGCGTGTGTGCAAGATTCCAAGCAAATCCAAAAGAAAGCCACCTCACCGCAACAAAGAAGATCATACGATATCTGAAAGGCACAATTAATGTTGGATTGTGGTATCCAAAAGGTACAGATTTTACTCTAATGGGTTTTTCAGATGCGGATTTTGCAGGTTGCAAAATAGACAGAAAAAGCACTTCCGGGACATGCCAGTTCTTGGGGGAAGGCTTGTTTCTTGGTTCAGCAAAAAGCAAAATTCCATCGCAACTAGTACCGCCGAGGCCGAATATATTGCTGCAGGAAGTTGTTGTGCGCAAATTTTGTGGATGAAGCAACAATTGAAGGATTACGGAGTTAATTGTGATGACGTTAGTATTTATTGTGATAATACTAGTGCAATCGCTATCACTCACAATCCGGTGCTTCACTCAAGAACCAAACACATCGACATTCGACATCACTTTATAAGGGATCACGTTGAAAAGAAAAATCTGAAGATCGAATATATCCCTACGGAAAACCAAGTTGCTGATATCCTCACGAAGCCTTTATGCGAAACGAGATTTTCTACCTTAAGGCACGAGTTGGGAATGATCGAAATGAGCTAAGTATCACTGAACTTAATCTCTCTATTTAAATTGATACTTGTGCCTCAAAATTAATTGTTTTACGTGGATAAATTGTTTTATGTGTTTCTATGCATGTTTTTATTCGAAATATTTATGTGATAAAATTGCAATATGTGTTAGGAATTTATTTGTGCGTTTGCATGTGTTATTTAACGTGAGATCATATGCCATGCAAATTAATTTGATAAAATGTGCAATTCGTGATTTATTTGATGTTTTGTTTAAAATTGCATGTTTTAATGCTGTTAATCAGTTTTTGAGTATGTGTTCATGGTTTCTGTAAATTAACTAACTTGTTTGCATGAACAATTTGCTCTAAAAATGATTTACCATGATTATTTGTTATATATATATATGTGCTATGTGTAAAATGTGATTTAATATTGTTATTTATATGTGTGTTTCGTATATATGCAGTATATGTGATATAAATTGCTATAAAATGTTTTAGAAATCTAGAAATTAGTATTTTTGTTAGTTTCTAAAATATTTTAGAAATCTGATTAATATGTTTTATATAAAGTTGTTTCTAATTTTAATTTAGGAATATGTGTGTTAATTATGTTAATTTCCAAATTATATGTACTTTAATTAGGAATGCAGTGTATATGTGTTTAATATTTTGGTATGTGTGATTAATTATTTGTGGAGTAATTTTTGCTACTAACGAGATGTTTGAGTGATATTATGTTTGTGGTACACGAATTTGAGAAGGAAATCAGGAGATAAAGGAGGAAAATTAGAGTTTAATTGGGCATCAAACCTCCACCCATAAACTCCTACCCTTTCTAAACCTCCACCCAACCTAAACCTCCCCCCATAATCCTCCCTAGATCAAATCTTTCCAAACTGATATTCTTTCTCTCTCAAATCGGCACCCCATACCTTCTCTCAGCCTAATAATATCAAATCGTCTCCCACAGAGCAATTAAAACCTAACCCCTCATTAAACTCTCCCCTCTAAACCGTTGCCCATCAAATCTCTTCCCATCCACCGCCATCTTAGCCAATGAGAAGTCTTGCCGCTATCCATCACATCCGTAAACTCTAAACGACGGCAAGAAGAATTAACTCTCCATCGGCAAGTGAACCGGTTACACTCCTGATCGCCCTATATATTGGGAGACAGCCGAGACATACCTGTTGTGGAAGATTTTGTTGTTTGAATTTTTGCAGGTGCAAGATGGTGTCCAGCGAGTCTCAAGAAAACGAGATGAAGGAAGTAAAATCAAAGAACTTGGGAGAAAGTTCTCAAACAACCCCGAAGGGCAACACGCACGGACGGACGAAAAATGGCAGGAGAAACACCAAGCAACCCTCTGGTGTTAATATCTGATGAAAAGGAACAAGAAAAGGAGTCACCAAAAATTCAAGCTGTAGCAAAATCACCACCGCGTGAACCGGGCTTTATCTATGAAGAAGATGATGGTGCCAAAAAACCATTGGCAGAACAAGACCGAGTGGAAGGGTCTGAGCCTCCATTCATGAAATTTTCTCCGGTTGTTCAACCTGACATATATGCTGAAATTCTGAATATGAGCAATTCAGAATATCTTCAGTATTTAAAACAACTGACTTTTGGACCGGTTCTACCTCCTCCCGGTTTCGGTTTTGATGGGCTCTATCAACCTCCTCCCCCACCAGAGCCTCTCCTGAAGTTTCCACCAAGTCTGCCAGTTCTTGCACCACTGCCACAAGAAACCCCTGCTCCTCCACCGCCTCCTCAGCCGATGCCACTCAACCCGTTCATCCGTCCTCGAGTGGACTTTACTAGGTTTTTTAATCAAACCTATTCATCTTCAAGCTCAAACGGGTCGATGTTCGAGGAAAGTGATTCAAGTGGTGACTCAGGACCGGGATATGCTCCTTCACCACCAGGAGGCTATGACTCAGAAGACTGCATGAGTACGGGTTTCTCTGCCTGTTGAAGAAATGTTATGCTATCTCTCTCTCTCTCTCTCTCCTTCTCTGTAAGAAGGAGATAAATAAAATTTTATGGAAGTTTTTGCTACTGATCTTGTCTATCTCTATTTTCTCTCTGTCTCTCTCTCCTACAAAATGAAAAATCCCAACGTATATAAAAAGATCAAAAGTTTCGTAGCCAAAAAGATACATAAAAAAATTATATGAATAATAAAAAAAAAGGAGAAATAAAAAGGAATTTTTAAATAAAAAAAAAAATATATTTTGTGGCTACAAAAGGGATAAAAGAAGAAAAGAATTAAGAGGAGAAGTGTCAGTACGAGAAGAAATAAGAGAACAAGGTTCAGAAGAAAGAAGAAGAGATATACCAGTGGAAGTTGCAGTAGAAGTTGCTACTGAGAATAGACTGCAAATCACAGAGGATTTATCCAGTGTATTGCCGGTACACCATACCGAGTCTACCATGCCTACCATGGACCCTGTTCTAGAAAATGAAGATTTATTTACAGAGAACTACACGAGAACAGAGGTCTTAGAAGAAGAAATTGGTGATCTCAATCAAGAAGCCGAATCACCTGAAGAAGAAGGGATGCAACTTATTGATACAGTTGTTCTCACAAATCCGAATAGAAGTCCGTTCGGATCCCCTCAAAACTTTGTGCAGATAAATGAACAAGAAGATGACATATTTTCATCCTTATTTGCCAAAGTGGCCGAATCCAGTGATGTTGTTTGTCAAACTATTGGAGAAAAATTGGTTGAACAAAACCAAATGCTAGAACAACAACACACGGATACCCGAGTCAATCTGAAAGAATTAATGGAGCATCAAAATTCTTTGAAGACTCAGATTGACAAAGCAGAAAGAATTCTGAAAGGAGAAGTGACGAAAGGCTTACTTGAAGTCATTCAGCTCATGAAGAAGGAGCGTGAAGCAGCTGAAAAGATTCACAACGAACGTCACTTGCGACAAATCAAGGCGATTCAAGACCAAGAAAGCCGAATCAACAAACTTGAAGCTGAACTCGCAGTTACAACAAATAAGCTTGACAACGTGCAAACCGTTTCCATTGAAACGCACAACAGTGTTGAAACTGTGAAGGCAAACCAAGACCGAGATTTTAAGACCCTTGCATTTTTGGTTGATAACGCCAAAAGGGGGGAAGAAATTCTCAGTCACATGGCTTTGCAACAACAAGAATTTATTCTTAGAAGTCAACAACAGCCAGTAATGTCTACTCAAGGTAGAGGCCGAAGCCGCGGACAATCCTCACAAGGACCATCTCAGATTGGTTTTGCTCAGTTCGCGAATCCTAATCTTGGTACGAGTACATCAAAGGTTGCTGAACAGCGTGGCTGGTTCGAATGCTCTAAGGGTACCGCCACTCAGACAACAATATGGACTAAGGAAAATTTACCAAGCATGATCAAGAAATGGCCTGCAGCCGATCAAGCCCAATGGATCTCGGAAAAGAATAAAGAAGAAGAAGGCAAAAGGAAAAGAACCGAGATGTGGTATGAACTAAGAGATTTCACCGGAAATATGGGCATGAATCTTGGAGAAGAAAGAAGCTTCGAAGAATGTGTCTTATGGTGGGAAAACGGAGTTCTTCCGGGCAACAACATCAAAGAAGCTTTTGGACATTACATGGTCGGACAGCTTACAAAGAAATTTCAGAATGCAAAGTTCAAAGATGATTTCTTCAAGCTCAGAGAACATGTCAAAGAAATTTTGAAGAAAGACTTTGGTGTGAAGAAACCCAGAAGGTAATCTGAAAATTCTCTTAAGCTGATATTCTCTATTTTCAAACCTCTGTTGCGTTTTTTCTCTATAAATTCGAAATATATCAATAATAATTTCCCATGGTCTATTTTGAGTCTTTAATTTTATTTGTTTAATGTAATTAGACTTTCGTGAATTAAAAGACAAGAAATATGTCAAACGCACGACAAAATTAAAAATTGATGATGATCAAAATAAAAAATAATTCAAGATGCGTTTAGGAGCTTGTCTAAAAATTAATTCACAATTTTTCTTTTGATTGTGTCTAGAAAACCATTTGTTAAACTCATCTTGGCTTTGTCAAATAAAATTGAGCAAAAAGATTATTTTTCAAAGACTTAAAGCCAATGACTGAGTATAGGTTTTGGCATTATCAAAAGAGGGGAAATTGTTAGGAATAAAGTGTAATGGTTTTGATATGCCAAATTTGTATTTGTAGATCCCCCAATTTTATTTATAGGTCTAGTAGAGTCTTAGACCATGATCGGGAAATTATTTAATTATGAAAAGAGAAAAACAGAGGAAAATGGATGAAAATAGAAGAAGAAGATATAAAGCCGAAAATCAAGAATTTGTCTGTTGAAAATGACAAATTGAAGAAGAAGTTGAATGATATGAATTCACGTCGCTACTACTCAAAGAAGATATCCCAGAAGAATTTTCGTGAAGAAAATTAATATTGGAAGAATGCATGAAGTTGACTTGGAGATCAAGCATCTATGGAAAGAAAGAAGTACATCAAATATGATTGGAGATTTAATTAAAAGCTGTACAGACGAAGTGGATGATGCTTGATATATTATTCGAAATGGCTCAAGTTTGAAACTCACCAACAACAATTTTACAAGGTAAAATTTGAGAAGTCAAATTAAATTAATCTGATGGAGTTGGGCGCTAGTTGATGCAATTGCACTTGGGAGCCGATTTCATAGAAATTGAAATTGGGAGCTAGTTTCGAAGCAATTGAAATTGGGAGCTAGTTTCGAAGCAATTGAAATTGGGAGTCGATTTCATAGAAATTGAAATTGGGAGCTAGTTTTGAAGCAATTGAAATTGGGAGCCAGTTTCAGAGAAATTGAGATTAATTGAAACTGGGAGCTAGTTCAGAGAAAATGGAAGTTGGGAGCCAATGTAGAATTGAAATTGGGAGCCAATTCAAGTTGTAGTATGGGATGCAATTCAGATTGGGGACCAATTAAAAGAAGACATTGAGGAGCAATTGAATTGAGATGAAATTCAAAGAGAAGTCCAATTTCGGAGTCAACATTGAGAAGTAATTGGAGCACCAGGAGATGTTGGGAGCCAATTGCAAGTCAAAGTCAATTGGGAGCCAATTACAATGGAGAAATTCAAATTGGGTGTCAATTACAAGCCAATTGAAATTGGGTGTCAATTACAAAGGAGAAATTCAAATTGGGTGGAAGTTCAAAGCCAGTTTGAAGTCAGAGAACACCCAGACGTGAGAATGAAGAAGATGAAGCAGAACTTACAGTGAAAAATATTCTCACAAGGAAAATACTAGTCTAACTAGTATGGGGTTAAAATAAAGATTATTTTTGAATCCCAAAGATACAAGGACCACTTCAGAGCTGATCAGAGAAGTCATTCTACACCAAAACTGAGACCCAGATATTTCCACTCAACGTAAAACCAGAGGAATATCAGATGAAGTTTGGGAGCTCATTTACATGGAGATGAAACTCCATCAACGGCTAGCTTATCTTCTTCTGACTTTTTTGCAGAAGATAAGATAAGGTCTCTGACAAAAGATACATGATTTCAAAAATGAGAGCGTCTCTTTCCAACGGACAGATTCTCATTATCAGCTATAAAATGATGAAGATGTGAAGACTTGAAGAAGAGCAGATCACGAACTCACGAACAAGAGAGCAGAAAATTCGAATCCATCAAAGGGATCGAATAGAGCAATTAAGCTTGAAAGAGCATAGAGCAAAAATCTCATTTGGTATAAGAGCATACCAAAAATCTTCAAGTGAGAAGTGAGAAAAGAAAAGAACTCAGAGAGCTTCAAGAGAAAAATATTCAGAGAGTTCTTAAACAGAGCAAAGCAGAGCAAAAATATCAAGTGCTTTACTTGATATATTCAAAGAGATAAAACACTCAGAGCTGTCAAGAGAAATCATTCCAGAGTGTTTATCTTCATCAAAGAGACCTGCGCATCATTGAAGATCATCTACAGAGTCTCAGAAGTTGGAAGCAAGATAACACTTGTTTTGGAGCAAAACAAGAGAAGGGAGGAAAGTAGCACGGAGCTGTGAAATCCTGGATTGTCACACGGAGCTGTGAGATCCGAAGCAGCAGTGTCGGAGGCACTGGGCGTGATTGGTGTGGGCTTGGTGATCAAAGCACCAGATCACGGATACGTTTCTACCGGAGTGTGGAAGACGGGGGGAAAGTAACGCGGAGTCGTGAAGTCCTGGGATAGTAGCGCGGCGACGTGAAACCCGAAGCAGCAGTGTGGTGTCACTGGGCGTGATTAGTGCGGGCTTTGTGATCAAAGCACTAGATCACAGAAATTCATTGTATCTTGGAACCAAGGAGTGGTAGATATAGTGAATTGGCTCTTGGAGAAAAGAGCAAGTGGAGTAGGAGGATTACACCACCTCGCGAACCACTATAATTGTCTTGTGTTCTTTACTGCTTTCTTTACATACCGCTCTTTACATATACGCTCTCACGAAGATATACTGCTCATAAAATCTCACACACACTTTATGTTTATTTATTTCTGCTGTGCACCATACTCTAACAATCTAGTTAAGAGTTTTGGTTTATCTCTGTCTTAGCAATTGTTGTGCTGTGCGAAAAAGTTTGAAAGTCTATTCACCCCCCCCCCCCCCTCTAGACTTTCACCTAACCTCTTTTGGGACCAACAAAAAGGGATTTAATCTAATTAAGATTTCCTTAATTAATTACTGTGGTCTATAATGGATCATGGGCCCTTGCCTGAAACCGACTCGTGGTGGGTCCGAGAAGGACCAACACATAGGCAGGAATCGGGTTTTGATTGGCAAGCTTTGAAGACCAAACTACGGGGACGCTTCCACCTCCAGCATATAAGAGCAGCCACGAACGAAGAGTTCCTCTGCCTTAAACAAGGAGGTACCACGGTGGAGGAATACCATAAGAGATTTCTAGAGTCGGCTCATTTCGCATATGAGTTAGCCCCTACAGAGGCGACCAAGGTGGAAAGATTCGTTGTGGGGTTCAACTTCGAAGGATGAAAAGCCTTAACTGTGAGAAAACCAAGGACACTCAACGAAGCGTATACCAAAGCAGCTGAACTCTATCGGATACCACATGCCCCTCGAGAAGCCCCCGAGATGCTCAAAAGAAAAATCGAGAGGAGCTTAATAACCCCTCCACAGAAATTAAGGACAGGTAGGGCCGCTCACTCATCGGGCCAAAGGACATCAATGATCCCGGCCTCGAAGGACAAGATGGAAATCCCGCAAGGGAGAATCATTTCCATGAGTAAGGCCCGAATCGGTGACAGCGACGTAGTAACCGGGACGTTCCCTATACACTCCGTACCTGCCATTGTGTTGTTCGACTCAGGGGCCACCAACTCGTTCATAGAAGTCGAATTCGCAACAAGGCTTGGGTTGACAACAGGCATAGACGTGCAGTTAAGGGTCAAAGTGGTATTTGGGGAGGTATTGAAATGCGACCGGATGTTCAAGGACGTGATGATCACCATAGGCGGAGTGAAATTTCCTTGCAACCCGATTCAGTTTGGGTTAGACGGTATACATGTACTTCTAGGGATGGATTGGCTAGGGAGATTTAAGGCCCAAATCCTGTGTGGCGAACAAAAGATAATTTTGAATGGACCCAATGGAAAGAGGGTATCCTACCGCGGCACCACCAAAGACCCAGAAGTTAAATTGGTAACCATGATGAATATGAAGAAATACCTAACCAAGGGGTGTGAGGCTTTCCCGTGCACCATCGAAGACTTGGATGCCAAAGGTAAAGAACCGCAACCTATCCCGATAGTTAGTGAATTTATGGATGTCTTTCCCGCAGAAATTCCTAGGATACCACCACCTACGGAAGTGGAATTCACCGTAGACCTGGTGCCAGGCACCGCCCCCATATCAAAAACACCCTACAGAATGGCACCAAAGGAAATGCTAGAGTTGAAGGCAAAATTACAGGACTTGTTAGATAAAGGCTATATTCGCCCCAGCACCTCACCATGGGGAGCCCCGGTACTATTCGTCAAGTAGAAAGATGGGACCATGCGGTTGTGCATCGACTAAAAGGAATTAAATCAAGTTACAGTGAAGAATAAATACCCCCCCCCCCCATCGAATAGACGATTTGTTTGATCAACTCAAGGGAGCTGGTGTGTTTTCGAAAATCGATCTGAGATCCGGATACCACCAAATAAAGGTAGCCGACCAGGACATCCCAAAAATAGCCTTCCCAACCCGCTACGGGCACTACGAGTTCATAGTAATGCCCTTCGGATTGACTAATGCTCTTGCAATGTTCATGGACCTCATGAATCGAGTGTTTCGCCTGTACTTAGATGACTTTGTGACTCTATTCATCGATGACATCTTAGTTTACTCTCAAAACAAGGAAGAACATGAAAGATCCGAACCATATTACAAATATTAAGGGAGAAGTAGTTGTACGCCAAACTCTCCAAGTGTGAATTCTGGAAGGACAGTGTGGCGTTCCTGGGCCACGTGATAACCAAGGAGGAAATCATGATAAACCCAACAAAAATCCAGGCAGTTAGAGAATGATTTCCCCCAACGACAGTTTCGGAGGTTAGAAGTTTCCTCGGATTGGCTGGGTATTATCGGAGATTTGTGCACGATTTTGCAAAAATAGCTCAACCCATGATGAGACTCATGAAAAAGGAAGTTCCCTTTCAATGGGACGCGAGTTGTGACCTGGCTTTCCAAGAACTGAAAGAGAAATTGACCACAGTCCCAGTACTGGCGCTGCCATCAAGACTGGAAGGATTCGAAGTCTACAGCGATGCCTCAAAGAAAGGCCTCCTAGGCTGCGTGTTAATGAAAAATGGTAAAGTAATCGCGTACGCATCTAGACAACTTAAAACCCATGAGGAGAATTACCCCACTCACGACCTAGAACTAGCAGCAAGACACCAAACTAATGAAGATAAGGCTCGGCGCAGCAGAAAAAATAAAAGGACCGTTCGAGTTGTTTAAGGATGGCAGCCTCCGCTATAAAGGGAGGTGGTGCGTACCCGCAGCGTGTGCACATCTCAAGAAACAGATTCTAGAGGAAGGGCACAGTTCACCATACTCAGTGCACCCTGGGGGCGACAAACTATACTAGGATGTGAAGAAACAATTTTGGTGGCCTAACATGAAAGAGGAAGTGGCAAGCTTTGTGAGGAAGTGCCTGAATTGCCAAAGGGTTAAAGCTGAAAGATGTAAACCCAAGGGGCTCATGCTACCACTGGAAATACCCCAAGGGAAATGGGAGTCCATTTCCATGGACTTTGTAGGAGGTTTGCTTGTAACCCGGACGGAGAAGGACAAAATATGGGTAATTGTAGACCAGTTGACCAAAACCGCACGTGTAACACCCCAGATTTTCAAAACTTTTTAAACAAATATAATAATGGTAATTTCTCATTAAATCCCAAAACGAAGCATTACTAAACATAAGTGTTCGGGGTGCTATGCCACATCTGAGCTGGAGAACTCAGATGCACAGGCTATGCTAACTAAATATCCTCAAAGCAAAGTCAATACATTATCATGGCACGCAGCCCGAAAGGAAAACTAACTATCTACGCTTCGGATCTCTAGCGCGCTCCGGAGTCTACTCATCTGTCCCTGAAAGCCAAATATATCTGTTCAGCGAATGATGCTGTTAACCCACTCCAATGCGTTGAAATACAATATATATATATATATATATATATATATATATATATATATATATATATATATATATATATATATATATATATATACGAAAACCATTTTGAAGCAAGAAGGTATATACTTAGGAGACTCTAGCTTTAAAAATCAGGAATAGACTCGACAAATAGAGATAAGCATATTCAACAGTTATAATTAAGCATATAAAGACACTTGCATATATCATAGGGTCACAGATTCACTTCACATTGTTCATATCATCATTCAATCAACATTCATGTCACACAAGCACACTTTGGTGGCGCCACGGGACCAATTGCATGCCCCGAACATGAGGGTTAGTGCATTTAGTACTAACACGGCCTCACATCACCCTACCTCACACCGCAGCATGAAGGAGTTGACCGCAGCCAACTGTATAGACCGTCGATAGTTTCAACGGCGGATCACAGCCCTACACACCGCTGACGCGCTCAGTTGGTGGACTGTGATCCTCTTTTGGGGACTGCGACCCTACACACCGCTTGACGAGCTCAGTCGGTGGGTCGTAGCTGATCAAAGCCCTACACACCGCCTGAGGGACTCATTCGGTGGGCAATGATCTTCGAGGACTACGACCCTACACACCGCTGGCACATACACTCGGTGGATCGCAGCCGACCATAGCCCTACACACCGCCTGCTCACTCATTCGGTGGACTATGGCCTTCCTCGGGCTAGTGGCCCTACACACCGCCTGGCGCGTCCAGTCAGTGGACCATAGCACACGAGGCCCATGTGGACGACAACCCAAGAAGTGAGTCACTGACCGCAGCCAGGAGAATGAACCGCAGCTCATGAGTAACCAGCTTGACCGCAGCCAAGATAACGAACCGCAGCTCGTGTGTAACCCATTTGATCGCAACCAAATTGGGGTATCATGCTCACATAACACATAGTAACACATATTAGCACATTGGGAAGGGGGGAGCGTATAAATAAACTTATGCGTGATTATCCACTTACTGAGAATAGTCCGAAGGGGTTCATGCATCTTCCTCCTAGGCCAACGGGTTACCGATTCAACTAACATGCAATACACAAGACTCTTTTATCCTACGAATGGTACCCGAAACATCAAACTAGACTCATGCACGATAAACGGGGTCCGTTGGGACACCACGAGGGTTGGGGAACATCAAACGGGGAAGCCGAAGTCCCAAAGTGGGCAAATTCTAGCGGGTGGCCGGCGGGTGGAGGGCCACCCGCCGGCGATAATCCTCTGGGCAGCGGGTGCCCGGAGGGCAGACGTCTGCCCGCCGGCTGCCCGTTGCCGGTGGCGTTAAAGTTGGGCAGCGGGTAGGTGGCAGGTCCCCTACCCCCCCACTGATTCTTTTCCAAAATATACGTCCTGGGATCCTCCGTGGAACCCGAAACCATGCTTAGACACTTTTAAACGCATTTGATGACACCACGTAGACAATTAACGAATCAAAAGCAAGAATCACATAGAACACATCCTATCATGACTTCTAAACATAATCAACACCCGAACATGTGAATTACCACCCAAATATACCAAGAATATCCCAATGCGAAATTCATAATTCAACCTTTGGCTCTAATCATATTTAAATCACAAAATCATGCTTTATCTTTAAAAATCAAGAACATCAAGATTTATCAAGAACATCACACAATTATAAATATCCTCTTATCATCATCAAGATCATCAAGATCACACATCAAATCATGTCATAAATTATCAAGATCATATCACAATTATCATAGAAGATTTCATCAAGACTCAAGCATAGAATAAGGAGCCAAAGAAGAAGATTATAGCAAGGAAAATAGGTTTTGTTGAGACATGGGTTACCTCTTAGCCTTAATTAATCCTCCCTTAGCTATTAAGGCTCTTCCCTAAAATTTTCGTCCGATTGATCTCCCTAGGCTTGGTGGTGGGGAACCCCTTGGGAATACTTTTTTGTAATCTAACTATGGTGGTAAGGGTTCTAATGCTTTCTAATCCCCTATTTATAGTATCAGGAATCCTAATCATAATCTGAATAGTAAAGGCCTACTTTCTTCATTCCTAATAGATAATTAGGTCTAGGACTCCAAATTAGAATCTGATTAGCAAAAGGTTTACTCACTTTATTCCTAATAGGCTTAAGACTCTAGTTTAGGCAAGGGTCCATGATCCATGGTGGACCATATTAATTAATTAAAGGAAATCCTAGCCAAATTAAATCCTTTTTAATTATTATTAACGGAATTAATTAAATAATTAATCCGAGATTGAAGGCCGTAACACGGGGTGTTACAGCACGATTCATTGGCATGAAGGAGACTTGGACGGTGAAGCAGTTAGCCATGGCTAATATCAGTCAAGTGGTCAAATACCACGGGGTCCCACGAGATATAGTCTCAGACAGGGATTCCAGGTTCCTATCCCAGTTTTGGAAATCGCTACAATTAGTTATGGGGATAAGATTAAAACTAAGCACCGCCTTCCACCCCACGACCAACGGATAAACTGAAATGACAATCCAATTCTCCTAGAATAATAGCTATCACACAAGTATACGTATGGCTCCCTACGAGGCCTTGTACGGTCAGAAGTGCAGGACCCCATTATGTTGGGAAGACATGGTTAACCCCGTGTCTTTAGGACTACAATATCTACAAGACACCATCGCGAAAGTCAAGTACATACAAGAGAAGATGAAGGCCGCGCAAGAACGCCAAAAGTCCTACGCCGACTTAGGGAGAAAGCCGACCGAATTCCAATTAGGAGAAAAGATGTAGTTGAAGATCTCACCCACACGAGGGGTAATGAGGTTTGGGAAGAAAGGAAAACTAAGCCCCAGATTTATTGGGCCCTACGAAATCTTAGAAAAAGTCGGGAACCTGGCTTACCGCCTCGCATTGCCAGCCGAACTGGACCGAGTACACAACGTGTTCCACGTGTCGCAACTAAAGAAATACGTGCACGACGCGAGCCATGTCCTCTAACTCGAAGTAGTGTGCGTGGATGAAGCCTTATTCTATGAAGAAAGACCCGTAAGAATCCTAGATACGAAAATAAGAGAAACTCACAAGAAGGCCGTAAAGATGGTCAAGGTCCTTTGGTCCAACCACGAGACCGAGGAAGCAACGTGTGAACTTGAAAGTGCAATGAGGGAGCGTTACCCCAACCTGTTCACTCAAGGTACCATAGCTTAAACCTTAGGATGAGTAACTTAAAATAAGTTTCGTTACGTCTAAGCTTTGGGGACAAAGCTTCTTGTAAGGGGGGTAGAGTGTAACACCCTGTGTTACGGTCCTCGAGCCCGGATTAATTAATTAAATTAATCCCGCTATCAATAATTAAAAAGGGATTTAATCTAATTAAGATTTCCCTAATTAATTAATGTGGTCTATAATGGATCATGGACCCTTGCCTGAAACCCAGTAGGAATAAAGAAAGCGGGCCTTGCCATTCAGATTCCAAATAGGACTTTTGAATAAATATTGTTAGGAATAAAGTGTAACGGTTTGATATGCCAAATTTGTATTCGTAGAACCCCCAATTTTATTTATTTAGGTCTAGTAGAGTCTTAGACCATGATCGGGAAATTATTTAATTTGGAAAAGAGAAAAACAGAGGAAGATGCATGAAAATAGAAGAAGAAGATATCAAGCCAAAAATCAAGAATTTGTTTGGTGAAATGACAAATCGAAGAAGAAGATGAATGACATGAAATTCACGTCGATGCTACTAAAAAAGAATTCCCATGAGAATTTTCGTTAAGAAAATCAAGATTTGAAGTTTGCATGAATTTGAATTGAAGATCAAACATATATGGAAAGAAAGGAGTACATAAAAGAAGACTGGAGATGTAACCAATTGACCGTACGGACGAGTTGGAAGATGCCTGATGTATTATACGAAATGACTCAAGTTGAAATCTCACCATCTACAATTTTACAAGGTAAAATTTGAGAAGCCAAAATTAATTAAGCCTGACGGAGTTGGACGCTAGTTTGGCTTTCGGCGTCAATTACAAGTGGGAAGCAATTTCACTTACTTGAAAAGATCAATTCAAGTTAGATTCACATGGGAATCAATTCAAGTTGGGAGCCAATGCAAATAATTAATTAAGCATGATGGAGTTGGGCGCTAGTTTGGCTTTGGGCGTCAATTACAAGTAGGAAGCAATTTCACTTACTTGAAAAGATCAATTCAAGTTAGTTTCACATGGGAATCGATTCAAGTTGGGAGCCAATTCAAGTTGTAGTATGGGATGCAATTTCAAAGTCAAGGTCAAAGTAATTCAAACTTGGAAGCAATTGAAGCACCAGGAGAAGTTTGGCTGCCAATTATGCAATGTCAAGGTCAAAGTAATTCAAATTGGGAAGCAATTGAAGCACCAGGAGAAGTTTGGGTGCCAATTACGCAATTTCAAAGTCAAGGTCAAAGTAATTCAAATTGGGAAGCAATTGAAGCACCAGGAGAAGTTTGGGTGCCAATTACAAGTCAAAGTCAATTGGGTACCAATTACAAAGGAGAAATTCAAATTGGGTGCCAATTACAAGTCAATTGCAATTGGGTGTCAATTACAACGGAGATATTCAAATTGGGGGGAAGTTCAAAGCCAGTTTGAAACATGAGAACACCCAGAAGCCGTTCTACATAAAACTAAGACCCAGATATTCCCAAGAAACGTGAGAACACCAGAGGAATATCAGATGAAGTTTGGGAACTCATTTGCATGAAGTTGAAGCTTTACAAACGGCTAGATTATCTTTCTGACACCTTGTCAGAAGATAAGATAAGATCTCTGATAAAAGATACAAGAATTCAAAAATGAGATCGTCTCTTTCCAACGGCCAGATTCTCATTACTAGCTATAAAAGGATGAAGATATGAAGACTTGAAGATAAGAGCAAGAACACGAACTCACGACCAAGAACTTAGAAAGAGCAAGAGTTTCAATTGGTACAAAGCATACGAAAAGAAATCTTCAAGTGAGAAAAGAAAAAGAACTCAGAGAGCTTAAAGAAAAATATTCAGAGAGTTCTAAAAGTAGAGCTAAACAGAGCATACATATCAAGTGCTATATTTGATACACTCAAAGAGAGAAAACACTCGGAGATACAGAGCTTTTACGAGAAATCACTCAAGAGTGTTAAATCTTCATGAACAAGATACCTGCATCATATTGAAGATCATCTACAGAGTCTCAGAAGTTGGAAGCAAGAAGAAAACTTGTCCTTGAACAAGTGATATTCCTACGGGAGTGTAGGAAGGGAGGAAAGTAGCACGGAGTTGTGAAATCCTGGGTTGTCACACGGAGCTATGAGATCCGAAGCAGCAGTGTTGGAGACACTGGGCGTGATTAGTGCGGGCTTTGTGATCAAAGCATTAGATCACGGAAGAGCGTTTCTACCAGAGCGTAGAAGACGGGTGGAAAGTAACGCGGAGTCGTGAAATCCTAGGAAAGTAGCGCGGCGACGTGAAACCCGAAGAAGCAGTGTGGTGTCACTGGGCGTGATTAGTGCGGGCTTGGTAATCAAAGCACTAGATCACGGAATTCATTGTATCTTGGAACCAAGAAGTGGTGGATATAGTGAATTGCGCTTGGAGATAAGAGCAAGTGGAGTAGGAGGATTACACCACCTCCGAACCACTATAATTGTCTTGTGTTCTTTACTGCTTTCTTTACTTACTGCTCTTTGCTTGCTTCTCACGAGATATATTTGACACAATCTCACACACACTTATCTTTATTTATTTCCGCTGCGTACCATACTCTAACAATCTAGTTAAGAGTTTTGGTTCCTCTGTGCCTTAGCAATTGTTGTGATGTGCGAAATAGCTTGAAAGTCTATTCAACCCCCCCCCCCCCCCCCCTCCCCCCTCTAAATTTTCACCTTACCTCTTTTGGGACCAACAAATATATATATATATATATATATATATATATATATATATATATATATATATATATATATATATATATATATATATATATATATATATATATATATATATAGAGAGAGAGAGAGAGAGAGAGAGAGAGAGAGGATTAGAAAGCACTTAGAACCCTCTTTCCCCTCACAATACTAAATACACGATTTGCCTAGGGAGCTTAGCAGAAGGAATTCCCCACCACCAAGTCTAGGGAAACCAATCGGAGGAGAATCTTGGTAAAGAACCTTAATAGCCAAGGGAGGATTAATTACGGCTAAGAGGTAACCCATGTCTTTCAAAAACTATTTTCCTTGCTATATCTTGATTATTGACTCATTTGATAATTATATGTGTGATTCTGTGATTGAGTCTTGATAGAGTTTTGCCTAGGGATTATGGTGTGTTTATTTGATAATCTTGATGATCTTGATGTTGTGATGGATTGTATGTGTGATTCTACGTTTAGGCATGTCTAGAGCTTGTTATTAGGTTTTGTTGGATGGAATCTTGATGTTCTTGTGATTCTTGTTGTTCTTGCATGTTGAAGAATTGATTTTTGAATCTTGATATGTTAGGAGCATGAATTTAGGATTCGTTTGTGCTGATTTCTTGGTTTAATTATTGTGATTCAAGTCCGTGTCATTGTTGTTGTGTATTGGGATGTATTCAGACTTGGTTTTGGGTTTAACGGATGAATTCCCAGGTGGGAAAAGTGCCAAGATACCATTGTACCAGTGGGGGATCAGTGGGGGGACGAACCCCCACCTGACCACCCGCCAGGTACGCACCATGGTACCAGCGGGCGGCCGGTAGGTGGACGACCACCCGCCGTGCACCCGCTGGTACATGGTACCGCCCACCGGAGGGTGGTTGACCACCCGCCGTACACCCGTTGGTCTCGTTTTGTCTTTCCCCGTGCCGCGTTTGATGTTTATGAGTCTCGTTTGATATTTCGGGTACCATTTTAGGAGTTATGAGTCGTGGTTATTGCATGTCGGTTAAGTTAGTATCCCGTTGACCTATGATGAGATTTGTATGATCCCGTAGGTGTCTTGCGGTTGTCTCGTTAACTTGGGAAGTAGAGTTTAGGTTGTATCTTGTGGGTTGCGTGTTATGTTGATGTCACTTGTTGATGTGATTGTTGTGCCATCCCTTTGATTATCCATTGCTATGTGTTGATGTGTACTGATTGTTGTTGTTATTGAGCGATGGTCACTGCGTTGTTGTGCATGTTGACTGATTGATTATACCTGCTAAGAAAGGGATGTGATTGGTGGAAAAGAATTGTTGGAGTTTGGCACAACAAGTGCCCGGTCATTGTGCTAAAGGCACAGACCATTCGGTTATCATGCTGAAGGCACGGACCAACCTTGATTAGTTTGCTAAAGGCATAGATCAAGTTATAAGCACTACGGTGCCATGTCAGAGCTATATGCGTTGACCCCTTGGTAGCGGCGCTAGAGGCACAGACCATACAAATGGCATTGCGGTGCTATCAGATCGGTGGCATGTTAGAGATAGGAGGGGAGCCATGAAGTGCTCCGGAGGGATAAGGGGGTGGAGTTATAAGGGTAGCCTGGAGGTACAGGTTGGAACTGATATAAGGATGGAGAGGAGTAAAGGTTGGAACTTGGTATAAGGCTGGATTGTGATACTATTGTTGTTGTTGCCTTTGCTAGTCATTGTGCCTTATTGTTGTTATTGTTTGCTATTGCCGATCTTTGTGGTTATCTTATCTTGCGAGTTAGGACGCATGCTAGTATCTTTATGATGATTCGTAATGCTAAACCTATTGTTGTGTCTTGAGTCTTGATCTTGGTTTTAAAACTAGAGTTCGTTTAGGATTATATATGTATTCCAGTCTCAAAATGGTTTTCTTATATCTACCTATATTGTACTTAACGCGTGGGAGGGAGTTACCAGCATTTATTCGCTGATGGTTGTTACACCTTATGTTTTTCAGGTACAGAGCAGTAACTTCATAGTGCACTAGATGGACACGAGGACCCAGCTTAGATAGTTTAGTATTAGTTAGATGGCCTGTGAGCCTTGGATTGTATTATGGATATTAATTATAGTTTATGCTTGTTTAGTTAGTTTAGCCTGTGCATCTAGGTTCTCAAACCTAGATGTGGCATAGCACCCCGATACTTATGTTGTTAGTTCTGCTTTGTTTGGATGAATAATGATGGACTTGCCCATATTTCATAGGCTTTAAATGTTTTAAAAATTAGGGGTGTCACAATACGCTTGTGTCCTCGAAAAGCATATATGGTTCCTTAACTTCCCTTACTACTATTATTGACTTATTATGTACGTTGGTCCGCTCAACGATAGTGAAGTATTTTTTCAATTGCAAAATTAGTTCGATTTCGGCAAATATTTCCTAAGGGCCAGCACGGGATCCGATCCCGCTAGCTACCCGACGGAAGGGTCTTTTCTTGGCCAAGCACATGGCTAGCTTGGTTAAGAAAATGCTAAATATTCCCTAAGGGCCAGCACTAGATCCGATCCCGCTAGCTACCCGACGAAAGGGTCTTTTCTTGGCCAAGCACATGGCTAGCTTGGTTAAGAAAACGCTAAATATTCCCTAAGGGCCACCACGGGATCCGATCTCGCTAGCTACCCGACGGAAGGGCCTTTTCTTGGCCAAACACATGGCTAGCTTGGTTAAGAAAACACTAAATATTCCCTAAGGGCCAGCACGGGATCCGATCCCGCTAGCTACACGACGGAAGGGTTTTTTCTTGGCCGAGCCCATGGCTTGGTTAAGAAAACGCTAAATATTCCCTAAGGGCCAGCACGGGATCCGATCCCGCTTGCTACCCGACGGAAGGGCCTTTTCTTGGCCAAGCCTATGAGTTGGTTAAGAAAACGCTAAATCTTCCCTAAGGGCTAGTACGGGATCCGATCCCGCTAGCGACTCGACGGAAGGGCCTTTTTTTGGCCAAGTCTATGACTTGGTTAAGAAAACGCTAAATATTCTCTAAGGGCCAGCACGAGATCCAATCCCGCTAGCTACCCGACGGAAGGGCATTATCGGATCCTGTGCTGGCCCTTAGGAAATATTTAGCATTTTTTTAACCAAGCTATGGGCTTGGCCAAGAAAATGCCCTTCCGTCGGGTAGTTAGCAGGATCGGATCCCGTGCTGGCCCTTTGGGAAAGTTGGGTCCAAAGTCGAACGACTTCGACATAAAACTGCTAATGTCCTAGGGGCGATACAATGTCCGACCTCGTCTATCGCCGAACGGAAAAGCTACAGGTCTAAGGCAGAAATACTTCGACCTAATGGCTAAGCACGACAGACGAACAAATACTTTGGTACTCCGCGCACAAGCAATCATACTTTGGTGCTCCGTGCACAAGCATACTTTGGTGCTCCGCACACAAGCATACTTTGGTCCTCCGTGCACAAACGTACTTTGGTGCTCCGTGCACAAACATGTAGTCCAGACTATGCTCTTCATTAATGATGCACTCCTAGTGTTATCATTTTTATTCGGTGAACATCAGTTTTCTACTTTCTTATACCGACAAATACTTGCGGTTAAGAAAGTATGGGACTCATGATGGAATAATATAATATGCATGCCATATTATTATTATTATTATTATTATTATTATTATTATTATTGTTATTGTTATTGTTATTGTTATTGTTATTGTTATTGTTATTGTTATTGTTATTGTTATTGTTATTGGTTATGTAATTGTTATTGTTATTGTTATTGTTATTGTTATTGTTATTATTATTATTATTATTATTATTATTATTATTATTATTATTATTATTATTATTATACCAACAAATAGTTGCGGTTAAGAAAGTGGGGGAATCATGATGGAATAATATAATATGCATGCCATATTATTATTATTATTATTACTATTATTATTATTATTATTATTATTATTATTATTATTATTATTATTATTATTGTTGGTACCAAAAGAGGTAAGGTGAAAGTCTAGGGGGGGGGGGGGGGGGGGGGGGTGAATAGACTTTCAAACTTTTTCGCACAGCACAACAATTGCTAAGCCAGAGATAAACCAAAACTCTTAACTAGATTGTTAGAGTATGGTGCACAGCAGAAATAAATAATCATAAAGTGTGTGTGAGATTGTGTGAGCAGTATATCTCGTGTAGAGCGAATATGTAAAGAGCGGTAAGTAAATAAAGCAGTAAAGAACACAAGACAATTATAGTGGTTCGCGAGGTGGTGTAATCCTCCTACTCCACTTGCTCTTATCTCCAAGAGCAATTCACTATATCTACCACTTCTTGGTTCCAAGATACAATGAATTTCCGTGATCTAGTGCTTTGATCACAAAGCCAGCACTAATCACGCCCAGTGACACCACACTGCTGCTTCGGGTTTCACGTCGCCGCGCTACTATCCCAGGATTTCACGACTCCGCGTTACTTTCCCCCCGTCTTCCACACTCCGGTAGAAACGTATCCCGTGATCTGGTGCTTTGATCACCAAGCCCACACCAATCATGCCCAGTGCCTCCGACACTGCTGCTTCGGATCTCACAGCTCCGTGTGACAATCCAGGATTTCACAGCTCCGTGCTACTTTCCTCCCTTCTCTTGTTTTGCTCCAAAACAAGTGTTGTCTTGCTTCCAACTCCTAAGACTTTGTAGATGATCTTCAATGATGCGCAGGTCTCTTTGATGAAGATAAACACTCTGAAATGATTTCTCTTGATAGCTCTGAGTGTTTTCTCTCTTTGAATATATCAAGTAAAGCACTTGATATTTTTGCTCTGCTTTGCTCTGTTTAAGAACTCTCTGAATATTTCTCTTTTGAAGCTCTCTGAGTTCTTTTTCTTTTCTCACTTCTCACTTGAAGATTTTTGGTATGCTCTGTACCAAATGAGATTTTTGCTCTATGCTCTTTCAAGCTTAATTGCTCTATTCGATCCCTTTTATGGATTCGAATTTTCTGCTCTCTTGTTCTATTGCTCTTCACACTTCACCTATCTTCAAGTCTTCATATCTTCATCATTTTATAGCTGCTAATGAGAATCTGTCCGTTGGAAAGAGACGCTCTCATTTTTGAAATCTTGTATCTTTTTGTCAGAGATCTTATCTTATTTTCTGCAAAGATGTCAGAAAGGATAAGCTAGCCGGTGTTAGAGCTTCATCTCCATGTAAATGAGTTCCCAAACTTCATCTGATATTTCCTCTGGTTTTACGTTGAGTGGGAATATCTGGGTGTAGAACGGCTTCTCTGATTAGCTCTGAAGTGGTCCTTTTATCTTTGGGATTTAAAAATATTCAAAAAATATTCATCAATTTAATCTCATACTAGTTAAACTAGTATTTTTCCTTGTGCGAATATTTTCACTGTAAGTTCATCTTCATTTTCTTCATTCTCACGTCTGGGTGTTCTCAGACTTTAAACTGGCTTTGAACTTCCACCCAATTTGAATTTCTCCTTTGTAATTGACACCCAATTTCAATTGGCTTGTAATTGGCACCCAATTTGAATTTCTCTATTGTAATTGGCTCCCAATTGACTTTGACTTGCAATTGGCTCCCAAATTGCTCCTGGTGCTTTCAATTGCTTCCCAATTTGATTTGTTTACTTTGACTTCGAAATTGGCTCCCAGACTTCTCCTGGTATTGAATTTCATCTCAATTCAATTTGATCTCCATGTCTTCTTTGAATCGGTCCCCAACTTGAAATTGCATCCCATACTACAACCTCAATTGGCTCCCAATTTCAATTCTACATTGGCTCCCATCTTGAATTGATTCTCATGTGAAAGTTGTTCCCAATTTTAATTGATTTCAATTTCATTTCAATTTCTCTGAAACTGGCTCCCAATTTCAATTGCTATGAAATCGGCTCCCAAGTGAAATTGCATCTCAATTGCCACCCAAGTGAAATTGCTTCCCAGTTTCCACTTGTAATCCTAATTTCAATTCTACAATTGATTCTCATGTGAAACTTGCTCCCAATTTCAATTGATTTCAATTTCTCTGAAACTGGCTCCCAATTTCAATTGCTCCGAACTAGCACCCAATTGCTATAAAATCGGCTCCCAAGTGCAATTGCTTCCCAATTTCCACTTGTACAATCGGCTCCCAAGTGCAATTACTTCCCAATTTCCACTTGTAATCGGCGCCCAACTCCATCAGATTAATTTAATTTGGCTTCTCAGATTTTATCTTGTAAAATTGTTGATGGTGAGTTTTGAACTTGAGCCATTTAACACAATATATCAAGCATCATCCACTTCGTCCGTACAACTTTTGATTAAATCTCCAATCACATTTGATGTACTCCTTTCTTTCCAAAGATGCTTGATCTCCAAGTCAATTTCATGCATTCTTCCAATATTAATTTTCTTCACGAAAATTATTATGGGATATCTTCTTTGAGTAGCAGCGACGTGAATATTGTATCATTCATCTTCTTCTTCAATTTGTCATTTTCTCCAGACAAATTCTTGATTTTAGGCTTTATATCTTCTTCTTCTATTTTCATCCATCTTCCTTTGTTTTTCTCTTTTCATATTTAAATAATTTCCCGATCATGGTCTAAGACTCTACTAGACCTATAAACAAAATTGGGGGATCTACAAATACAAATTTGGCATATCAAAACCATTACACTTTATTCCTAACAATTTCCCCCCTTTTGATAATGCCAAAACCTATACTCAGTCATTAGCTTTAAGTCTTTGAAAATAATCTTTTTGCTCAATTTTATTTGACAAAGCCAAGATGAGTTTAACAATGGTTTTCTAGACACAATCAAAAGAAACTTGTGAATTAAATTTTTTTTTTTAGACAAGCTCCTAAACGCATCTTGAATTATTTTTATTTTGATCATCATCAATTTTTAATTTTGTCGTGCGTTTGACATATATCTTGTCTTTTAATTCACGAAAGTCTAATTACATTAAACAAATAGAATTAAAGACTCAAATTAGACCATGGGAAATTATTATTGATATATTTTGAATTTATAGAGAAAAACGCAACAGAGGTTCGAAAATAAAGAATATCAGCTTAAGAGAATTTTCAGATTACCTTCTGGGTTTCTTCACACTAGAGTCTTTCTTCAAAATTTCCTTGACATGTTCTCTGAGCTTGAAGAAATCATCTTTGAACTTTGCATTCTGAAATTTCTTTGTAAGCTGTCCGGCCATGTAGTGTCCATAAGCTTCTTTGATATTGTTGCCCGGAAAAACTCCGTTTTCCCACTATAAGACACATTCTTCGAAGCTTCTTTCTTCTCCAAGATTCATGCCCATATTTCCGGTGAAATCTCTTAGTTCATACCACATCTCGGTTCTTTTCCTTTTGCCTTCTTCTTCTTTATTCTTTTCCAAGATCCATTGGGCTTGATCGGCTGCAGGCCATTTCTTGATCATGCTTGGTAGATTTTCCTTAGTCCATATTGTTGTCTGAGTGGCGGTACCCTTAGAGCATTCAAACCAGCCACGCTGTTCAGCAACCTTCGATGTACTCGTACCAAGACTAGGATTCGTGAACTGAGCAAAACCAATCTGAGATGGTCCTTGTGAGGATTGTCCGCGGCTTCGGCCTCTACCTTGAGTAGACACTACTGGCTATTGTTGACTTCCAAGAATAAATTCTTGTTGTTGCAAAGCCATGTGACTGAGAATTTCTTCCCCCCTTTTGGCGTTATCAACCAAAAATGCAAGGGTCTTAAAATCTCGGTCTTGGTTTGCCTTTACAGTTTCAACACTATTGTGTGTTTCAATGGAAACGGTTTGCACGTTGTCAAGCTTGTTTGTTGTAACTGCGAGTTCAGCTTCAAGTTTGTTGATTCGGCTTTCTTGATCTTGAATTGCTTTGATATGTCTCAAGTGACGTTCGTTGTTAATCTTTTCAACTGCTTCACGTTCCTTCTACATGAGCTGAATCACTTCAAGTAAGCCTTTTGTCAATTCTCCTTTCAAAATTCTTTCTGCTTTGTCAATCTGGGTCTTCAAAATATTTTGATGCTCCATTAATTCCTTCAGATTGACTCGTGTATCCGTGTGTTGTTGATCCATCTTTTGATTTTTTTAAACCAACTTTTCTCCAATTGTTTGACAAACAACATCACTGGATTCGGCTACTTTGGCAAATAAGGATGAAAATATGCCATCATCTTGATCATTCATTTGCACAAAGTTTTGAGGGGATCCGAATGGACTTCTATTCGGATCTGTGAGAACAACTGTATCAATAAGTTGCATCCCTTCTTCTTCAGGTGATTCGGCTTCTTGATTGAGATCACCAACTTGTTCTTCTAGGACTTCTGTTCTCGTGTAACTGTCTGCAAATAATTCTTCATTTTCTAGAACAGGGTCCATGGTAGGCATGGTAGACTCGGTATGGTGTACCGGCAATACATTGGATAAATCCTTTGTGATTTGCAGTTTACTCTCAGTAGCAACTTCTACTGCAACTTCCAGTGGTATATCTCTTCTTCTTTCTTCTGACACTTGTTCTCTTATTTCTTCTCGTATTGACACTTCTCCTCTTAATTCTTTTCTTCTTTTATCCCTTTTGTAGCCATAATATATAATTTTTTAATTCCTTTTTATTTTATTTTTATTCATATATTTTTTTTTGTGTGTCTTTTTGGCTACGAAACTTTTGATCTTTTTATATATGTAGGGATTTTTCATTTTGTAAGAGAGAGAGACAGAGAGAAAATAGAGAGAGAATAGAGATAGACAAAACCAGTAGCAAAAACATCCCTTTTTCATTATTTATCTCCTTCTTAGGGAGAGAGAAAGATATAACATTTTTGGATCAGGTCACATCACATATTCAGGCTTCATCAGCAGAGAGACCAGTGCCGTGATTAGTCTCAAGATCAGCATGCGGTGGAGACGGAGAGCTTGATTTTAGAGTATAGACTAATCCGGGTTCTATTGAGAGTTGAGCAGATCGCTTGAAGCTGCGGGTTAGAGGACGAGAGGACAGTGGTGATGGCGTCGAGCGTCGTAGCTGCACTGCTTGGTCCTTGGTCGGTGGTTGTCCTTCCTCTTCTTCAGAGAATAGGATGAGAGGATCGCTAGGTGTGTCTCCAACTTCATGTCCTCCATTTGCAGCACGTCGAGCTTTCAGCATCGCTTGTCTTGCTTGCTCGGCCACTCTCCTGGAAGATCTTCTCTTTTCTTGATTCTTTGGAGTCATCGAAGCCTGCAAAAAAAAATAGATACAAACAAAAGAAATCTCCACACAGATTTGTTTGCTTCAGGTCCTAATTTATAGGCATAGGAAGGTGCTAGAACCGTGTGTCCTAATGATGAAGAGGGTGAAAGGCTTTCTCTGGATATAGCCGACGTTTGGTTTCAAAAGGTGTGATGAATGCTTTCATGACTCTTCATTGGTCGAGAAAGCGGTGGATGTGATGGGTAGCGGTTTCTAGGAGATTTAATGAGGGATTAGGGTGACGATTTGAGAGAGAATGAATCGATTGGGAAGGGTGCTGATATAGGAGAGGATTATGGGGGGAGGTTTAGGTTGGGTAGAGGTTTAGAAAGGGTAGGAGTTTATGGGTGGAGGTTTGATGCCCAATTAAACTCTAAATTTTCCTCCTTTATCTCCTGATTTCCTTCTCAAATTCGTGTACCACAAACATAATAACACTCAAACATCTCGTTAGTAGTAAAAATTACTCCACAAATAATTAATCACACATACCAATTATATTAAACTCATACACGGTAATTTTCAATCAAAAATTAAACACATTTTGGAAACTAACAAAATTAACATACATATTCCAAATTAACATTTAGAAACATCTTTATAATTAGCACACAAATCAGATTCCAAAATATTTTAGAAACTAGCAAAAATATTAACTTCTAGATTTCTAAAACATTTTATTGCAAATTATATCACATATACTGCATATATACGAAACACATGTACAATTAACACTTTAAATCACATTTTGCACATAACACATATATATTATTAAACAAACACGGAAAATCACTTTTTAGAGCAAATTGTTCATGCAAACAAGTTAGTTAATTTACAGAAACATGAACACATACTCAAGAAACTGATTAACACATTAAAACATGCAATTTTATACAAATTATCAAATAAATTACGAATTGCACATTTTATCAAATTAATTTGCATGGCATATGATCTCAAGTTAAATAACACATGCAAATTCATAATTAAATTTCTAACACATATTGCAATTTTATCACATAAAAATTTCGAATAAAAACATACATGCAAATACGTAAAACAATTTATTCATATAGAACAATTTATTTTGAGCACAAGTATCAATTTAAATAGAGAGATTAAGTCCAGTGATACTTAGCTCATTTCGATCATTCCCAACTCGTGCCTTAAGGTAGAAAATCTCGTTTCGCATAAAGGCTTCGTGAGAATATCAGCAACTTGGTTTTCTGTAGGGATATATTCGATCTTCAGATTTTTCTTTTCAACGTGATCCCTTATAAAATGATGTCGAATGTCGATATGTTTGGTTCTTGAGTGAAGCACGGGATTGTGAGTGATAGCGATTGCACTAGTATTATCACAATAAATACTAACGTCATCACAATTAACTCCGTAATCCTTCAATTGTTGCTTCATCCACAAAATTTGCGCACAACAACTTCCTGCAGCAATATATTCGGCCTCGGCGGTACTAGTTGCGATGGAATTTTGCTTTTTGCTGAACTAAGAAACAAGCCTTCCCCCCAAGAATTGGCACGTCTCGGAAGTGCTTTTTCTGTCTATTTTGCAACCTGCAAAATCCACATCTGAAAAACCTGTTAGAGTAAAATATGTACCTTTTGGATACCATAATCCAACATTGATTGTGCCTTTCAAATATCGTATGATCTTCTTTGTTGCAGTGAGGTGGCTTTCTTTTGGATTTGCTTGGAATCTTGCACACACGCCCACAGCATAAGAAATGTCCGGCCTACTTGCAGTAAGATATAGAAGTGAACCAATCATTCCTCTATATTTTGTTTGATCGACATCCTTTCCATCTTCATCTGTGTCTAGCCTTATTGATGTGCTCATTGGAATTTTGATCGATGATTTTCCATCAAGACCAAACTTCTTTATCAAGTCGCGGGTGTACTTTGCTTGATTGATGAATACTCCTTCTTTCAGTTGTTTGACTTGTAAGCCCAAGAAGTAATTCAATTCACCCATCATGCTCATTTCGAATTTATTCTGCATAAGCTTCGAAAATTTCTCACACAAAGAATTGTTAGTGCTTCCAAAAATAATATCATCAACATATATTTGCACTAATAAAATATGATCACCATCTTGAATTCTAAATAGAGTTTTGTCAACAAGGCCTTTGGTGAATCCACAACTTATTAAGAACATTGACAAAGTATCATACCAAGCTCTAGGTGCTTGTTTCAACCCATACAATGCCTTTTTAAGTTTGTAGACTTTATCACCTTCGCCTTTTACCTCAAAACCTGGGGGTTGTTCGACATAAACTTCTTCTTCGAGTAGACCATTCAAGAATGCGCTTTTCACATCCATTTGATAAACGGTGAAATCTTTGTGTGCGGCGTAGGCTAGATGAGGGATGGGATTTTCTAGAGAATTAATTTCCAACTCATCCATTCCCTGCAAAACATCATCTTCACACGTATCATTAGTATCACAAAAATCAATATGACACTTGTTACCATTTTTTGCAATTTCTTCGTCCAGTGCATCATTCTTGATCTGTGATTTTTCATCAAATACCACGTGTATGGATTCTTCAACCACCATTGATCTTTTATTCAAAGCTCTGAATGCCTTGCTGGTAGCTGAATATCGTAGAAAAATTCCTTCATCTGCACGCTCATCAAAAGCTTTTAGATGCAATTTATCATTAATATGAATAAAACATTTGCATCCAAAAATATGAAAATAACCAATATTTGGTTTTCTCCCTTTATAAAGCTCATATGGCGTCTTCTTGTACTGCTTATGGATCATGATTCGATTTTGCGTGTAACAAGCAGTGTTGATAGCTTCCGCCAATATCGTTTCGGGAGACCAGCAGCACTAATCATCACTCGTGCGGCTTCTTTGAGCGTCCGGTTTCTTCTTTCGGCAACACCGTTTTGTTGCGGTGTTCTTGCGGCAGATAATTGATGAGAAATTCCATGTGATTTTCAAAAAGCTTGTATAACTCCATTCACGAACTCGGTTCCGCGATCCGTTCGTATTTTTGATACTTGCAATTCTTTCTCATTTTGTAGTTGCTTCAACAGCTTCGGTAGAACTTGCTCAACTTCATTTTTCTTCTTGATGAACACGGTCCAAGTGTACCTGGAAAAATCATCAACAACAACGAGAGTATATTTCTTACCACTTACACTTATTGGATCAACCGATCCAAAAAAAGTCCATATGTAGTAAGCTTAGCGGTCTTGACGTTGACTCGTGTGTCTTTGATTTGAATGATGATTTGATTTGCTTTCTGCGTTGGCATGCATCACACACTTGGTCCTTCTTGAATATGATATCTGGCAAGCCTTCTACTAGATTTTTCTTTGCAAGCTGATTGATGGTCTTGAAGTTTATGTGGTTGAGCTTTCTGTGCCATTCCCAATTAGCTTCATTTGAATTTCTGGCCATTAAGCATACTGTTTGCTTGTGCTCCAATCAACAACATACATATTCTTTCGCGTTTTCCAGATAAAATAATCTCATTTGTGAGCTCATTTTTGATTAGGCAATTATCTTTAGAAAATTCTACAAGATAGCCTTTATCACAAAATTGACTAGTGCTCAACAAATTAAATTTTAATCCTTCAACGAAAGAAACATCTTCAATCTTCAAACCATTTTTCTTAATCGTGCCAGCTCCTTTTGTAATTCCATAATTTTGATTTCCTCCGAATATAACTTTTGGTCCATCGATTTCTTTGAAATTCACTAGATATGATTTATTTCTAGTCATGTGGCGTGAGCAACCACTATCGATGTACCAAACATCCTGCAAAAAAGATTAATTAACTTTAGGTACCCATACTTGCTTGGGTCCTTTACTGTTAGTGATTTTTGGTAACCAAATCCACCTTGATCTTATTGAATTAAGATGAGGCGATTTGTAACCATTAGAGACACGATAATCATAACTCACATTAGAAAATATTTTTGGCGCCGGGTTTTGAAAATTATTTTTATATTTTGGCACCTGGGAAGAGAATGGTTGCTTTGGTCTATAAAAAGTATTACATCTATTGCACAACCAATCTTTTTGAGTGGGATGAAATTTCCCAACTTTATTTCTAGAAAAGCTTCCCTCTTTTCTATGAAATCTTTTTGCACTTGACTCTTTGGCATATCTTTGCTTGATGAATTTTTGTTGTTTTGCCGTATCATAGAATTGTTTCGGCATTTCAACATTCAATTTTGCTTTTGTTTGATAGCCAAGTCCTTGTCTCATTGTGTTATTCTGACTTTTAACAAATTTTACCACTTGAACTTTATTATTTAAAATAGTAGTAGAATTAGTCAGATTTTGAGGGGTTTGAGAACATGTGGAGTCATAACCAATTCCGGTTCTATCTCCTGATGGCTTTTGCATGCTCACCATTTTATCTATAATTTTAGACGAATTAGTGAATGTAGCAATAGTAGCTCTAAGATTATGTTCTCTAACCTCTCTAGCTTTACACTCTTCTTAAAGATGAATATTTTCATTCTTCAATTTACTCACTTCAAGTAAAGCATCTTGCAATTTTTTATTCATTTCTTCTTTTTCAAGAATTAGAATATTATTGCGCTCCTTGAGTTGAGGATGAGTGAGCATAATCTCTTGACATTCTCGCATTAGATTGTCAATAGATTCACGAGAAAAAGAAGAATTAACAGAATTGAAAGAATTAGATGTTACCTCTTCTTCCTCTGCGTCAAGAGCCATAAGACAATCTTCACTTGTACTCAACTCAATTGACTTGCATATTAGCGCCGTATCGTCATCCGAACATGAACTTTCGTTGCTTGATGATGAATCCTCTGAATCATCATTTTCGTTCGGTTCGTTGCTAACGAGAGCTTTTCTTTTGTCGTGCTTGAACCTTTTGCTTTCGGATTTGTTCGGCGTAGATTCAACATTTTTGCCTTGATACTTGCTAACGATCGGATACGGACAATTTATTTTAAAATGTCCGGGTTTGCGGCAATTGTAGCACAAATCCTTATTTTCTTCGACTTTTTCTTCTTGTGTTATGCGAGAGATGAATTTTCCACGAGCAGAATTTTTGTTGTCTCCTTTTCGCATAAACCTTTTAAATCTTTTCACAAAAAGAGCAAACTGTTCGTCAGTCATAAAATCAACATTATTTTCTACTGACCTGGAGGTTGACGGTTGTTCGGCCATTAGAGCAGCATTTCGAGCTTCATGAACATCATCATCTTTGGCCTTCATTTCGAACTCATATGCTTTTAGATCACTAAATAATTTGTCTGTTGACAACATTCTTAGATCTCGGTGATCGCGCATAGCCGTAACCTTCATATCCCATGCAGATGGTAAGCCTCGTAGAATTTTGAGATTAATTTCTTTTTGGCTAATATTTTTGCCAAGATCACTAATCTCTCCAAGAACTTTGATCATTCGAGCTTCCATGTCTGCAACACTTTCATTTGAGAGCATTTTGAAATCTTCAAACTTCTTCATGGCGATTGTGAGCTTATTGTTTTTTTCTTGTTCATCTACTTCGCCAATCTTGATGAGAGTTTCCCATATTTCTTTGGCAGTGGCACACTTTCGGATCTTCGGAAATATTGTATCATCAACGGCTTTGAATAGAATATCCTTGGCAATATTGTCAAGATTATTCCGCGTTCTATCGTCCGATGTCCATTCCAGTTTTGGCTTTTGTACGTACTGTGGAGCATCCGGGGATAGGACAAACGCCGTATTGACTTTTAATATTTCGATAGGGCCAGTGGAAATAACTTCCCACATTTCATCGTGTAAAGCCGATAAGTGTACCTGCATACGAACTTTCCAATCATCAAATTTATCAAGTGAGAATAATAGATTTTGAGCTAAATCTTTCTTCATCATTATCACGAGAGATATGAAAGATTAATCCAATTCACACACTTTGTAGAATGGATCAGCCTAGCAGTCAAAAACAGTTAACCCAGTTGGGCAACGTGTTTAAATACCAAAGGTTGGTATAAACTGACTCAAATAGGCTACAGGCTCTAATACCAATTGTTGGTATCAGTTAGAGACAAATTCTGACTCGGATAGGCACCCGCTCTGATACCAATTGTTGGTCCCAAAAGAGGTAAGGTGAAAGTCTAGAGGGGGGGGGGGTGAATAGACTTTCAAACTTTTTTGCACAGCACAACAATTGCTAAGCCAGAGATAAACCAAAACTCTTAACTAGATTGTTAGAGTATGGTGCACAGCGGAAATAAATAATCATAAAGTGTGTGTGAGATTGTGTGAGCAGTATATCTCGTGTAGAGAGAATATGTAAAGAGCGGTAAGTAAAGAAAGCAGTAAATAACACAAGACAATTATAGTGGTTCGCAAGGTGGTGTAATCCTCCTACTCCACTTGCTCTTATCTCCAAGAGCAATTCACGATATCTACCACTTCTTGGTTCCAAGATACAATGAATTTCCGTGATCTAGTGCTTTGATCACAAAGCCAGCACTAATCACGCCCAGTGACACCACCTGCTGCTTCGGGTTTCACGTCGCCACGCTACTATCCCAGGATTTCACGACACCGCGTTACTTTCCCCCCGTCTTCCACACTCCGGTAGAAACGTATCCCGTGATCTGGTGCTTTGATCACCAAGCCCACACCAATCACGCCCAGTGCCTCCGACACTGCTGCTTCGGATCTCACAGCTCCGTGTGACAATCCAGGATTTCACAACTCTGTGCTACTTTCCTCCCTTCTCTTGTTTTGCTCCAAAACAAGTGCTGTCTTGCTTCTAACTCCTGAGACTCTGTAGATGATCTTCAACGATGCGCAGGTCTCTTTGATGAAGACAAACACTCTGAAATGATTTCTTTTGATAGCTCTGAGTGTTTTCTCTCTTTGAATATATCAAGTAAAGCACTTGATATTTTTGCTCTGCTTTGCTCTGTTTAAGAACTCTCTAAATATTTCTCATTTGAAGCTCTCTGAGTTCTTTTTCTTTTCTCACTTCTCACTTGAAGATTTTTGGTATGCTCTGTACCAAATGAGATTTTTGCTCTATGCTCTTTCAAGCTTAATTTCTCTATTCGATCCCTTTTATGGATTCGAATTTTCTACTCTCTTGTTCTATTGCTCTTCACACTTCACCTATCTTCAAGTCTTCATATCTTCATCATTTTATAGCTGGTAATGAGAATCTGTCCGTTGGAAAGAGAATCTCTCATTTTTGAAATCTTGTATTTTTTTGTCAGAGATCTTATCTTATCTTCTGCAAAGATGTCAGAAAGGATAAGCTAGTCGTTGTTAGAGCTTCATCTCCATGTAAATGAGTTCCCAAACTTCATCTGATATTTCCTCTGGTTTTACGTTGAGTGGGAATATGTGGGTGTAGAACGGCTTCTCTGATTAGCTCTGAAGTGGTCCTTGTATCTTTGGGATTTAAAAATATTCATCAATTTAATCCCATACTAGTTAAACTAGTATTTTTCCTTGTGAGAATATTTTCACTGTAAGTTCATCTTCATCTTCTTCATTCTCACGTCTGGGTGTTCTCAGACTTTAAATTGGCTTTGAACTTGCACCCAATTTGAATTTCTCCTTTGTAATTGACACCCAATTTCAATTGGCTTGTAATTGACACCCAATTTGAATTTCTCCATTGTAATTGGCTCCCAATTGACTTTGACTTGCAATTGGCTCCCAAATTGCTCCTAGTGCTTTCAATTGCTTCCCAATTTGATTTGTTTACTTTGACTTCGAAATTGGCTCCCAGACTTCTCCTGTATTGAATTTCATCTCAATTCAATTTGATCTCCATGTCTTCTTTGAATCGGTCCCCAACTTGAAATTGCATCCCATACTACAACCTCAATTGATCTCCATGTCTTCTTTGAATCGGTCCTCAATTGATCTCCATGTCTTCTTTGAATCGGTCCCCATGAAATTGCATCCCATACTACAACCTCAATTGGCTCCCAATTTCAATTCAATTCTACATTGGCTCCCATCTTGAATTGATTGTTACCTCAATTGGCTCCCATCTTGAATTGATTCTCATGTGAAACTTGCTCCCAATTTCAATTGATTTCAATTTCTCTGAAACTGGCTCCCAATTTCAATTGCTTCGAACTAGCCCCCAATTTCAATTGCTATGAAATCGGCTCCCAATTCCATACTACAACCTCAATTGGCTCCCAATTCCAATTGCTATGAAATCGGCTCCCAATTCCTTTGAATTGGCTAGTGAAATTGCTTCCCAATTTCCACTTGTAATCGGCGCCAAGGCTTAAACTAGCGCCCAACTCCATCAGATTAATTTAATTTGGCTTCTCAAATTTTATCTTGTAAAATTGTTAATGGTGAGTTTTGAACTTGAGCCATTTTCATAATATATCAAGCATCATCCACTTCGTCCATACATCTTTTGATTAAATCTCCAATCACATTTGATGTACTCCTTTCTTTCCATAGATGCTTGATCTCCAAGTCAATTTCATGCGTTCTTCCAATATTAATTTTCTTCACGAAAATTCTTCTGGGATATCTTCTTTGAGTAGCAGCGACGTGAATATTGTATCATTCATCTTCTTCTTCAATTTGTCATTTTCTCCAGACAAATTCTTGATTTTAGGCTTTATATCTTCTTCTTCTATTTTATCCATCTTCCTCTGTTTTTCTCTTTTCATATTTAAATAATTTCCCGATCATGGTCTAAGACTCTACTAGACCTATAAACAAAATTGGGGGATCTACAAATACAAATTTGGCATATCAATACCATTACACTTTATTCCTAACAATTATTATTATTATTATTATTAGGCACAAGTGTCAAATAGGCCCATCCACTACTTCGAAGTGCTCAATTCCCTCCATCAACTAAAACATAATCTAATTGAACACACTTACCTCTAAAAATTTGTCGATTAGCTTTTTTCGCAGGTTACCTCCGGGTTGCCACTCACATGTAATTTTATTTAAATAAAAATGGTGATGATGTGGAATTTACTTCCTAATCTCCCGCAAGAACCCTAGTCCACCGTGCAAAAAATACAAATTATAGGCGCCACCGGTCTCGATTGTCAGTTGTTAAGTACTCATTATCGGAATTAATGTGGCATGCTTCCAAAACCTCTGTCAACCAATCTTCAATCTTGCATGCAGCGCAAGTGTTTTAGAAATGTTTTCTGGGCATTGTTTTTCTTTTTAAAAAAAATTATTGAATATGATTGTAGTCTTGTTTAAAACGACATCAAAGAGAAAATTTGATCAAAAATCCTAAAAAATGGTGGAAAACTCAAGATAGCAGCCATGAAAGTTAGAAGCTCATAAAATCGTAGCTAGAGCAAAGCTAGGTGAAACAAGAACCTCTGGAAATAAGAAACCCAAAACAGCACCGTAAGGGATCTGTAGAAAAAAGGTTCAGCAAAACGTGTAATAAAAAGCAGTAGTTTCAACCTGCCATTGGTGGACTAGGGTTCTCGCTGGAGATTAGGAAGTAAATTTCACATCATCACCATTTTTATTTAAATAAAATTACATGTCAGCAGTGTGGAGTGGCAACCCGAAGGTAACCTGCAAAAAAAGCTAATCGACAAATTTTTAGAGGTAAATGTGTCCAATTAGATTATGTTTTAGTTGATGGTGGGAATTGAGCACTTCGAAGTAGTAGATGGATCTAATTGACACTTGTGTCTTACTATTATTATTATTATTATTATTATTATTATTATTATTATTATTATTATTATTATTATTATTATTATTATTATTGTTATTATTGTTATTATTGTTATTATTGTTATTATTGTTATTATTGTTATTATTATTATTATTATTATTATTATTATTATTATTATTATTATTTATAATAATAATAATATTAGTCAAAGAGAAGAGGTCATGGCAAGAAAATAGGGAAGGCTATAGGAAGTTACAACTGCACAAGAATGACATTATATAAAGGCTCCGGGCTGCAGACAAAGGGGGGCACGCCAGTCTCAAATATAAAACCTCTCTTCTACATATTCTTCTCCCTCTTTCATTATTCTATGGTTATGGCCTACCTATGTACATGTACTACACATACAAATATAATAAAGGAATTCCGGCTTAGCTTAGCCCAAAAAGGCACGTGGTTTTCACCACTTTGGTTTCCACGTTAAATCCTTATGTTTGTTTATTGATTCCCTGCGATCACTTTACATCATTCATATTTCTCTATGGAGATTATTGATCCGTATAAATACATACCCTGGGTCATACCATGGATCTATTTTCTCCATCAAAGGTGCTCTTGTTGAGAGAGGATGAAATACTCAAGTTTAATTTGCTCTCCATCTTATATCTCACAACAATCTTCATATATTATTCATCATTATATTATATTGTTATCTTTTTTTCATGTGAGCAAACCTCATCGCTCCATCCAATACAATACATTATCTCCAGTACAAATAATACAATTCTCAAGAAACACTCTATCCTTCCATCTCTCTATTCCTTGGAAATGAAATCTTGAATCTCGAAGCTAAAATGGAGAATAGTGTGAATGCAACAGCAGCAACCAAAGTTCAACATACATGTGACCAAAGCTTCGTCGAACATGCTTCTGGGGAAGTATGCCGAGATGGGTGCCAAATCTGAGGACAAGCAGGAGCTGCGAATCGTCTCCGTAAAGGGAGCTGTGAATCGTCACCGTAAAAGGAGCCAGCTCGCCGTGGCAGCAGCTGCCGGGAAGAAGCGTCCAACAACGTTGATACGGCCAGCCTGTGACAATCCAAAATTTAATTTTATAAATTTGGATTTAAGAAATTCCAAAATAGTCATTTTTCACTCTATCAATATTTTTGAGATACGAACGGAATTTGAATAAATTTTTTTGAATTATATTTTAAATGAATTCAACACCGGGACTTATTTTAATTCTAAAATCCTAAACTTTCGAGTACATTGCGTACCAAGTTTTTGATCCAAAGCTCAATTTGAGTGAAAACAGGAGAAATCTAAGACACTTAAACTAAGTGGTTGTCTAGAAAGTATTTTTGGTAAAATGAACTTTGGCCCCCAAACTATTTAAAACTATAATTCTAGACTTTGGTCCATGAAGCTTGGTGAACCACTAGACTCCACCCTTTTTGCCTGATATTTTTAGAACAACCACCAAATTATCATTTTTCCCTCCACCAATCATTGAAGATTATCCCAGGGTTTTGAGCCATATAAATAGAATAGTAACCCCATTTTCTTACTTGATCTCACTCCCTTGCCTCTCCCAATATTGTCTGATAGAAGAAGAAAAATCTCACAGTAAGCTTCATCCTCCATCTTTCACTCCTTCACTTGCTTCTAGTTTTGTTCTTTGGCCCTCCATTCTCTGAGATTCTTAGGCCTAGTTTGTATTGTTGTTTGGGATGTTTATGTGGTGAAAGAAGTGGTGGAAGTTGAGTGGAGAGGAGGCTGATATCCACACAAGAAGAGGAAACAACAAAGGTATAACCCATGGACTCCCACCTCTTTGAATAGACTCTGTGAAGTCAAGTTTTAATGATGAAAATGTGTAGAAATGCTAGATTATTAATGGTGTTGAGCTACTAATGATCTATTATTGATCTATGATTGCTTTGTTGAGGATTTGGAGGTGTTGGATTGCTCAAAACTTGTTGTAGGTTGAGAAGAAAACCTTCTGGTGCACACTGTCTATGCACCAGACTAGCTCACGGAGCTAGCCAACGGTCCTTGCCCCTAGGACCGTTGGCAAGCCCCGTGGAGGAACGGCCCTAGGGCACGGCTCACATCTAGAGCCGTGGCCCTATGCTGCTGCTTGGCCGAGCCAAGTGGCGGGGCTCCTCAAGCCCCGCCGCAAGCTCCGCCAAGCAAGACTAGTGCAGTGGCCGGGCCCTTTGTGGCTCAGCTACGTGTCGTTCGGATCGGGACTCGGGGGCCCTTGAGGCTCGGACACTCGGGATCGTTATGACGCACTAGTTGAATTTGACTTCATTGAATTTGGAGTTGAAATGAGTAATTTACAGTAGCTTTTGTGTTTGATAAATTACCATTGATGAGTACTGTGTAGTATTTACAGAGAAGGAAAATGTGAAGTATTTAGACTTAGTTGTTTGAATAAAAACATGATCATTATTTGAGTATTGGATTAAAAAGCATGATCATTATTTGCCAAGTTTGCTTGATTAGCTTATTTAAATAACCATTGTGAGTTATTGAGAATTTTGTCGAGAATATGAGATATTCGATTGTAAAGTGCATGAACTTATTTGTCCAGTAAAGTGAAATATTAGATCATGATGTCTATTTTGAGTTCAAAGAGCATGATCACTACTTGATAAGTATTTGCTAAGAAGTTTTGATATCTATGAAGTGATAAGCATGAAATACCACTTGTTGGCTTAAAGCATAGTCAAAGCGAATTTGAGATATTCTTTATAGTAAAAGAGCATGTTTAGTATATCATGAACTTAAGTGCATTAACGGCTCTAAGTAAGCCTAAGTACTCTTTCAAAACCAATATATATTTTGGAAAATCATTATCTAGTTGCATTGTGAAGTTGCATGATATTTGATTTCCAATTAATTTGTAAGAAAAGAAAGGTTGTTGAGAAGCTATGTGCATAAGTTTGCATAAGTAAAGTGGTTGCATGAGAATGAATTGCATGAGTTATATCTATATGTACCTAGTGTGAGTAATCTGAGATTTTGGAGGCCCGTTAGGACTATGTCCTTCCGGAAGAAAAGAGAAAATAAAGAAAGAAACGGACATTGCGATCCGATGTGAAGTAACGAGGTCGATATTCCCGCGTTACTAGGTAGGATACTACCCGCCGGGCTTGGAATCCTGGTTAGGGAGTGTGCACACTGACAAGTACAATACTTGATTCCACAGAGTTTGAGAAAAGAACCAAGAGAGTGGTTCGATGGGCGAGATGAGTATTAGGCCGGCTAGATGCCGAGCCCAAATAGGTCCATTCACATTATGGTGAAGTTCCAACCTCGCCCACGAGTAAAAGTAAAGAGAGAAAGCGAGTAATTGTGACTCTAGAGAAAGAAAGAAAGCGAGTCAATGTGACTCTAGAGAAAGAAGAGAAAAGCGAGTCATTGTGACTCTAAGAAACCTCCATCGAACAAGTGTTCCTTGTTACCAAAGAAATAGTGTGTTTATTGAAGTTATTTGATAGCATGAGATAGCTTATTGAGATATATGATAGCATGAGATTACTTATTTAGTTATATGATAGCATGAGATTGCTTATTGAGATATATGATAGCATGAGATTGCTTATTGAGTTATATGATAGAATGACATTGATTATTGAGATATATGATAGTATGAGATTGCTTATTGAGATATATGATAGCATGAGATTGTTGATGAGTTAAATGATTGAGAAAGTATGCCTATTTGATAATTAGGTTGCAAGCATATAGAAGTAATGTTGAGTATGTTTAAATGTTGTATAAGTGATTGAGATTACTTGATCTAAGTGTGGAACAAATGTTTTCCAAAAGTATATGCTATAGTATTTTACAGGGTTGAGTGGCGTTATACTTAGCTTCGTGCTAACGTGTTGTTTTCTACTTGTTTGTTTGTTAACCCCTTTCAGGTGGGCCCAGTTCTTGAGAGCGTTCGAGTTAGACTAGATTAGCTTAGTGCGCTAGTTGTATTCTAAACTCTCATCAGTTATGTTTATTTTGAGACTTGGTTGTAGACCTATCCAGATGTTTTGATGGTGCTGGACACCGGGGTTTCATTCCCCTAGTGTATTTAAAGTTAGTAAGCTTGACTATGTTTAGATCCTTTTTTCGCCTATGCAGTCACCGTGTTTGGGGATTGTGGCGGTGACACCTCTTAAAATTTGATTATTAAGTTTATTATGCTTGTTTAGTATCCCTTTCTAAGTTAAGTATTGTTAATAAGGTTTAAGAAAAGTGGGGTGTTACAAGTTGGTAGCAGAGCGGTACGAACCACGGGAACTTAGGAAGTTTGACCCTTAAGATTGAGTATAGAAACTCTAAGTTGAAGTCCTAGGAAGGACAAGTTAAGAAAAGAACTCTAAGTGAAGTCCTAGGAGGGATAAGTTAAGGAAAGAACTCTAAGGTATGAGATCTGAGATAAGAAAGACTCTAAGTTCAGTGACTAAGTGTAAGAATCAAAGTTAAGAAGTACTCTATGTAATAGTTAGGGACGCGGTGAGGTTGTGAGTTTCCTTACGCTTGTTTAACTGTTTATGTGCTTTATCAATGTGTTTAAAGTACAGCTTGCTTATCTTTTGAAAGTAAAGTAGAGAAGTTAAAAGTGAGAAATTGAAAGTGAAAAACCAAGAGTTTAAAGTTGAAAGTAGAAGTAAAAGCTGAGAGCTGAAAGTTAAAAGTGAAAGTTAAGAATTAAAAGTTGAAAGATAGAAAAAGCTAGAAGTTAAAGTTCGAAAGAGAGAAACCTTGTGAAAGTTGTTAAAGTAAGAAGTATGCAAGTTTATACTTATATTTGTTTTGTGCTTTACTTGTTGTAAGCCTTGTTTTAAGAAAAGAGAAGTTAGAAGTGGTTAACTCTTAGAAGTACTAACCTTGATGATCTGTTCTTAACAAGTTAAAGAGCTAACGCAATGCCACCAAGAAGAGTCAGAGAAGAGACTCCTCGTTCCTCAGGACCTGGAGCATCATCTTCCACTGATCTGACAGAGAGTATGCGTCAGCTGACCCAGTTGACCAAGACTAATGGAGCCGCCGTACTAAATGGGAACAATGGTGGCGGAGATGTCTCGAGGAAGATTACGGGACGCAACCCACCGAGCTACTTGGGCCAGGAAGACCCTGAAATCCTTGAGAGTTGGATCCGTATGTTCGATAAGCTGTTCGACGTAGTTAGCTGTCTGGTAGACCAGCGTGTGGAGACCGCTGTGTACTACCTTCAAGAAGAAGCTGACCACTAGTGGGTAATGGAAGGACCGACCCTTAAGGAAAAAGAAGGCTTCGATTGGGAAATGTTCAAGGTCGCGTTAAGGGAAAGATTCTACCCTAAGCATGTCAAGGCTGCTAAGTATGAGGAGTTCTTGCATCTAGAGCAAGGAAGTATGTCAGTTCAAGAGTATCACGCCCGCTTTGTCGCGTTGTCTCATTTTGCTCCTACTATAGCACCGTATGAGGCTAGAAAAACCCGAAAGTTTGTCCGTGGATTGCACTATGATGCTCAGAAGTTATTTACTGCGGCAAAGTTTGCCACTTTGGACGAAGCTTATGATGCAGCTGCCGGTCACTCCAGGATTCTGCAACTACATCGGGTTGCCATGCATGGACTGAAGAAGAAGAGCGAGGGTAATGACTCACAGGCAAGCAAGGGACATAGATTCAATCCTGTAGCAAGAAATGACAACCGATGTGGAGAAAGAAGGAATCCGATGATGGGACAGGGAGCTGGAGATGGAGGACTATCGAGTGTGAGGAGCATGGTGTGCTCGAGGTGTGGTAAGGATCACCCTCGGACTACTTGTGGAGGAGGACCCGTGACATGTTTCAATTGCGGGAAGCCAAGGCATAGAGCTGCCGTTTGTTGGCATCCAATGATGGAGAAATCCCATGGTACGACCCCGAGCCAGCCGTCTAGAGGCCAGTCCAGCCAGGCACCAAACCGAGGAATGGGTCGTGGGAATCAGTCAAGTGGAGGCCCGCACAGAAATGGCAACCAGGGACCCATGGGATCGCAGCAGGGACGTCCGAGAGGAGCCGAATTAGGGAGGATCATGGTCATTGGACAGACACAGGCTGGGGGCGCAACCTTGAGAAAGGTAACACTCTAACTTGGAATAAGTGTTAACGATTCTTGCATTGATACTTTCCTGGTTGTGTGAGCTTGAGAAAATTTGATGCAAGTTGTGATTTGTTTAATATTTTGCGAATTAAGATGTTAATTAGAAATACTTTTGCGAAAGTATCGGCAAAGTGTGCCAAAAGAAAGCAAGTAAAATCTTATAAGAACAAATTAGACAAAAGTAAGAGTAAAATCGTTAAAGAACGATTAGAGTTTAATTAGAAGAGTTAGTCTATGAAGGGTAGTAAATAAACCTCGAAGTTAATGAGAGAACGAGGAAGAGTAAGAAATGACGAGAAGGAAATAGACAAGACTCTAACTCGAGATTTAAGTTGGGACCAAGCAATTCCGAAAAGAAATCAGAAAGCCAAGGGTTTGATTGAGATTTAGATTTTGCAAAGTCAAGGACCACATTTGATTTTGACCCTAATTGAGGATTGAACAAAGTCGGAGGACTAAATGCATTTGGAGCCGGTTTGGGCCCGACCCGGAGGCGGGTCATGCCCACAGAATGGAACGGACTCCGTTCCGTGTGACGGAACGTGGTCACGGACCACGTAATGGCCCGTGACCTAAAGCCGTGCCAGAGAAGGCTGACACGGACCAGAGGGGCGAAACACGTGAAGAGCCGCTGCCAAGCCCCACCTAGGTCATTTGGCCTACTTTCGATAAGAGTTGCATGTTTTATTTAGTTAGCATGAGATTGTTTAATGAATTTCTTTGATAGCATGAGATTGCTTATTGAGATATATGATTGCATGAGATTGCACATTGAGTTATATGATAGCATGAGATTGCTTATTGAGATATATGATATCATGAGATTGTCTTATTGAGTTATTTGATAGCATGAGATTTCTTATTGAGATATATGATAGCATGAGATTGCTTATTGAGTTATATGATAGCATGAGATTGCTTATTGAGATATATGATAGCATGAGATTGCTTATTGAGTTATATGATAGCATGAGATTGCTTATTGAGATATATGATAACATGAGATTGCTTATTGAGATATATGATAGCATGAGATTGCTTATTGAGATATATGATAGCGTGAGATTGTTGATGAGTTAAATGATTGAGAAAGTATGCCTATTTGATAATTAGGTTGCAAGCATATAGAAGTAATGTTGAGTATGTTTAAATGTTGTATAAGTGATTGAGATTACTTGATCTAAGTGTGGAACAAATGTTTTCCAAAAGTATATGCTATAGTATTTTAAAGGGTTGAGTGGCGTTATACTTAGCTTCGTGCTAACGTGTTGTTTTCTACTTGTTAGTTTGTTAACCCCTTTCAGGTGGGCCCAGTTCTTGAGAGCGTTCGAGTTAGACTAGATTAGCTTAGTGCGCTAGTTGTAGTCTAAACTCTCATCAGTTATGTTTATTTTGAGACTTGGTTGTAGACCTATCTAGATATTTTGATGGTGCTGGACACCGGGGTTTCTTTCCCCAAGTTTATTTAAAGTTAGTAAGCTTGACTATGTTTAGATCCTTTCTTCGCCTGTGTAGTCACCGTGTTTGGTGATTGTAGCGGTGACACCTCTTAAAGTTTGTTTAGTAAGTTTATTATGCTTGCTTAGTATCCCTTTCTAAGTTAAGTATTGTTAATAAGGGTTTAAGAAAAGTGGGGTGTTACATAGCCCTCGTGTGGTTTCTTGCCCACGGTGACAGAGTGCGCCTTAGGCACTGCAACGTCGATCAGAGACCAGACGGAGGAGGCTAGGTGGTGCCGAAGTGGCGATGTCCGGTGTTGGGCGTCCTGCGGAGTCGCGGCTGGCATTTTGGTGGCTGACTGATGTCTCGGCTGAGGCGTTTCCGGCAATTGGCAGCACAGGGAAGGGTGCACCTCGACCGAATGTACCGCCAGAGAATAGTACCAGGACTCAACTCCCTCGCATCGCCGTCCCTTTGCTTGAGGAGCTACGGAAGCTCCAAGTCATTATTGAACTCAACAAGTGTGATACTGCGATGAAGAGGTCAGAAGTAGCAACCAGGCAAGACATTTTTCATCCATTGTGTAAACTATAATTTGTTGATGACTCTTTTGGGATGGAGAAAGTATTTCTATGAAATGGTGGGAAAGTTACGCAGAAAATGGGGAGAGATCGAAATGCTGGACCATCACTTGTCTCTAACTCCTTCAACAACCCCTTAATTATTATGAATTAAAATTATGGGGAAGGGGATGATTATGCATGGAAATATTATTGGTGGTCCCTGCAAAGTTGTGCCGCATCTCCTCCACTGGCGCCGGTAATGGACTAAAGCCAACGAGTCCTACCCTTACAATCAACAACGGCAATAGCAGTTCCCATGACAACAATGTGGAACAAGTTATGCTAAAATTGATTTCGAAACTATAAATAGAATGGAGAATCCTGAGGAATACGCTTGTGTCCTTAAAAAGCATATATGGTTCCTTAACTTCCCTTACTACTATTATTGACTTATTATGTACGTTGGTCCGCCCAACGATAGTGAAGTATTTTTTCGATTGCAAAATTAGACCGAGTTCAGCAAATATTCCCTAAGGGCCAACACGGGATCTGACCCCGCTAGCTACCCGGCGGAAGGGTCTTTTCTTGGCCAAGCACATGGGCTAGCTTGGTTAAGAAAACGCTAAATATTCCCTAAGGGCCAGCACGGGATCCGATCCCGCTAGCTACCCGTTGGAAGGGCTTTTTGTAACACCCCCGAATTTCAACAACTTTTAAAACCAATTAAAGCTTAGAAAAGAGATGCAGTCTAAACATTAACATAAGAAAAGCGAAGCTAACTACACCAATCAGAGAGATGTTATGCCACACCTACACAACAATAGGTGCACAGGCAAACACTAACCACTAAACAGTCTAACAAACCAACTACTTAGGCTCACAGGCCTCAACAATTATTAAAGGAAGAGATCTAATCTATCTACAGGCCACTAGCGCGCTCTTCAAAGATACTCAACCTGTAAAAGATAAGGGATAACACCCGGTCAGCGAATAATGCTGGTAACCCATCAACACGCGTTAAGTATCATAATATATACATAGATATAATCAAAAGCGTTTGAAACTGGGAATATAGTATATATCATTTTAAACCCGAGAGAGGAAACATCAATGGACTCATCAATCACTCACAACAAAGGTCAAAGACCAACATACTCAACAAGACAATAGAACCACAAGCAACAAGCTCAACAACAAGGTACAACATGCGACACACAACGAAGGATTCACAATGGACATGCTCTTAAGCAATGGAAGGCAAGATTCACACCATAACGAGTTCCAAGTCCACACAGGACACTATCACACCAAGTCATATACGGTGGAGTCAACACCACGACTCGATTCATAGTGGATCAATGTGGAGGGCTCCAAATCATCAATCATCAATCATGTATCGCGTAGTCATCGCAACGACCCGGATCACATGCATAGTGTCATCGCAATGACAAGGACCGCAGCCCAATGGAAACAGATCTAGTAACCTTAAGTGTATACACCCCCTATTGATATTCCAAGCTCAACGGGTTAGTTACTATCTCTGGCAACGGGGATGAGTTTCCCATGTTGCCCACAAGTCACAAGTAACCAAACGGCCATCCGGAGCTTCACTACCGTTCCGTTCACACATAAGTCCCCACACTGTCCACTTTACCAGCTCAATCATCTCATCACATCAATCCATCATCTCATCAAGAGTCAAAACACACGGAATCTAGAGATACAACAACACCTAGATTCCACACAAAGTGTGTACAACAACGGATACCACATCTGTACCTTGGAGATTAAGGTCCCATACCCTTAATTGTGCAATCAAGGTACATCCAATACCCATGTTTTCATCACAGGAATCAATCAATGGACCACAACAAAGATATGAAACCCTACTCAACAAGGAAGGATTACAATCCAACACCAACGATGGTCAACACAAGTTGCCAACCTCAATAGGAAAGAAAAAACCACACACACTAGCATTACAACATCAAACTAGCATGCATATCAAACGGGTAAACCAAAATAGTTCCAATGAACCACAAAGACTCAACATCAATCCAACGAATCACAAGGTTGGATCATAAGCACGATTCAAGACACCAAATCCTAACGTGGATTCCTAACTCATCGTTCTAGACATACGAAACATCAAGAAGACTCACAAAAGCTCAATAATTTAACAACGGGAGGTCAAAACATCAAATACCAAGAAGAATGGATCACGGGGGACAAACCCCCGCAATCCCAAACATGTTCCCCGCGGGGGGAACCACGGGTAGGGCTCCACCCGCGGGTACGCCTGCACCCAAAATTTTAGCATTCGCGAAAAATCACTTTTTAGGCCAAGTTCTAGTCCAAATGACCCCAAATCTTCCACACAGCAAAGATATGACTTGAACATATGAATAACTCATAAAATAGAATTCAAGAACCCTAAATACAAGCTCTAAAAATGTATCATCACAAGATCATGCATCAATCACTCAAACACATCAAGAATGTCACATAGAAGCCAATAATCATTATTATCAAGTGAAAATAGGTTTTGTGTAGCATGGGTTACCTCTTGTAGACCAAGAACACCTTCTTCGACCTCAAAGCAAGACCAAAGCTCCTCTAGATCAACCTAGCACTTCACCCACCACTAGATCTTCTACAAACTCCCAAAACCCACAAGGTAGAAGAAAGATTTAGAGAAAAGATGGGGGAATATTGTAAAGAAAAGGTAGGGAAGGATAGATCATACGATTCCTAGCCTTGTAGTGTTGGAAAGTTGGAATCTTGGTGGAAGACTATGCAAAGCTTGGAAGTTCCCTTTTTGGCTTGGAGAGTAAGCTAGGATTCTTTTAGAGAGAGGTTGGAGAGTTTTTAGAACTTTGGCTAGCATGGAATGAAGACAAGAGGTCTTGCTAGGGCAACATGAGCACCTATCATTAGTGAAAAGACCAAGCTACCCTTACTAAGGTTTGGATGAATAAGGGATTGAGGTACAACACACAAGGCACAAGGTACACCAAGAAGACTAGTCAATTTCTAGTCCTTCGACTATGAAATTTCAGGATTTTAGGAAGAAATTACCAAGGAAGGCTAGGATTAATTCCTTCATTAATCCCAAATAGCATTTAGATTCACAGGGTGTCACACTTTTTCTTGGCCAAGCACATGGCTAGCTTGGTTAAGAAAACACTAAATATTCCCTAAGGGCCAGCACAGATCCGATCCCGCTAGCTACGCGACTGAAGGGCCTTTTCTTGGCCAAGCCCATGGCTTGGTTAAGAAAACGCAAAATATTCCCTAAGGGCCAGCACGGGATCCGATCCCGCTAGCTACCTGACGAAAGTGTCTTTTCTTGGCCAAGCCCACAGCTTGGTTAAGACAACGCTAAATATTCCCTAAGGGCTAGCACGGGATCCGATCCCGCTAGCTACTCGACGGAAGGGCCTTTTCTTGGCCAAGTCCATGACTTGGTTAAGAAAACGCTAAATATTCCCTAAGGGCCAGCACGAGATCTGATCCCGCTAGCTACCCGACGGAAGGGCATTTTCTTGGCCAAGCCCATAGCTTGGTTAAAAAATTGATAAATATTCCCTAAGGGCCAGCAAGGGATCCGATCCCTCTAACTACCCGACGGAAGAGCTTTTGGGTCCAAAGTCGAACGACTTCAACCTTAAACCGCTAATGTCCCAGAGGCGATACAAGGTCCGACCTCGCCTATCGCCGAACGAAAAAGCTACGGGTCCAAGGCAGAAATACTTCGACCTAATGGCTAAGCATGACAGATGAACGAATACGTTGGTGCACCGCGCACAAGCAAGCATACTTTGGTGCTCCGCGCACAAGCATACTTTGGTGCTCCGTGCACAAGCATACTTTGGTTCTCCGCGCACAAACATACTTTGGTGCTCCGTGCACAAACATGTAGTCCAGACTATGCTCCTCATTAAGGATGCACTTCAAGTGTTATCATTTTTATTTTCTTATAGCGACAAATACTTGCGGTTAAGAAAGTGGGGGACTCATGATGGAATAATATAATATGCATGCCATATTATTATTATTATTATTATTATTATTATTATTATTATTATTATTATTATTATTATTTATAATAATAATAATATTAGTCAAAGGAAAGGGGTCATGGCAAGAAAATAGGGAAGGCTACGGGAAGTTACAACTGCACAAGAATGACATTATATAAAGGCTCCGGGCTGCAGACAAAGGGGGGCACACCAGTCTCAAATATAAAACCTCTCTTCTACATATTCTTCTCCCTCTTTCATTATTCTATGGCCATGGCCTATCTATGTACATGTACTACACCTACAAATATAATAAAAGGAATTCCAGCTTGGCTTGGCCCAAAAAGACCCGTGGTTTTCACCACTTTGGTTTCCATGTTAAATCCTTGTGTTCGTTTATTCATTCCCTGTGATTACTTTCACTATAAGAAAAATCACGAATCACGACGGAAACGTCGCGACAGAGCGTAATCCGTTGTCGATTCACAACGGTTTTTGCGACGAAACATGTTCTGTCGCGATTTTGCATCGGAAATGGTACGGAAATCAATTCCGTAGCGATTTTTGGCGCGAAGTGAGAAAAAAACCCAGGAAATTTTGGCGCCCACATTTTGGTGACAGATTTTGCGACGGAATTAAGTTCTGTCACCACAACGGCGACGAAAAAGGCAACGGTTGATGGTTCCGTTGCGGTTTGCGACAGAATTGGCAACGAGAATTTATTCCGTTATGATATTTGGCGCAAAGTGGAAAATATTCCCACGTAATCTTTGCACCAAGGAATTGACGACAAAGGTTGAAGACGGAAATTGCGACAGGTATTTTTTCCATCGCGGAAATATTTATATTCTGAAGTAACGTTTATTTTTTGCTACAGAATGGAACGACAGAATCAATTTCATCGCAATATATTGACACGTTGGTGACAGAAAATGCGACGCCCTACATGTTTGTCGCGTTATGGCGATGGAATCGTAACGGAAATTAATTCTATTGCGATTTTTTATGCAAAGATAGATTTGATGTTTGAGGTTAGGAGAGGGAACTTGCGGCGATCGCTCTTTCCATCAGTAAAATATTTAATTTTTAAGTAAATTTTATTTTCGCTACGGAATGAGATGACAGAATCAATTCCGTTGCCAATATGTTAACACATTGGCGACAGAAAATGCGACGGCCCACTTGTCCGTCACGCAACGGCGATGGAATCAGCAACGAAAATTCATTATGTTGCGATGTTTGGCGCAAAGATAGATTTGACGTTTGAGGTTGGCGACGAAACTTACAACGATCGTTTTTTCCGTCGCTAAAATATTTAATTTTGTAAGTAATGTTTATTTTCGCTACTAAATGAGACGACAGAGCCATCTCCATCATGGTCTGATGGTACCTGGTATAGACTTTCAAATGGAATGGAAAGTCCTAGGATCGACTCCCATCCTAAGCATGGGTCGGAATACCCTTGAAAAAAGGACGGTCCCGGAAGGTCTCAGGATCGATTCTCATCCCAAACATGGGTCGGAATACCCTTGAAAAAAGAAAATGCGACACCTCACATGTCCGTCGTGCTATGGAAATTAAATTAATTCTATTGCGACGTTTGGTGCAAAGATAAGATTGGCGATGGAACTTGCGACAAACGTTCTTTCTGTCACTAAAATATTTAATTTTTTAAGTAAAATTTATAGCCTTTTAATGGTCGAATTTTGCACTAGGTTTGGTAATACAAGTGGAAAATTTTAAAAATTTAATGTAAAACTGAAATTACATATGAATTCATATGCTATAATTAAATTGCATAAATTTTTTAATCACTACTCCATTCGTCCTATTTTACTTATTTTACTTTCCTTTTTAGTTAGTTCTGAAATAGTGTATTCTTTCTAAAATTGAACTTAACTATCATTTTACATTTTTCAATTTACCATCTTGAGTTGTTTATATTTCTAGGCAATTAATAGGGTGAGTACAATTGTACTTTGTACAAATGACACATACGTCAAAGGGGCATAAGAGTTAATACCTCCAATGGTCCTCCGAGTATTAGCGATTTACCAGCTGTGGTCATCCGAGTTTTAAATGACTTTCAATGGTCCTCCATATTTTAAAAAATAACTACACGTAGTCCTTTTAGGACGTCTCGTGGTCATTTTAAACTCGGGGTTTTTTAAGAATTAGGACCACGAGTGGTTATTTTTTAAAACATGGAGGACCATTGGAGGTCATTTAAAACTCGGATGACCACCGCTGGTAAATCGCTAATACTCGGAGGACCATTGGAGGTATTAACTCGGGGCATAATTAGAAAGTTAAAAATAATTGTTTTATTGTATTAAAAATCGTGCAAAAAGCAAACGTGCCAAGGAATTATGGACAGAAAGAATATTTTACTTTTAACAGAAAATAAGTTAAGTTTTACTGTTTAATCAAATTGAATTATAAATTTACTTTATTTTAACATAAAAAATTGTTACAACATCATTTTTATTATCGATTATAATTATCAATAACAATATTCATCTTTACTATTACTTTTACTAGAAGTTTAAAATACTCTTTTTTTATTATATCAAAAATAATAATTTTTATTTTATATTTAAAATTGTACTAAACATTTACCTATTTTAATTTTCGTGTTATATATATATATATATATATATATATATATATATATATATATATATATATATATATATATATATATATATATATATATATATATATATATATATATATATATATGTTAATTTAGTTGACCAATACCCTATAACCAAACTATCGATAATTAAAATTTTTAAAAATCTTTAATCAATGACCGAATTGCAATATCTTATTTAAAAATGTATTAACTGAATTTATCGGTTTGATCGCTTAACAAATTTTCACCGAATTGTACACACTTTTCAATATAATAATTAAAGTTTGTGTGAATATTTAAATATGAAAAAGTTTATTCATACACAAATGTGAAAAGTAATTATATATAGAGTAATTAATTTTCTTAATTATTTGGAAAGTATATTCATTGTAATCATTAATCCAAAACGACGGTAATTTTTATAATATATATATATATCTGGCCGCCCTGAGGCTCGAACTCACAATTTCCGTATGAGGGAACAACTTGGTGTCACTAGACCACAAAGTTGGTATATATATTTATATTAGTAATATCTTCCTTCAAAATAATTATTAGTAAAAAAAAAAAAAAAAAAAAAAAAACTCAAGCATGAGTATTGCTCTGTAAGTAATATCTTCCTTCAAAATAATTATTAGTAATACTGCGTATCTGTTATCCCAATTACCACGACCCACGTATTCCCCATTTCCCTTAATTGCCCTAAAATCTCTAATTCACACTTCTGCTCTGCGACACTATCGTTGCGTCTGCTATCTGCGAAGTTCGACCAGCCGACCAATGTGATCCCAGCGCCCCAGCCGGCAGCCGCCAAGGTCTGAGGTCTCCCTTCGGTGGTTCTGCCTTCTCCCAATTCCAGTCTCCGTACTCGATATCTCCGGCAGATGGCAGTAGCTTCTCCAGTTCTCCGTTCTCCGTTCTATATTCGGCTATAGCCTATAGCTCTATTGTTCTAGCTCCGTGCTCCAGGTAATTAGGCAAACACTAATTCATTAAACAATTTTTTTAGTAATTAGTTACTTGTTACTTGTTATTGTTGTTGATTCAATTAAAGCTTAGTAATTAGTTAATTCAGATTCAAAATTTAGTAATTTTTAGTAATTAGTTTTCATCGTGATTTGAGATTTTTCTGTGGTGCTCATGGTATTTGAAAAATTATTATTGATTTCTTGAAGAATTGGTGAATATTATTGTGTTCAAGTGAAATTGTAATTTTAAAGGCATATATCTACATCCCTGAACATCGTATTTTAAAAGTGTACATATATACTTGTGGTTCATCGTTCTGTAATTCTTTTCAAATGTGGATTGCTTGGTTAATTTGCTTATATACATATGCGTACATCTTCTAATTAATGGAAGGGGATGACTGATTGGCTTACTGTATTTCTTATATATACATACTGTAATTAACTAAGGTGGTTGGATGATTAGTGTGGTGGGTGTGATTAACGTTCTTTGCTTTATTCATATATTTTGCTTTGTTTTAATTGAATTAGTGTAAATGGACGATGGGTTCAAAATTTAGTAATTAGTTACTTCAAATTCATAATTTGGTAATTAGTTGCTTGTTAATTGTTATTGTTGTTGATTAACTGATTAGTTGTTAAAATGTTAGTGATAAATGATAATGTGATTACTATCTTACATATTTCATGTTTAGTTGCCTATCAATGCAAGAACATGCGAGGAATGAAAAATCTTGGGTTTGGCATGCTGTTGATTTTGTTAATGGGTAACTAAAGGAGGAGACGTTTTGCATTATATTTGCTTCTGTTGAGAATAAGTGTCACTTTTCTTGCATATGTGGTTACATATGGATACCTCAAACTCTTATTTTTTGATATTCAAACTACTGGCTGAACATTTATGTTTCATTGCTATTGTGGTTTCTCAAGCATTTTTAGTTCTATATATACGATGCATCATCTGCTCACTAAGATATATAAATGCAGTTTATTAATGCCAAATCACAGAGAACATGATATTATTCTCTTGTCTAATGAGAAGAATAAATTGTCTTACGATATTGGAATAGTTTTTGAAGTGTTCCTTGGGCATATAAGTAGTAGATAATAAATAGTAATTTATGCTCATTAGAATTTATTAGCCTACTGATTTTGATTTTCCTTTTTACATTCGTTGATATCTATGATCTTAAAATTTTTATGTGCTTTAATTAAAACAATGTATGCTTATTAGTTGAGATTTGTTAACACTATTGTATTAGTAGATACTTTTCTTAAGATTATTGTAATATATAATCATTGTGATTTTATTTTATTGTGCCTATTGTGTTGATGTTGAGATTTTTATTGTGCCTATTTCACTAATTTTTTTTTTAACTTTTGTAGCAGCAAGTTGCATTGCAACGGGATGTATTAACTCAATAGAGAGGATGTAGATGAGTGTCAATTGTATTATGATGCGGTTGCCAGGCATGATAATAAAAGAGTTTATGGACTTGACTCATATGAAGCACATCGAACAATATAACCTCAACATCGAAGCCATTAGACAATGCTAATTCTGCAAAGATGCAAGTTGATATTCAGGATTTGAAGACTTCTATGCTTCTTATGCAGTAAAGATTATATGCTGTTGAGAGTGAAAAAGCTGGTACTTCATGTCTTCATCAACACCCTCATCACAACCGAATTCAATTTGATATGATTTTTCTTTTATGAATTACTTTATTGTTTTTAGACATGAATTTGGTATTAAGTACAACATTTAATTTTTTCAACTTCAATGTAGTATCACTTTTATATTACAAGCTATATTGTACTTTAGTTTGCATATTAGCCATTTTAAATACAAATATTAGAATTTTCACAAAATAATAATAATTATGAAAATATTAAAATAATAATAATTTAGCAGAATTGTGACGAAATATAATTTTAGCGGTGGAATATTCATTGTCATTATGACGACAAAAATGCTGACAGAAAGATTTATGTCAACCAAAACGTGACGGAATCACGACAGTGATTAGTTTTGTTATTTTTTTAACGACGAAATTTTGTGACAGAAAACAAATTTTGCGATGGAATATCTAGCGATGGAATCACTACGGAAATTTGTTCCGTCACTTTCTTTTGATGAATTTGTGCGACAGAAGATGAAATTTGCAACGGAAAAGTTAGCGATGGAATTGCGACGGCAATTTGTGTCGTTGTTTTTTTACGACGAAATTTTATGACAGAATTCAAAATTTGCAAAAGAAAGGTTAGTGACGGAATCACGACAATAACTATTTTCGTCGCTATATTTCACGACAGAAATATGCAACGGAATATGAGTTTTCCGACGAAATAGTTTTTCACGCGATAGCGACAGAAAGAAATATTTCCGTTGCCAAAATTACGACGGACTCGCGACGTAATGACTTCCATCGCCTACTTTGCGACGGACAATTCTGTCACCATTTTCCGTCGCTACCGCTCGCGACGGATTATTTCCGTCACGAGATGAAATACGACAAGCCTTGACACTACGGAATGGATTCCGTCGTGAAAATGTAAAATTCCGTCGCAAAACGCGATTTGCGACTGAATTTTGCGTTTTTGTGACGGAAATTTTCCGTCGCTAATCGCTATTTTTCTTGTAGTGTTTACATCATTCATATTTCTCTATGGAGATTATTGATCCGTATAAATACATATTCTAAGTCATACCATGGATCTATTTTCTCCATCACCAATCATATTTCTATATGGTATCCAAAGCAACTTTTCTCCATTGAGAATTCTACGATCCTAAATTTTTTTCGCTTTCTATGTTTTTCGTTATGGCTGCGTCTGCTTTGGCCAACACGGCTAACAATGTCCATATCAATGCTCCTACCCATTTCCCCATCCGACTAACTGATACAAATTATCCGGTATGGCAGCGACAAGTAGAGACCACTCTAATTGGCCTTGATATCTTTCGCTACAGTAATGCTGATCTAAAGAACCTGCAAAATTCTCAAATGCCGAAGGCACGACCCCAAACTCGGCATATGCTGCCTGGTTCAGGCAAGATCAGATCATTATTGGTGCGCTGTTAGGGAGATGCTCCAAATCACTACAACCGTTGATTTATTCTGCTATAACTGCAGCGGAGGCGTGGACTTGGCTTACGTCCACGTACGCAAATGACTCCATGGGTCGAGTTATTTATCTCAAAACCAGGTTTTCAAGTAATCCTAGAGGTTCACGGTCCATCACAGAGTATTTGTAGGACATGCGTTCGATCGCAGATTCCTTGGCAACTATGCATAATCCTGTTTCTGATTCTGATCTCATTGCGTATGTCTTGAATCAATTAGGCGACTAATATGCTACGTTGATTCCTGATATCCGAGTGCAGGGAGGACGCATCAACTTTGGTGATCTTTACAGTATTTTAACGGACCATGAGCGGATGATAAAGTTTGCAGAAGAGGCTCGACGGTCCCATTTAGTCACGGTGAATGTAACTCAGTTACAATCTCGAACTCCACCCTCAAATCACCAACGTGATCAGTCACGGGGAACCGGTCAACGCCATTCTCGTCCCACGAATCGACAAAATGTTACCGGCCATCGTCAGACTTATATTTGTAAATTTTGTAACTTGTAGGGTCATGAGACTAGATTTTGTTAGAAATTAGCGAGGTTCCTTCGTGACAATACTGTTCTATTTGGTCTTCACCAATCTCCCAATAACTTTACAGGTCCCTTCATTAATACCTCGGTCATCTCTCAGCCTCAACAACAGCAGTTGTGGTTATTTGATAGTGCGGATTCTCACCATGCCACTTTCAATCCAGCCAATCTTCCTTCCATTTTGGCATATGGTGGTCCGGATGAAATTCACTTGGGCGATGGTAATCGTTTACAAATTACATATACAGGCTCAACTACTTTACCCACATCTACTCGTGATCTTTCTTTAAATGATGTCTTGTGTGTTACTAAGTTGCAATGTAATCTGGTTTCGGTCTCTAAATTGTGTCAAACTAACCATGTCTCTGTTGAATTTTCCCCCTGTTTTTTTCGTGTCGGGGATCTTCGCTCGGGGGCGTGTCTGATGCAGGGAAAGAACATCCATGATGTTTATTACACCACATTGCCGAGTAATCCTCAGATTAATACTCTCACTGTTCCGACTGTCTCTGAGTGGCATCATCACCTTGGGCACCCTACTAATAAAATTTTGGGTTTTATTTCTCATCACAATAAATTGTCCTTACCGTCGTCGGCCATATGTAACTTCAAATGTGTCTCATGCAATATAAACAAGTGTCACAAACTACCTTTTTTAGAAATTTCATTGCGTAGTTCTATGCCTCTTGAGCTGTTATATACTGATATATGGAGCACAAAAAATATTTCTGTTGATGGTTATTCGTACTATATTATTTTTGTTGATTCTTCACGAAGTACATATGGTGGTACCCCCTTAAGAAAAAATCTGATGTTGCTACTCTCTTTCCTCAATTTCAAAAAATAGTTGAAAGGTATTTTGGACAGAATATAATCTCTGTGTTTTCAGACAATGGTGGTGAATTCCTTAAATTAATTCCTTTTTTTTAATTCTGTTGGTATATCTCATTTCACCACTCCACCTCATACACCAGAACGGAATGGTACAACAGAACGCCGGCAAAGGCACATCGTTGAAACAGGTCTGTCATTACTTCATCAGGCTTCTATGCCAATAGCTTACTGGCCCTATGCCTTTCGTACTGCAGTATACTTAATCAACAAAATGCCCACCTCAATCTTGAACTATGTGTCCCCGTTTCAATACTATTTGGTAAATCTCCCAACTATACAAAACTCAAGTTCTTTGGTTGCCTTTGCTTTCCCTGGTTACGTCCATATAACTTCTCACAACTTCAACCCAGATCAAAGCTTTGTGTCTTTCTAGTTTATTCAGAATCTCAGTCAGCTTACAAATGCTATGATCCCGTAACTCATCGGGTCTACATCTCATGTCATGTTCGTTTTGTAGAGACTAATTTTCCTTTTCCTAGGTTAGTCTCGGATCCTAAAAATTATCTGAGTCTAATATTGTTATTATAACTTCAGGAACTCCTGTTATTTCAGTACCCCTAGTACCGTCGCTCCCACCGCTAGTGTCTCCTCCTCAATCTTCTACTTCTTCTACACAACATTTGCCCAATACCTATCTGGGTAGTCTTCCGCAAACTGAGTCAGTGTCTCCGCAAGAGTCACCATCTCATCTTCCTCCCAACCTATCCAATGAACCATCCATGTTAGCTAAGGCACAACCTGCTTCTTCAAGTGTTTCTGTTTCTACACAGCCTCAGCGTATTGATAAGCCAAAGCGTCATCGTAAGTTGAATCTAAAGTACCATGGTGTTTCTTTCATCAATGTAACCACTACTCATCCTATCCCTACTACTATTGAAACTCTCACAGTTGCTCATGCTCTCAAACAGCCTCTATGGAGGAAGGCTATGGAGAATGAATATACAGCGTTACAAACGCAATGAGTAAAAGACATTTTTGGTCATAGACTTATAGTGACAAGGACAATTTTGGTCCTTCATAAAAAATTTAACCAATTTATGGACACACTTATTGTGACGAGGACAATTTTGGTCCTCTGTCTATTATCTCATAAGTTGACCGTCTAAACAAGGGTTATTTCTGTCATTCAATGTGGTGGTGAGGAAAAACAGCTCCTAGACACGCCGGCGATCCCGAATGACACTAAATCACCCTGGATGATCTATTTCCAGACCTAGGCGATGGCTGATTTCTGTTTCCCGACAGCTTTTTCACCTTTCACCTCGTCGGGTATTGGCATTTCGGTCGGGACACTCCTAACACTTCGTCGCAGCTCCTTCTCTGAAGATGACCCATAATCTTCCTTCTTCTTGGCAGCTAGCGCGCTTGATTTCATTGATGATGACTTGCCGAGGAAATAATGGGGAGGCGGCGGGGGAGGAATAGGAGTTGTCTTCTTTCTTGCCATCTCTTCAAGAATCCTCAGCTACTAGGAAGATTCCGGTGAAGGGGATGATTTTTTCGGCGACGACGAAAGGGAAAGCTTGTTTGAAGAAGGGGAGGTGGAGTTAAGTCTGGTAGATGATGATGATGACGATCTAAATGATTGAGACCTGAAGGACCTTGGCTCTAACTTGTTGAATTCAGGGTCCTCCGCCATTGGTGAAGATGAAGAAAACAGTTTAGATTCTTCCTTCATCTCCATTCTCCCTGATCTTGATCTCCAAAGGGTTGGAGAAGGAAGCTCCAAAATTGCTTTGAACCAGATTTCATGTTTGCTTCTTCCGCTAATCATCTGCCTTTGCAACTCTTGATTTAAAACTCCTAACAGGCAAAAGAAGTGGCTTCTCGCCAACTTTTGAAGTCTTAACACTAACTTATTCTACTTAGAACAACTTATTCTGACGAGGAGTACTTTGAGTCTGTATCATTTATTCTGAGAAAAATAAAGGACTGTGTTATGACAGGAAATCCTAGAAGTGATGCCCCTGAGAATGAAAAGGCTTTGATTAAGCACAGATCTCCAGTCATACCGGATAATTTCAGGTGTCTAGTAACAATTGAGTTGATGAAAGATCCCGTTATTGTATCTACTGGCGAGGTATGGTGCTTTCATTCCCAGTCAAATTGATTGCATCTAAACTCAATATGTGTGTATATGTTATCTATTTGTCATTTTAATTACTTGTGTCCCTACATATTGCACACATACGAACGGTCTTGCATACATAAATGGTTGGATGCCGGGCACAAAACCTGTCCTAAGACATAACAGACCTTGTTGCACACAGCATTAATGTCCAACTATGTCTTGAAGAGTCTAATTGCCTTGTGGTGCGAAAACAATGGCGTTGAGCTTCCTAAAAATCAAGGTAGTTGTCAGAACAAAACGTCAGGGGCGGGTGGTTTAGACTGTGACCAGGCTGCCATTGATGCATTGTTACAGAAACTTGCAAATGGTAATCTCGAACATTAAAGGGCAGCTGTTGGTGAGCTTTGTTTGCTCGCAAAAGAAGCACAGATAACAGGGTCTGTATTGTAGAAGCTGGAGCTATTCCTTTGCTAGTCGAACTACTTTACTCGTCAGATTCAAGAACATAGGAGCATGCTGATACTGCACTTCTTAACCTGTCCAAAATGACACAAATACCCTTTATTTAGATCGTCAACTAATGACATAATAGACGAAGGATCAAAATCCTCGTCACAATAACTCTGTCCAAAAATAGCAAATTTTTTTATGAAGGACTGAAATTGTCCAAGTCAGTATATGTTTAAGACAAAAAAATGTCTTTTACTCAAATGCAATCGTACATGGGAGCTGGTCCCTGATACCAGTTAGAAAGTCATCGGATGTATGTGGGTTTTTCGGGTCAAGCGTTAGGCTGATGGCTCAGTTGATAAATTTAAAGCTCGTTTGGTCCCAAAAGAATTTTTGCAAGAACAGGGCCATGATTATTATGAGACTATTAACCCTGTGATGAAGCCTGTGACTATATAGGTAGTTCTCACTATTGCTTTGACTCGGAATTGGTCTATTCGCCAATTAGATGTCAATAATACATTTCTCAATGGGATTTTACATGTGGATGTCTACATGCAACAACCTTCTGCCTTTACTGACACTTCTCGACCGACACATATTTGTAAGCTCAACAAGGCACTTTATGGTTTGAAGCAAGCACCGAGAGCGTGGTACCTGGAACTATCATCTTTTTGCTGCAATTTGGTTTTAAAAAGTCTATGTCTAATACTTCATTGTTTATTGACAATTTGTGCGGTATTATAGTTTATTTTTTGGTTTACGTGGATGACATCCTTCTCACAAGTAATGATGTTAGCTTCCTGGAACGTTTTATTGGTGTGTTGTCTCACCGGTTTGATTTAAAGAATCTTGGTACTTTACATCATTTTCTGGGTGTTGAGGTTGTCCCTATTGTGGGTGGTTATTTTTTATCCCAGACTAGCTAAATAGCACATATCTTGACAAAGTTTCACATACAGGATGCTAAAGCGGTTTCCACACCGGTGAGTTCAACTTCTTCTGTGACACCCCGTAATCCAAATTCAATTAAGGGATTAATTAAGCAATTAATCCTAATCCAATTGATAATTTAATTCCTTAAATTCTTGAAAATTCAATAGTCAGGGACTAGTAATTGACTAGTCAACCCAAAGTCAAGTGTTGTACCTAAAGCTTTATGAGTAGTTCCCTTGTTCCCTTGCACCTCTTCATTTTAGTAAGGGTAATAAAGACATTTCACCTTATGTTAGTAATGCAAGCTAACCTAGAAGACACCCTTCATTCTTTCCCTTACACTTTCTAAACTTGAGCTCCTCCTTCTCTCTAAAAGTTAGATAGCTTTTCTTCCAAGGCAAGTTGGAGCTTTACCAAATCTTCAAAGTTTGTCTTCAAGATTCCACCTTTCCTACCTTTGAGCATCTAGGAGGGTAAGATCTATGTTTATCTTGAGTTTTTAGAGTTTTCTAAGGTGTCTTTCCTTAAAGATAGAATCTTTATGATCTTTTGGTGTGTTCTTGAAGTGGGTGTGGAAGGTGAACCTTATTAGGAGCTTGGTGAAGTGTTAAGTGAAGGTTTTTGTCTACAAGAGGTAACCCATGCTCTACAAAATCTATTTTGCTTACCTATATGATGATTTATTAGATTCTACATGTGATTTTGCTATGAAATGTGAGTGTTGATGCATTGTATTGTGAAAATGCATATCTAGAGCTTGTGATTAGGGTTCATGTATGCCATTGCTTGGCTATTCCTTTGATTCAAGTCATTTTGTTGTATTTGGTGAGATTTGGCATGTTTTGGACTTGAATTTGAGCTTCGTGTTGAAAATCCCCGAAGGGATATTTTTGGTGCAATACATGGTACCTGCGGGTGGAACGGCGGGCAGTGGCCTACCCGCCGCCCCACCCGCGGGGAACGCGGGTTGATGAGGTGAGTTCCCGCGGGCGGAACCACGAGTGGGGGTCTACCCGCGGGGTACATAGTGTGGTTTGGCGGGGATTTGTTCCCCGTGATTCTTTTGACTCGGTATTTGGTCTTTTGACTTCCCGATGTTCTTTTGTGGAACTATTTGAGTGTCTTCTTGATGTTTCGTATGTCTATAACTATATGGTAGAAATCCATGAAGGTTTTGGTGTCTTGAATCGTGCTAAGTGTTCAACATTGTGATTCGTTGAACCGTGATGAGTCTTGTGTGTTCTTCAGAACTGTGTTTGGTTTACCCGTTTGATAAGCATGCTAGTTCAGTGTTTAAATGCTAGCGTGTGTGTTGTTTGTCCTTTCCTATTATGGATGATGACTTGTGTTAATCATTGTTGGAGTCGGATTGTGATCCATTCCTTGATTGAGTATGGTTTCATATCTTCGTTGTCATCCGTTGATTGATTCCTATTGTGGTGTGGTGTGTGTGGCTGTACCTGGATTGCACGATTAATGGTATGGGACAGTAGTCACCAAGGTACGGCAGTGGTCCTCGTGGTGGCCATGACGCGATTATGGAGTTTGTGACCTGAGTGATGGGTTCACGTATTTCTTGGGTGGCATGTGTTGCCGTGTGTGTGATCGGTACCTTATGTACTATGAATCGGTGGTCTTGTTGGTGGTTGTTGGTGGGGGACGATGGTCCCAGGAGGGAAAAGGTTGGACTCAGAAGTACAGGGGTCCTGGAGGCAAAGGTTGGAACTAGCTATAAGGTTGGGGGTAGCCATAAGGGTGTGGGTAGCCATAAGGTTGGAACCGGGAATAAAGAAGGCATATCAATTCGTGATGGGTGATGTCACGAAGGCTTGTGTAGCCATTGTGTGTGATTCTCTATTTGTGACATGTGTTGTCACAAAGGCATGTGTTGCCAATGGTTGTGTCCTTATTCTCTTGTGTTATGCATGTCGGGTGTTAATCTACTGTGTGATGGTAGATTACGCCTTGAGCCGTTCTTGTGAGTCGTTAATGCTTCTTGTGGTCTTGGGATGTGTTCCCTTATCTTTATTGTGAGTGCATAAAGTCTTGTGTTGATCTCTATCTTGACTTTTGAAATTAATATATACTATATCCCATTTCGCAATTGATTTTGTATATATATAAACTATCTACATATGATATTTCACATGTTTTGGTGGGTTACCAGCATCATTCGTTGACCGGACGTCGTCCCATATATATTTGTGTTCTTTCAGGTGTTGAGTAGATGAGAGCGCGGTCTAGAGGCAGTTATGTAACACCCCAGATTTTCAAGACTTTTAAAACTTATATAATAAAGACAAAATCTCATTAAATCCCAAAATACGATACAAGAGTACGGGGTGCTTATGCCACACCTGAGCCAGAAAACTCGGGTGCACAGGCTAAATTCTAAAACCTCAATCAGTATTAATACTAAATCATGGCACGCAGGCCGAAAGGGAAAACTATCTAAGCAAAGTCCCAAGCTTCTAGCGCGCTCCAGTGATCTACTAGTCTGTGCCTGAAAGCCAAATATATCTGTTCAGCGAGAGATGCTGGTAACCCAATCCAACGCGTTAAAATACAATACATATAGACATATATATAGATATACGAAAACCATTTTGAACATGAAGATATATCCTACGAACTCTAGCTTTTAAAACAGGGATAGACTCAACAGATAGGGCTAAGCACAAATAGCAGTTTATACCAAGCATATACAGTTCACATTAGGCAAGACAGGTAAGATAAGCACAATTAATAATCATAATCCAACATATACGATTCCCAGTATAAATCCCATAGTCACATCCCCAAGACACTCATAACACCAACTCATCCGTATCTCATCACATAGCACACTTTGTTGGCGTCATAGGACCAATCGCATACCCATACATGAGGGTCAGCGCATATAGCTCTGACACGGCCCCGCAGCACCCTGCCCCGTATCGCAACACGGAGGGGTCGATCGCAACCGACCGATGAACCGCAGCTCATCATAGTTTGATCGCAACCAAACAGTGGACCGCAGCCCAAGAGTATGTCATCTGACCGCAGCCAGGAAATATGAACCGCAGCACATATAGAAACGTTTGATCGCAACCAAACGGTGGACCGCATCCCGGGAGTGTAAATCTGACCGCAGCCAGCTTCTGAACCGCAGCTCAGGAATAACCAATTCGATCGCAATCGAATTGGGGTATCATGCACACATAACACGTAGCAAGCACATGCAACCCACATTAACACATTGGGAAGGGGGAGAAGGCGTATAACAAAACCTATGCGTGATCCTTCACATACTAAGAGTAATCCTAAGGGGGTTCATACTTCTTTCACCTAGGTCAACGAGGTACCAATTCAACTAGCATGCAATATATATAAGACTCATACAACCTACGAACGGTACCCGAAATATCAAACTAGACATAGGCATGATAGACGGAGTCCGTTGGGACACCACGGGGGTCAGGGGAACATCAAACGGGGAAGCCAAAATCCCAAATTGGGGTCCAAACCAGCGGGTAGCCGGTGGGTGAGGGATCACCCGCCGGCGGTAGCAAATCCGGGCAGCGGGTGCCCGGCGGGCAGCTGCCCGCCCGCCGACTGCCCACTGCCGGCGTTGCCCAAGAAGGCCGCGGGTAGGTGGCGGGTCCCCTACCCCCACCTACCCCCCACTGACTCTTTTTCACCAAAAACGCCCCGGGAACCTTTGTGGAACCCGAAACCATGCTTAGACACTTTCAAACGCAATTGATAACACACGTAGACAATTAACGGATCAAAGATCGAGAAACATATGGCACATAACCTATCATGCTTTTCTAAACATAATCAACACCCAATCATGCGAATTCCGACCCAATATACCAAGAATAATTCCATACGATACAACCTAGGGTTCTAATCGTTTTTAAATCAACAAGGACACAATTCATCTTTCAATATCAAGATTCGGTAAGAATATCATATAAACATCAAGAACATCCTACAATCATCAAGAACATCATGTAACCATCAAGAACGTCATATAATCATCAAGAACACCATAATTATCAAGAACCTTTCATCATCAAGATCTCCCATGGAATTATCCCATCCATCATCAATAATAATATCACAAATCATCAATACACAATAATATGGGGAAATCCTTTGGGGAAATCATATCTATGAAAATAGCTTTTGTTGAGACATGGGTTACCTCTTAGCCTTAATTAATTCCTTGGCTATGAAGGGTCTTTCTTTAAGCTTTCTTGCTTTCTTGATTTCTTCTAAGCGAATTCTTGGAGCTCTTTGGGGTGGTGAGTCGTTTATTGTGGTGGGGGGTTCTAGGTGCCTCTTAAGTCCCCTATTTATATATTTAGGAGTCCTAATTATGAACTAATATTATAGGCTTGCTAATTCTATTCCTTTTGGGACTAAGGGTAGGGTTTAGGGATAAGGGCCCATGGACTATGGTGGGCCTTTCCTAATTAATTATTGTGATTTAATTCTTTCTTTTGGGTAGTTTGTTTAAATGATTAATTGGTTTTAGGGATCATAACACGGGGTGTTACACTCTCCCCCCCTTACGAGGGGCTTCGTCCCCGAAGCCCGGTGTGTTAATCCATTCTTTCACCCCTAGGCATCCCGTATCTTGGCCTCCCGGTTAGGAATGTGGCCCCACGGTTTGCTTTAGCTGGGGTAGACTGGATTTCTGGTGGTGCTGTGATATAAAGGTTTTGGGTCTACCTCGGTCTATTGCTCCTGAGCTGGACGCCCCGCGAGTGCCCAAGGTGGCCTCGATTGCTGCCACCCTCTGATCTAGTGCGCGTGTCGTATGGATCAAGGATGAGAACCCCTCCTCCATGATTTGGTTTTGCCGGTTGAGCTGTGCGAGTATGCGTTCATTGATTGAGCCCTCGTTTTGCTCCCTCGGGTTCTCTCCTGATCGTGGTTGCACCGACGGGTTGGGTTCGTCATCCTCCTCCTGGTCCTCATTTCCCTCCAGGATTCCGCAATCTTGCATTGCCCGTTTGAGCTTCTTGTTGGAGATGTCTAATTGGTCGACCAATTCTCTTCGTTCACCCTCGGGTTTTTGGCAAATTTCTTCGAGGGTGAGGTAATGTCCTCCCTCGGTGTAGTAGATATCATTGCGGCGTAGGTTCTGGGCATTAAAGGTCATGCCATTTGCGGTCTTGACCTCGGTGTGGCTTAGGTCCACCCCCTTTTTCTCCATGATCCAACTTAGGATCATCCCGTAGGGTAGGCTAAGTCGGTTGCTTGATTTGCAAAACTCCATGTGTTTTAGCATGAGGGCGGGCAGGTTGAACTTGATTTTGTGTTTCAAGAAGTAGGCAAAGGTGCACTCTAAACTCCCCACGTCCTTGCTCTTATTGTTCGTGGGCAAGAGGCTATCGGTCACAATCATAACCAATATCTTTTGCTCCGCCGATAGCCACTTCCTATTAGGTCGTGTGGCCGAGGTGAATCCTTCCTCCTTCCCGAGTAGGTACCCGAGGTAGTCCTTGTACCCCGTATTTTGGGTGTCAATCCACCCCTTTCGGTCGTAGTTTGACACACCCGTGGTGGTCAATTTTAAGAGCTTGGCCAAGCGGCCTTCGGAGAGTATAATTTCCTTGCCACGGACCTTGGTGGCGATTTCTAGCTTATCACCCCGTTTGGTGGCTACAAGATGTTGATAGAATTCTTTCACCAATTCGGGGTACGTATCCCCCTTGATGGCGAGATACATATCCAAAAGTCCTTGGAGATTAAGCATATCAACCAATTCCGGAGAAAATTGGTCGGGTTCAAGGGCTTTACCTCCGATTACGGTATAATCGGCGTTGCTCCATTCCGGGGTACGGGTTCCGAGGGGCTTTTTCGGCATTTTGATGGATGACCCTTTTTCCGATGGCTTTTTCCGGCGGTTCTCCGGCGCGTTTTCCGGCGGGCAGCTTTTCTCCGCTTGCGAGGGAGGTGGCGGTGGGCTGTGTTGCGGCGTCGGCTCGGCGAGGGGAGGCGACGGCGCGCTGGTGTCGAGGCAGCAGTGGCGGCGTGTGGTGGTGGCCAGCTCGCGTCGTCAGCGTTCACGTGGCAGTGGGTCGCTACCAGGTGCGAGGTGGGCGGTCGGCGGTTGACTGCCGGCAGTGGTGGCGGGATAGCGCCGGTCGAGGGAGGCGAGTGGTGGTGCGACGGAGTTTGGTGGTGGGCCTGGTGGCTTTGGAAGGGAGGGGAGATTGGGTAATTTGGGGAAGAAGGAAGAGAAGGGTTTTTGATTTGGGATTTTGTGGGTTTTAGGAATTTGTAGGGGCTTTACCAAGAGAGTGTTCCCTTGAGGTTTCAAGAAACACCCTTAGCCTAGTGGTCAAGACCTTGGTCTTGTAAATGGGAGGTTAAGAGTTCAATTCCTATTGGTATCACTAGGTTTTTCTTGATGGTGTGGTCCTTGTCTTTTTTTCCTTTTTCGTCTTCTAGTGATGGGAGGCTTGGCTTGCTACATAATTTTTGTTTTTATCTTCATAAGCAGGATCGAATTCCGATCCAATCTTTTATTTATAATAATTCCGAAGTAATCGCTAAATAAGTAGTTTTACTATGAAGGTGATTACAAGGAATTGCCGGTTTATCCTAGACAGAATTCGTCTTCTTGATTTTCTCCTACGGGGTTTACGTGGTCCTCGTCTTCTGGGGTTAGGTTCCCCTCCTCGAGGTTGCTCTCGTTCCTGAGGTCGGCTTGAGTGCGGCTCATGACGAATATTTTCCCGGGAGCGCCATAGTTCCCTTGGTGGGTGGTGCCTCCGTGTTGACCTGTGGTGGTGGGGCGTGGCCTTTGGGGTTGAACGCACTGGAAGGCCTTGTGCCATTCTTCTCCGCAGTTGAAGCATCGCCAGGGATTGCCCATGCAATCTTTCCCTCTATGGCTTTTGTTGCATTTTGGGCAAGGGAAGCTCCTTGGGTTTGCTTCATTGTTCCCTAGGGACGGTCTTTGGTTGGTCAGGTTGCTTGGTCTTGTGTTGGTGTCGTTCCTTGTTCTTTTTACCGGTGGTGCTCCCCCTCCGGTGTTCCTTTTTCGCATCTGTTCCTGAACCCCGCACTGGAGTAGTTGGATTCGATAGAGATTGGCGGCACTGGAGTAAGCCTCGTTGAGTGTCCGATGTCTGCTTACCACTAGTGCTTTCCGGGCTTCGAAGTTGAGGCCCGAGACGAATCTTTCTATTTTGGTTACTTCGGTGGGGACTAGCTCTGGTGCGAAGCGTGCTAGTTCGAGGAATCGCTTGTGGTATTCCATGACGGTGCCTGTCCCTTGCTTTAGATGAAGGAACTCTTCGTACATGGATGCCTTTACGTGTGTTGGGTAGAATCGTTCTCGTAGTCGTGTTTTGAGGTTTTCCCAATTGAACCCTGGTTCTTGTTGGTAAGCGGGACCCTCGTGGATCCACCAAAGATCAGCTTCGTGTCCGAAGTAGAACGAGGCTACCTCTACGCGACGTTCTTCTGGGCATTCCACTAACCCGAGGATTTTGTCGAGGGTCCGGATCCATTCCTCCAGGATCACGGGGTCCTCTTCTCCTGAGAACGTGGGTGGCCGATGATTCGAAACTTGTCGGGCGACGTCTGAGTTCGTGTTTGATGGAGGAGGCGGGGGCCTGTTGTTGCGAAGAGCTGCGTCGCTTAGTCCCTGGGCGACTTGCGTTAGTTGTTGTAGTGTTTGGGTCAGGGGGTCGTGTGTGGTGGGTTCTGGAGTCCTTGATTGTCTTCTGTTGGGTGCCATGCTGTCGTCTTTCTGAGTCAATGTTTATAAGAATATTAAGTTAGATCTTGGTGTCCTTCTTTGACGTGATAAGCGGAGGAAGGTTTTCTTTAGACAAGGAAGGAATGAAGTGAGGGGGTTTATGTGTAGGTTTCACAATCTCACCGCGCGTCCTAAAATTCCCGAGTCCTATGTTCCTAAATACCTAGAGTTCAAGCCTAATGTCCTAAAGTCCGGTCTTAAGAGTCTTATCCTAGGGTCAAACTTAGGCTCTGATACCAACTGTAACACCCCAGATTTTCAAGACTTTTAAAACTTATATATAATAAAGACAGAATCTCATTAAATCCCAAAATACGATACAAGAGTACGGGGTGCTATGCCACACCTGAGCCAGAGAACTCGGGTGCACAGGCTAAATTCTAAAACCTCAATCAGTATCAATACTAAATCATGGCACGCAGGCCGAAAGGGAAAACTATCTAAGCTACATCCCAAGCTTCTAGCGCGCTCCAGTGATCTACTAGTCTGTGCCTGAAAGCCAAATATATCTGTTCAGCGAGAGATGCTGGTAACCCACTCCAACGCGTTAAAATACAATACATATAGACATATATATAGATATACGAAAACCATTTTGAACATGAAGATATATCCTACGAACTCTAGCTTTTAAAACAGGGATAGACTCAACAGATAGGGCTAAGCACACATAGCAGTTTATACCAAGCATATACAGTTCACAATAGGCAAGACAGGTAAGATAAGCACAATTAATAATCATAATCCAACATATACGATTCCCAGTATAAATCCCATAGTCACATCCCCAAGACACTCATAACAACAACTCATCCGTATCTCATCACATAGCACACTTTGTTGGCGCCACATGACCAATCGCATGCCCATACATAAGGGTCAGCGCATATAGCTCTGACACGGCCCCGCAGCACCCTGCCCCGTATCGCAACACGAAGGGGTCGATTGCAACCGACCGATGAACCGCAGCTCATCATAGTTTGATCGCAACCAAACAGTGGACCGCAGCCCAAGAGTATGTCATCTGACCGCAGCCAGGAAATATGAACCGCAGCTCATGTAGAAATGTTTGATCGCAACCAAACGGTGGACCGCAGCCCGGGAGTGTAAATCTAACTGCAGCCAGCTTCTGAACCGCAGCTCAGGAATAACCAATTCGATCGCAACCGAATTGGGGTATCATGCACACATAACACGTAGCAAGCACATGCAACCCACATTAACACATTGGGAAGGGGGAGAAGGCGTATAACAAAACCTATGCGTGATCCTTCACATACTAAGAATAATCCTAAGGGGGTTCATACTTCTTTCACCTAGGTCAACGGGGTACCAATTCAACTAGCATGCAATATATATAAGACTCATACAACCTACGAACGGTACCCGAAATATCAAACTAGACATAGGCACGATAGACGGAGTCCGTTGGGACACCACGGGGGTCGGGGGAACATCAAACGGGGAAGCCAAAATCCCAAATTGGGGTCCAAACCAGCGGGTAGCCGGTGGGTGAGGGATCACCCGCCGGCGGTAGCAACTCCGGGCAGCGGGTGCCCGGCGAGCAGCTGCCCGCTGCCGGCGTTGCCCAAGAAGGCCGCGGGTAGGTGGCGGGTCACCTACCCCCCACTGACTCTTTTTCACCAAAAACGCCCCGGGAACCTTTGTGGAACCCGAAACCATGCTTAGACACTTTCAAACGCAATTGATAACACACGTAGACAATTAACGGATCAAAGATCGAGAAACATATGGCACATAACCTATCATGCTTTTCTAAACATAATCAACACCCAATCATGCGAATTCCCACCCAATATACCAAGAATAATTCCATACGATACAACCTAAGGTTCTAATCGTTTTTAAATCAACAAGGACACAATTCATCTTTCAATATCAAGATTCGGTAAAAATATCATATAAACATCAAGAACATCCTACAATCATCAAGAACATCATGTAACCATCAAGAACGTCATATAATCATCAAGAACACCATAATTATCAAGAACCTTTCATCATCAAGATCACCCATGCAATTATCCCATCCATCATCAATAATAATATCACAAATCATCAATACACAATAATATGGGGAAATCCTACGGGGAAATCATAGCTATGAAAATAGGTTTTGTTGAGACATGGGTTACCTCTTAGCCTTAATTAATTCCTTGGCTATGAAGGGTCTTTCTTTAAGCTTTCTTGCTTTCTTGATTTCTTCTAAGGGAATTCTTGGAGCTCTTTGGGGTGGTGAGTCTTTTATTGTGGTGGGGGGTTCTAGGTGCCTCTTAAGTCCCCTGTTTATATATTTAGGAGTCCTAATTATGAACTAATATTATAGGCTTGCTAATTCTATTCCTTTTGGGACTAAGGGTAGGGTTTAGGGATAAGGGCCCATGGACTATGGTGGGCCTTTCCTAATTAATTATTGTGATTTAATTCTTTCTTTTGGGTAGTTTGTTTAAATGTTTAATTGGTTTTAGGGATCGTAACACGGGGTGTTACAAGTTAGTGTAGATCCCTTTCCCTTGTGATGGTTTGGGCCTGCGTGCCTTTGTTTAGACCCTAGACTTTATGTTGTTGACTTTGTTTTTGGGATAGTTGGATTATGTTGCAGATGTTTACGCCTATGCGTTCACTGTTGAGTGAGCGTGGCATAGCACTCTACGTTTTCCATATATTTCATGTTTAAGTCTTCCGTTGTGTATGCTTTTATGGTTAGAATTATCTGCATGTTTAAGCTTTAAATTAGTATGGAAATCTGGGGTGTTACATCTTCTACTGTCATTGATGATGCATCTCCGGTAGTTGAGGCTACTTCTTTTCGCAGGTTGATTGGGCTTCTTTAGTATTTGTCCATAACACGTCCGGATATTGCATTTCCTGTGAATAAGTTAGCTTAGTACATGAACTCCCCGTGCGCATCTCATTGGACTGCAATGAAATGCTTGTTGCGTTACCTAAAAGGGACGGCTTTCCATGGTCTCATGTTCAAAGGTGGTTCTCAATTAACACTTACTGCCTTTTCTGATTCGGATTGGGGAGGCAATCATGATGATGGGAGGTCTACTACTGGCTTCGCTCTGTATCTCGGCTCTAATACCATCTCTTGGAAGTCAGTTCGGCAAAAGACGGTTTCACGGTCTTCAACGGAAGCAGAGTATCGTGCTTTGGCTAACTCTGCGGCTGAGGTTCTGTGGGTTCGCAATCTGTTGCATGAACTCGGTATTTAGTTATCTACTTCCCCACTGCTCTATTGTGATAATTTAGGTGCGACTTACGTGGCTAAGAACCCTGTAACACCCCGTGTTACGAGTCCTAAAACCAATTAGTTAATTAATCAATAGCCCTAGAAAGAATAAATTATAATGATTAATTAGGGAAAAAGGCCCACCATAGTCCGTGGGCCCTCATATATAAACCCAACCCCTAATCCCAATGGGATTAGAATATAAATAAGATCCCTAGATCTATAAATAAGGAACTTAGGAGGCACCTAGAATCCCCACCACAATAATCTCTCACCACCCAAAGAGCTCCAAGAATTCCCCTAGGAGAAATCAAGAAATCAAGAAAGCTTAAAGAAAGATCCTTCATAGCCAAGGAATTAATTAAGGCTAAGAGGTAACCCATGTCTCAACAAAACCTATTTTCATAGCTATGATTCTCCCTTAGGGTTTCCCCCATATTATTGTGATTGGCGAGATATGATGATGATTATTGATGTTTGATGTGATGATCCCATGAGGGATCTTGATAATCGTAATATTGGGAGATTCTTGATAATTATGGAGTTCTTGATGATTATATGGAGTTCTTGATGATTATGTGTTGTTCTTGATAATTGTGTGATGCTCTTGATGGTTATGTGTTATTCTTACCGAATCTTGCAATTAGAAGACGAATCGTATCCTTGTTGATATAAAAGTGATTAGAACCCTAGGTTGTATCGTATGTTATGATTCTTGGATTGTGGGGTGGGGAAATCGCATGTTTGGGTGTTGATTATGTCTAGAAAAGCATGATAGGTTATGTGCCGTTCGTTTCTCGTATTTGATCCGTTAATTGTCTACGTGTTGTCGTTAATTGCGTTGTAAGGTGTCTAAGCATGGTTTCGGGTTCCACAATGGTTCCCGGGGCGCAAAAGTGATGAAAAGAGTCAGTGGGGGGTAGGTGGGGGGGTAGGGGACCCGCCACCTACCCACGGCCGTGAAACACCGCCCGGCAGCGGGTAGCCGGCGGGCAGGCAGCTGCCCGCCGGCGACCCGCTGCCCGGAACAGTACTTTCCGGCGGGTGGCCCCCACCCACCGGCTACCCGCTGGAATTTCCCCCACCTTGGGTTCCCGGCTTCCCCGTTTGATGTTCCCCCGTGGTGTCCCAACGGACTCCGTTTATCGTGCCTATGTCTAGTTTGGTGTTTCGGGTGCCGTTCGTAGGTTTATGAGTCTATTATATTGCATGCTAGTTGAATTGGTATCCCATTGACCTAGGTGGAAGGAGTATGAACCCCTTAGGACTATTCTTAGTATGTGATGGGTCACGCATAGGTTTTGTTATACGTTTTCTCCCCCTTCCCAATGTGTAATGTGGGTTGCATGTGCTTGCTACGTGTTATGTGTGTGTGCTACCCCAATTCGGTTGCGATCGGATTGGTTATCCTGAGCTGCGGTTCAGAAGCTGGCTGCGGTCAGATTGATACTCTTGGGCTGCGGTCCACCGTTTGGTTGCGATCAAACGTTCCTATACGAGCTGCGGTTCGTCCTTTTTCCTGGCTGCGGTCAGATGACATTCTCTTGGGCTGCGGTCCACTGTTTGGTTGCGATCAAACACTATGATGAGCTGCGGTTCATCGGTCGGTTGCGATCGACCCCTCCGTGTTGCGATACGGGGTAGGGTGCTACGGGGCCGTGTCAGAGCTATATGCGCTGACCCTCATGTATGGGCATGCGATTGGTCCTGTGGCGCCAACAAAGTGTGTTATGTGTTGTGACATGGACGAGTTCTGATTACGAGTGTCTTGGGGGATGTGACTATGGGATTTATATTGGGGATTGTTCATGTTGGGTTATGATCATTGTTTATGCTTTGCCTTATCTGCCTTATCTGTTGTGAACTGCATATGCTCGTTATAACTGTTGCTTGTGTCTGGCCTTATCTGTCGAGTCATTCCCGGTTTTTAAAGCTAGAGTTCGTAGGATATATCTTCATGCTCAAAATGGTTTTCGTATATCTATATATATATCTCTATATGTAATGTATTTCAACGCGTTGGAGTGGGTTACCAGCATCTCTCGCTGAACAGATATATTTGGCTTTCAGGCACAGAAGATTAAGTCACTGGAGCGCGCTAGAACTTGGAGTATAGAAGTAGATAGTTTTCCCTTTTGGCCTGCGCGCCACGTTTACGTAATTACGTTTTGAGGATATTAGTTAGTTAGCCTGTGCACTTGGGTTCTCTAGCCCAGGTGTGGCATAGCACCCCATACGCTTGTATTTATTTCTTGGGATTTAATGAGATTCTACCTTTATTATAAGTTTTAAAAAGTCTTGAAAATCTAGGGTGTTACAAACCCAGTTTTTCATTCTTGGATAAAACACCTCGCCTTGGATTATTTCATTGTTCGGGAACGGGTCATGGATGGTTCTTTGTGTGTTACTCATATTGGCTCGAAGGATCAAGTAGCGGATGTTCTGACCAAGCCTCTCGGCCGGGAATCCTTTCTGCGTTTTCTGTCCAAGATAGGAGTTTCCGATGGATCATCTCTCTTGCTGTGGCGTATTACAGATTAATTATATTAGTTTAGTAGTTATATTTATTTCCTGTTGAATAAGTCATTTACAGTTTCTACTAATCTGTAACCTCTTCCTAGACTATCTCTGATGTATCTCTATATATATTCTATTCATCTCAATAAAGAATTATCTTTCCAATCATATTTCTCAATAGAGTAGATTATTTTGCAAACTTTGGCATAATCATATATTAAACTCACAGGCCATATTGTAGCTTTAAATTGGATTTAATATCCAAATGAATGTGTTGTGCACAAGCCCAATGGCTCAACCTCTTTGGAGTGTCAATTCATAGAAAATATAATCTTGAAATATTATATATTACAACTTTTATACATAAGGTACACATCTTGTACAATATATTATAGGTTCAAATTTCATAGCGAGTATTGAATATTGAAAAGCATAATGGATATTAACGTTTACTTCAATTATCTGGTTTTCTTTAAATAAAAAAGAAATCTCTATTCTCCTTTCTAAATTTTTAAACAAGAAAAATGCATGTACATGTGAACACATTTTCTATTTATTTTTCCTTTAGTTTTCCATTTTCTCAAAAGAGAAAGTAAAAAAAACAAAAAAAAAAACAAAAAACAAAAAAAAAACAAAAAAAAAACAAAAAAATAAAAAACAAAAAACGAAAAACAAAAAATAAAAAATAAAAATTGATCAGTAAACACACTAGTACCCCTAGTGTCTTTAATTAAAGAGCTGATGAAATTGATTATTGTTAGTATTTGTGCTTATGCTTCATTACTGTAGCAAAATTTATAAGGTTTCAAAATAATGTTTACCACTATAAATAAAAATGAACATTGAAATTTTGTAAATAAAAATTAACTATTTACAAAAAAAAAAAAAAAACTTTTTATTTTTTTTTATAATAGCATACACTTCTTTTTTTTTCTTTTTTTTTTTAGCCTGCAATTTATTGTATTTTATTTATCTACTATACAAAGTCATAAATTCGAATGTGTAACAAGTTTCAAAGTTGTTTTTTAAATATATAAATGGCAACTTGATACCGGATGGCAAGTCTATGTAACGTGTTTCAGTTAAGAACATATTTTTTTAAGCATGAATAGCTTTCAGATTTTATATTTTATTAGATTTTCAAAATTATATCCGAAAATATTTAAGGGTTAAATTAGGGGTGTAAACGAGCCGAGCCGAGTTCGAGCCTGGGTAGGCTTGAGCTCGTGCTCGTTAATAAAGGCTCGGCTCGAGTTCGAGCTCGAGCTCGAGCTCGGTCGATTGTTCGAGTTCGAGCTCGATTTTGACATTGAATTTGACATATTTAATACTTTTGGTTTAAAATTCAAACTACTTTGTTTTATCTATACATAAATAATAGAAATCTTTTAGGGATTTTGAGTTTAAAATTATAATTTCTAATTGTTATTTATATATATTATTATTATATTATATTATATGATTATTATATATATTATATATTATATATTATATGGCTCGCGAGCGGCTCGACGAGCCACAAACCTAGAATATCTAGGCTCGGCTCGAGCTCGAGCTCGATTACCAAACGAGCCGCTCGAGCTCGACTCGAGCTCGATATTGACCAAGCTCGAGCCGAGCTTTGACCGAGCCGCTCGCGAGCTGCTCGGCTCATTTACACCCCTAGGTTAAATATACCCTCAATTATATATCAAATTGCAATTACACTCTCGAAAAAAAAAAACAACAAAAAAAATAAAACAAAAAAAAAATTCAATTAGACCCTTAAATTTGTTAAATTTAACAATTTATGCAATTAACCTATTTGACTTATAATAGCATGTTACGCCACGTAGGATACCACATAAGATACCACTTAAATTAATATTTTTTAAAATTAAATTTTTATAAAATTAAAATAATAATATTTATTAAAAAAATACAAAAAAAAAAAACAAAAACAAAAAAAAAACAAAAAAAAAAAAAAAGAACAACATGACAGCCAAGCTGTCATGGCTTCTTGTCTAGGGCAACTTTGTGACAACCCAAAATTTATTTTATAAATTCGATTTTAAGAAAATCTAAAATAGCCAATTTTCACTCCATAAAAATTTTTACAAAGAAAGCGGTGTTGAATAAAATATTTTGAGTCATTTTAAATTTAATTCGACACCAAGAATGGATTTAATTCCAATATCCTGATTTTTCGGGTACATTGCGTGCCACGTTTTGAATTGAGAAATCTATCTGAGTGAAACCGGGAGAATTCTGAGAAGCTTAAACCAAGTGTTCATCTAGAAATCATTTTGGGAAAATTCCATTTTCAACACCAAACTATTTTAAATAACAATTCTAGACTTTGGTCCATGATGCAAGGTGGACCACAAGCTTTCAAGCTTTTGTCTGATCTTTATAGCAGCAAGAAAAATTCTCACTTTGCCCTCAACCAATCATTGGCATTTATCCTAGGGTTTTGGACCCTATAAAATATCTCTTTAGCTACATTGTCTTCTCCTGATCTCTTCTTTGCCTTCCCAAATTCTTGTCTGCCAAGTAGAAGAAGAACAACACAGTAAGCTTTTCATCTCATCCCTTCACCTCTTTTCCTTAAGGTTTCCATCCTAGCTTTCAATCTCTAAGTTTTGTTAGGCTTGGCTTGTGTTGTTGTTTGACGTATCTAGGTGGTGAATGGAATGGTGTTTGAGTAGAGTGGAGGTTGAGATCCACACAAGGAAGAAGAACAAGAAGAAGAGACAACAAGAGGTATAACCCATGGACTCCCAATCTTTTTACAAGACCATGTGAAGTCTTTAGTGAGTAGAAATAAATAGAAATGTTAAATATATGTTGTGTTTGAGCTATTAGATGATCTAATACTTGTCTATGATGTGTTGTTGATGTTTTGGATGAGTTAGTTTTGTCTGAGAAGTGTTTATGGGTGAGAATGAGGCATCTGGTGCACAAGCAGTGTACACCAGAAAGCCAACCGGTCCCAGCCAACGGCCCAACAAGGGGACCGTTGGCTAAGGCCGTTGGCCACCGGACTTAGGGAACAGCCCTAAGAGAGGCCCGTTGCCTAGGGCCAGTCAGTGAACGGCCTGAGAAGCGGGCCTAGTTGAGCCCCGCCCCTAGATCCGTTTGTTGTTCTCTGTGTAGTGGTCGGGCCCTTGTGGCTCAGTACCTCGGGTCCGTCTTGATGCACGTTTCGACTTTGATTTCATTGAGTTTGGAAAAGAATTGAGCATTTTATGCTATGATTTGTAAGCCTAATTGTTGCAGAGGTTGGTTTGAGTAATTCATAGTGAATGTGTTTAAGTTTATGAAACTTGAGTATTTTATTTGCTAAGCATGCCATTGTTTGATTGTTAAATAGAAAAGCATGAGCTTAATTAGTTGAGTTTAGCTATCAAAGCATGCCTAAATTGTATACTATGAGTTGAGAAAGTTCACTGCCAAGTTGCTATTATCAAGCATGCCTATCTTGAAAGTATTTTGAATTCCAATAGCATGTTAAATACTTGCTAAGTGTTCATTGAGAATAATTGTTAAGTTTTGAGTAGCAAGCATGATATATGAAGTTGTTGAGTTTCACAGTGAATAGAAGTTAGAAGCACTATTTCACAGTAAATGTTTTTGTTGAGCATTCCATGTTTTAAAGGTGCATAAGTGACCATTGTGAGCCTAAGTATTATTTTCTAAAATCTCATTTTCATGTATAAAGCAATTATTTTGTCATTTTGAGATTGAGTTAAGGAGTGGGTGCCTATTCGCATAAGAAAACTATTGCATGATTTGAGTTGCATGAGTGATATATCTATATATATCTATCGTGAGGAAAATAGTATTTTTGGAGGACCCGTTTGGACTATGTCCTTTCGGAGTAAAAGAGAAAGCAACGGACATTGCGATCCGATATCATGTAACCCAGTGTATTCCCACGTTACGAGGTTGGAAACTGCCCGCCAGGCTTGGAATCCTGATCAGGGGGTGTGCACCCTGATAGTTCGATACATGATTCCACGGGGTATGAGTATTGGAACCACGAGATTATTTCTGTGGGCGAGATGAGAGATTGGTCGGCTATACGCCGTACCCAATGGGTTATTTCACACTATGGTGAAGCCCGGCCTCGCCCACGAGTAAAGAGAAAGAAAGCGAGTCAAGAGACTAAAGAGAAAGAAAGTGAGTCATAGTGACTCAAGAGAAAGAAAGTGAGTCATTGAGACTCAAAGAAAAGAAAAGCAAAGCAAGTCATTTATGACAACAAGAAACCTCCACAGAAAATACTTCTTTGAAAGAGTGTGATAGTAAATACTTATATATCTTGCACTAGATTGCATGAGTAGTAGCATGAGATTGCTTATTTATATATCTTGCACTAGATTGCATGAGTAGTAGCATGAGATCGCTTACTTATATATCTTGCACTAGATTGCATGAGTAGTACCATGAGATTGTTTATTTATATATCTTGCACTAGATTGCATGAGTAGTAGCATGAGATCGCTAGCTTATATATCTTGCACTAGATTTCATGAGTAGTAGCATGAGACCGCTTATTTATATATCTTGCACTAGATTACATGAGTAGTAGCATGAGATCGCTTATTTATATATCTTGCACAAGATTGCATGAGTAGTGGCACAAGATTGCTTATCTATATATCTTGCACTAGATTGCATGAGTAGAAGTATGAGATTGCTTATTTATATATCTTGCACTAGATTGCATGAGTAGAAGCATGAGATTACTTATTTATATATCTTGCACTAGATTGCATGAGTTGTAGCACGAGATTGCTTATCTATATATCTTGCACTAGATTGCATGAGTAGAAGTATGAGATTGCTTATTTATATATCTTGCACTAGATTGCATGAGTAGAAGCATGAGATTGCTTATCTATATATCTTGCACTAGATTGTGTGAGTTGTAGCACGAGATTGCTTATTTATATATCGTGCACTAGATTGCATAAGTAGTAATATGTGATTGCTTATTTATACATCTTGTACTAGATTGCATGAGTAGAAGCATGAGATTGCTTATTGTATGTCTTGTACTAGATTGCTTGATTAGTAGCTGAGATTGTATAATTAGTAGTATGAGATGGTTCATGAGTTATAACTCGCATGAGATTGCATGATTAGTAGGTGTTGGTCCCAAAAGAGGTAAGGTGAAAGTCTAGAGGGGGGGAGTGAATAGACTTTCAAACTTTTTCGCACAATATAACAAAAGGTAAGCCAGAGATAAACCAAGACTCTGAACTAGATTGTTAGAGTCCGGTGCATAGCGGAATTAAATAAACGATATGGTGTGTGTGTAGATCGTGTCAAGATTATTTTCGTGAGAAGCAAGCAAGAGCGGTAAGTAAAGAAAGCAGTAAAGAACACAAGGCAATTTATAGTGGTTCGCGAGGTGATGTAATCCTCCTACTCCACTTGCTCTTCTCAAAGAGCCAATTCACTATATCCACCACTTCTTGGTTCCAAGATACAATGAATTCCGTGATCTAGTGCTTTGATCACCAAGCCCACACTAATCACGCCCAATGCCTCCAACACTGCTGCTTCGGGTTTCACGTCGCCGCGTTACTTTCCCAGGATTTCACAACTCCGTGCTACTTTCCCCCCGTCTTCTACGATCCGGTAGAAACGTATCTTCCGTGATCTGGTGCTTTGATCACCAAGCCCACACCAATCACGCCCAATGTCTTCTCGACACTGCTGCTTCGGATCTCACAACTCCGTGTGATAATCCAGGATTTCACAACTCCGTGTTACTTTCCTCCTTTCCCTTGTTTTGCTCCAAAACAAGTTTTGCCTTGCTTCCAACTTTGAGATTCTATAGATGATCTTCGTTGATGCGCTGAATCTCTTGAAGTTGATGAAGATTTTAACACTCTTGGATATTTCTTTTCTAAGCTCTGTATCACTCTGAGTGTTTATCTCACAAAGAATATATCAATTTAAGCTCCTGAGATGGAAAGCTTTCTTTGAATTTTGTATGCTCTGTTTAGCTCTGTATTCTTGCTTCTTGCTATTTGCTTCTGCTTTCCTCAGCTTCAATCTTCATCTATTTATAGCTGGTAATGAGAATATTTCCGTTGGAGAGAAACGTTCTCATTTTTGAATTTCATCCAGCTGTATAGCCTATTGTCAGAGGATAAGATAACGTTGCAGATCTTGTCAGATATTTCAAATTGAGCTTGAGGTTTCAGCAAAAATGGCGTCCCATGAATCTCCATCTGGTGTAGATCACGCCTCTTGGGATTTTTATCTTCAAAATATATTCTCCAATATAATCCCTTACTAGTTAGACTAGTATTTTTGCTCCTGCAACTTCTTCTAATATCTTCCTCTATTTTTCGTGTATCTGGGTTTGTATACTGCTTCCAGACTTCATCTCTTCAATTGACTTGGAAATCTCTTCCCTTGTGAAACTTCATCCTTTCTATTTTGGGAAATGAAATCTCTATCCCTTGCTAGATTTGTCAATTGAATTCTCATCCCTTACTTGATTTGGAATTGCAATCTCATCCCTTGCAATCTATATCTCCAATTGAATTGAAGCCTTGTAAATCTCATCCCCCAAATTGATTTCCCTGTACCAATTTGAACTTCAAGATAAAATTGCATCCCTATTTCAATTTCGGGGTTCCAATTTGTTTGGGATACCAATTTGAGAAACTGCATCCCTTCACTTGTAAACTTCATCCCTTAGTCAATTTGAAAATCTCATTCCCTTTGACTTTGCAAATTGCATCCCTTGAAATCTCATCCCATAGTCAACTTGCAAATTGTATCCCTTCGGCCAAACCATCGCCTCTTACTTGACTTGCAAATTGTATCCCTTCGGCCAAACCATCGCCTCTTACTTGATCAGATGGAATTTTAACTTGGCTTCTTTAAAATATGTGGGATGTGAGATTCAAACCTATGACCTTGCACATAATATTTCAAGCTTCTACCATCTCATCCATACAACCTATTGGTTATTTTCTTGTTCCACTTGGTGTACTCCTTTCTTTCCATAGATGCTTGATCTTCAAGATAGCTTCATGCAAACTTCTAGTCACGTTCTTTCTTCTTCGGGATTTCTTGAGGGATTTTCTCAAATTTCATACGCATACATCTTCCTCTTCTGTTTGCCATTTTCTCTTGACAAATTCTTGATTTTTGGCTTGATATCTTCTTCATCCATTTCCTCAACTAATGAATTTATTTTTCCCTTTCTTGGTCTAAGACTCGACTAGTCTAATAAAATAAAATTGGGGATCTACGAATTACAATATGGCTTATCAAAATCTATTACAATTTATTCCTAACAATTTCCCCCCTTTTGATAATGCCATAACCTATACTCAAACATTGGCTTTAAGTCTTTGAAAAATATTTTTATTTTTACTCAATTTTATTTCGACAAAGCCAAGATGAGTTTGACAAAAAATAATTCTAGGGAAAATAAAACTTTGTGAATTAATTTAGACAAGTCCTATATGCATCCTTGATTAATTTTTAATCAATTTTTATATTTATCAAAATTTTACATGCGTTTAACAACTCTTGTCTTTTGATTCACCAACTAATTACATGATAGCCAAAAAATAAATCATAAACAGACTTAGATCAGACCAAGGGAATTTTTATTCATATTAGTCGAAAGAGGAAATATTGTAGCTAGCCAAGATCATAGAAATTTAAAACATCATATTTCTTGAGGAATATATGCTTGATTACCTTCTGGGTTTCTTGACTCCCATGTCAGCTTTCAATATATCCTTGATATGTTCTCTCATCTTGCAGATATCATTCTTGAACTTCTCACATTCAAACTTCTTAGTCACATTCCCAGCCATATAGTGTCCAAAGGCCTCTTTAATGTTGGTGCCCGGAAGAGCTCCGGCTTCCCACCAAATTATGCATTCTTCAAAGCTTCTTTGGAATCCCAGACTTTCACCATTATTCTTGGTATAGTCTCTGAGCTCATACCACATTTCGGTTTGCTTCCTTTTTGCTTCTTCTTCTTTATTCTTGTCCGAAATCCATTGAGCTTGATCAGCTTTTGGCCATCTTTTCACCATACTCGGCACATTCTCGGATGTCCAAATTTTCTGCGCTGTTAAGGTTCCTTTTGAGCATTCGAGCCATCCTCGAGTTTCGGCCACTTTCGATGAGCTTGATCCAAGACTCGGATTTGCAAATTGAGCGAAACCAACTTGGGATTGTTGATCACGTCCTCGTCCACGGCCTTTCGTTGGTGCGGCGGTCAAAACTGGCTGTTGCTATTGACTTCCAATGATGAATTCATGTTGTTGTAAAGCCAGATGATTGAGAATTTCTTCCCCCCTTATGGCATTATCAATCAAAAAGCCAAGGGATTTGGAATCTTGTTCTTGATTGGCTTTAACAATCTTAACTCCATCATGTGTTTTGAGAGAAACATCCTGCAAATCAGATATTTTGTTAGCCATAGAGGATAATTCTACCTCAAGGTGATTTATCCTTGTCTCCTGGTCTTGTATGGCCTTTATTTGTCTCATGTGTCTTTCACTGTTGATTTTCTCTGTGGCTTCTCGTTCCTTCTTCATCAGCTGGATGATCTCCAATAAACCTTCAGTGAGATCTCCTTTCAAATGTCGTTCGGCTCTTTCAATTTTTGTCTGCAAAGTGTTTTGATACTCCAACAACTCCTTCAAATTTGTTCGTGTGTTCTCAAAATGTTGCAAAGACAGATGTCCTTGCTCAGTAAGAGTAGTTCCAATCTTTTGACACACAACATCACTTGTTTCTATAACTTTTGCAAAAAGTGATGTTAACAAATCATCTTCATCTTCTTCTCGGGTTCGGCTTCTACTCATGTTCAGAGAGTGTAGACTTTTGAACAAATTCCTTCGTGGATCACCAAGAACTGGATTTTCAACAAGCTGCAAATTTTCTTCTGGTGATTCGGCTTCTTGAAGTTGATTTCCAGTTTCTTCTTCAATAACCTCTGTTCTTGAAATAATCTCTGTATTTAAATTGACTTCTTCCAGAGAGTTATTTTGAGGTGACATCATAGAGGTGTTATTGTGCACTGGCGCTTCATATAAGTATTCCCCCCCAATTGATGGTCTGATTTCACCATCAATTTGGTCTCTAAATTCATCCCTTGTAGGGTCCATTTTTGACTTTTGACCATATGACGTGATGAGGAAGATTGTTCATTTTTGGTCCTTTTTAATGGGGTAGGAAATACGATTTGTTCCAAACACAGCCAACCCAACCTTTTTTTATTTATTTATTACTCCTTTAATCAGGAGTACAAAAGAGGATCACAAAAGACATTCTTGACAGTACAACCACATCAACTACGATTAGTAGAACAACATTCATCTTCACTGTTGTCCTCGTCAGTGTGTGGAGGAGATGGGCAGTACCCTGGTCCGGAATATTCACTGTGCATGTTCGAGCTTGAGGACGAGTACGTTGCATTGAAGAACCTCGTGTAGTCCACAGGTGGACGGATGCGGGGATTCACCGGTGGAGGAGCAGATGGCAGAACGAGTTCTGGTGGTACTGGTGGTAGGTCAGGTTCTGCGGCCGGTGGTGCATCAAACTGAACTGGTGGTGCAAGAGGTTCATGAGAAATTCCTTCAAAGCCCGGTGGTGGCAACACTAGTCCGAATGTCAGCTGCTTCAGATAGTGGATGTACTCGGTGTTGCTCATGTTCATGATTTCCTGGTAGATGTCCGGTTGCACAACAAGTGAAAATTTCAGAAAAGGTCCTTCAGATTCTTTTGACTTCTGTGGTTCGGCTAAGCCTTGACACGGTGGTGGCAGGCTTTTCTCAGCATCTCCTTCTTCAGCATAGATAAACCCTGGTTCTCTTGGTGGTGAAACAGGTGTATGTTGTTCAGGGCCTTTTTCCTCAGATACGACAAGAGGGTCGTTTGCAGTATCTCCAACCAGATGTCCTCCAGCCTCAGCCCTTCTAGCTCGCAAATTTTGGAGTCGCACTTGATTCCAGATTCTCTTTGATGTTCTCCTTTCTTCATTGTTCTTCTCCTTTGACACCATTGTTTTCCTGCAAAAGAAAAAAATAGACTACCTGCACGGTTTTTGGATTGCCGGTATATATAGGCTTGAAAAACGTCTGAGGGCTTCAGGTATTATGGTCAACAGATGGGTTCTGAACAGGTATGATTGACATCCATTAAATTTGGATGAGTTTCTATTGGTTGAGGAGGACGGTGCTAGGAGGAGATTAGACAAGTAACTACTAGTGTTTAAGAGAGGATTTTATCAGATTTGAGGCATGGGTGACGATCGAGATCTTCGAGAGAGAGGGTGTCGATTAGGATTAATGAGAGGGGATCTGATTTTGTAAGAGAGAGTGAGATTTTTGTGGGATTTAATTTATGAGTGGAAGTTTAAGAGGTATAGGTTTAAAGGTGAAGAGTTTTAATGGGATTGGGTTTTATGGGGTAGAGGTTTAAAGGGTGGAGGTTTCAATCCAATCTGATCTCTTCCTTTTTCATCTCAAAAATATATAAACGTTAGATGTATCATTTATAAAAATATAATCACATAAATATAATCACACACAAATTACATATAATCATACACAAATATTTCGGGTAACTCACACAAAATTTTAAAACATATATGAATATTAAAAGAAATTAAATCACATCCATATATAAACATGCATACATACGGTAAACTCCTAATCACAATAGACATAGATTTAGGAAATTAGACAAATTTCAATTAAACACCAAAATTAAACATACATATATACGGTAGTTTCTAAAACACACAAATAATCAAATAATCAAATATTTAGAAACTAGCCAATTATTTTAGATACCAATTAAAAACAATTAGCACATAAGTATAAATCAAATTATAAATCATATATCACAAATAAATTGTTCATGCAAATAAATTAACACAAACATGAACATAACTTGCGGTCCAAGTAACGATCAAAACATGCAATTTAAAAAAAATTAGATTAAATAAAAAAATTACACATTTTGTCACATTAACTTGCATGGCATATAAAATCACGTTAAACACTACATGCAAATACATAATTGAATACTTAACACATTTAGCAAATTAGTTTACATGAAAATTAAACACATAGAGATAAAGAATACGTAAAACACATAATAGCATATAAACACGTAGAACACATAATTTGAGCATATGTATCATTTTAGATCAAGAGATTAAGTGCAGTGATACTTAGCTCATTTCAAGCATTCCCAACTCATGCCTTAAAGTAGAAAATCTCGTTTCGCATAAAGGCTTCGTGAGAATATCTGCAACTTGGTTCTCCGTAGGGATATACTCGATTTTTAGATCTTTCTTTTCAACATGATCCCTTATGAAATGATGTCGTATGTCGATATGTTTGGTTCTTGAGTGAAGCACTGGATTGTGGGTGATAGCGATTGCACTTGTATTGTCACAAAATATGCTAACATCGTCGCAATTCACTCCATAATCCTTCAATTGTTGCTTCATCCACAAAATTTGAGCACAACAACTTCCTGCAGCAATGTATTCGGCCTCGGCGGTACTAGTTGCGATGGAATTTTGCTTTTTGCTAAACCAAGAAACAAGCCTTCCTCCCAAGAATTGACACGTTCCGGAGGTGCTTTTTCTGTCTATTTTACAACCTGCAAAATCCGCATCTGAAAAACCAGTTAGCGTAAAATCTGTACCTTTAGGATACCACAATCCAACATTGATTGTGCCCTTCAAGTATCGTATGATTTTCTTTGTTGCGGTGAGGTGGCTTTCTTTTGGATTTGCTTGGAATCTTACACACACTCCCACAGCATAAGAAATGTCTGGCCTGCTTGCAGTGAGGTATAGTAGTGAACCAATCATTCCTCTATACTTCGTTTGTTCGACATCTTTTCCATCTTCGTCTTTGTCTAGCCTTATTGATGTACTCATAGGAATTTTGATCGATGATTTTCCATCAAGGCCAAACTTCTTTATCAAGTCGCGAGTGTACTTTGCTTGATTGATGAATATTCCTTCCTTCAATTGTTTGACTTGTAAGCCCAAGAAATAATTCAATTCACCCATCATGCTCATTTCGAATTTATTCTGCATAAGCTTCGAAAATTTCTCACACAAAGAATTGTTAGTGCTTCCAAAAATAATATCATCAACATATATTTGCACTAATAAAATATGATCACCATCTTGAATTCTAAAGAGCGTTTTGTCAACAAGGCCTTTGGTGAATCCACAGCTTATCAAGAACATTGACAAGGTATCATACCAAGCTCTAGGTGCTTGTTTCAACCCATACAATGCCTTTTTAAGTTTGTAGACTTTGTCACCTTCGCCTTTTACCTCAAAACCTGGGGGTTGTTCGACATAAACTTCTTCTTCGAGTAGTCCATTCAAGAATGCGCTTTTCACGTCCATTTGATAAACGGTGAAATCTTTGTGTGCGGCGTAGGCTAGAAAAATTCTGATTGCTTCAAGTCTGGCTACCGGTGCAAAGGTTTCATCAAAATCTATTCCTTCTTCTTGAGAGTATCCTTTTGCAACGAGCCTTGCTTTATTCCTAACAATCACGCCTTCTTCGTTTGCTTTGTTTCGGAAGACCCATTTAGTTCCTACAACATTGTGGTTCATTGGTCTTGGAACAAGTTCCCAAACGTCATTTCTTTTGAATTGATCGAGTTCCTCTTGCATGGCGTCAACCCAACTTGGATCATTTAGAGCTTCGTTCACTTCTTTTGGTTCAATCTGTGATAGATAACATGTGAACAATGCTTCCATGGTAGATGATCTTGTTTTCACGCCATCTCGAACATTTCCGATCACTAATTCTGGTGGGTGATTTTTGAGCCATCTTAAGTCTGGTTCAAAAGGGTGCATGGTGCTGGGTGGATTTACTGGTTGAGAAGAGGTAGCACTATTTCGAATTTCTGCTTCATTTTCTAGATTTCCAACTTCTCCAGTAATTGCATCCAAGGGCTGATTTGCAATTTCCACTTCAACTGCATCCCTGGGTTGATTTGCAATTTCAATACCAATTGCATCCCGCATTTCATTTCTTACTGGATAAGAGATGGGATTTTCTAGAGAATTAATTTCCAACTCATCCATTCCCTGCAAAATATTTTCTTCACACGTATCATCAGTATCACAAAAATCAATATGACACTTGTTACCATTTTGCTCAATATTTTCGTCATTTTCGTCCAGAGCATCAATATTGACGTGTGATTTTTCATCAAATACCACGTGTATGGATTCTTCAACCACCATTGTTCTTTTGTTCAACACTTTGAATGCTTTGCTGGTAGTCGAATATCCTAGAAAAATTCCTTCATCTGCACGCTCATCAAAAGCTTTTAGATGCAATTTATTATTAATATGAATAAAGCACTTGCATCCAAAAACATGAAAATAACCAATATTTGGTTTTCTCCCTTTATATAGCTCATATGGCGTCTTGCTATACTGCTTGTGGATCATGCTTCGATTTTGCGTATAGCAAGCTGTGTTGATAGCTTCCGCCCAATATCTTTTCGGGAGACCGGCTGCACTAATCATCACTCGTGCGGCTTCTTTAAGCGTCCGGTTTCTTCTTTCGGCAACACCGTTTTGTTGTGGTGTTCTTGCGGCAGATAATTGATGAGAAATTCCATGTGAATTGCAAAAAGCTTGTATAACTCCATTCACGAACTCGGTTCCGTGATCGGTTCAGATTTTTGATATTTGCAATTCTTTCTCATTTTGTAGTTGCTTCAACAGTTTCGGCAACACTTGTTCAACTTCATTTTTCTTCTTGAGAAACACGGTCCAAGTGTACCTGGAAAAATCATCAACAACAACAAGAGTATATTTCTTACCACTTACACTTATTGGATCAACCGGTCCAAATAAGTCCATATGTAGCAAGCTTAGCGGTCTTGGTGTTGATTCGTGTGTCTTAGACTTGAATGATGATTTGATTTGCTTTCCGCGTTGGCATGCATCACACACTTGGTCCTTCTTGAAGATAATACTTGGTAGTCCTTCAACTAGATTTTTCTTTGCAAGCTGATTGATAGTCTTGAAGTTTAAATGGTTGAGCTTTTTGTGTCATTCCCAATTTGCTTCATTCGAATTTCTGGCCATTAAGCATACTGAATCTTTACTTGTGCTCCAATCAACAATATACATATTCTTTCGCCTTTTTCCAGTGAGCACAACTTCATTTGAGAGCTCATTTTTTATTAGGCAATTATCTTTGGAAAATTCCACAAGATAGCCTTTATCACAAAATTGACTAGTGCTCAACAAATTGAATTTTAGGCCTTCAACAAATGAAACATCTTCGATCTTCAAACCATTTCTTTCAATTGTACCAACTCCTTTTGTAGTTCCATAATTTTGATTTCCTCCAAATATAACTTTTGGTCCATCGATTTTCTTGAAATTCACTAGACAAGATTTATTTCTAGTCATGTGGCGTGAGCAACCACTGTCGATGAACCAAACATCCTACAAAAAAGATTAGTTGGTTTTAGGTACCCATACTTGCTTGGGTCCTTTGTTGTTAGTAATTTTTGGTAACCAAACCCACCTTGATCCTATTGAATTAAGATAAGGCGGTTTGTAACCATTTGAAATACGATAATCATAATTAACTTTTGAAAACATTTTTGGTGCCGGGTTTTGAAAAACATTTTTATATCTAGGCACCTGGGAAGAGGATTGTTGCTTTGGTCTATAAGAAGTATTTAAACAAGATTTACACAACCAATCCTTTTGAGTGGAATAAAATCTTCCATCTCTATTTCTAGAAAAGCTTCCCTCTTTTCTAAAAATTCTTTTTGCACTTGACTCTTTGGCATATCTTTGCTTGAAGAATTTTTGTTGCTTTGTCGTAGTATTGAACTGTTTCGGCCTATCAACATTCAACTTTGCTTTCTCATGATAGCCAAGTCCTTGTCTCATTGTGCTATACTGACTTTTAACAAATTTTACCACTTGCACTTTATTGGTTACAGGAGTAGTAAGATTAGTCAGTTTCGGAGGGGTTTGAGAACATGTGGAGTCATAACCGATTTTGGTTCTATCTCCTGATGGCTTTTGCATATTTACCATTTTATCCATAATTTTGGACGAATTAGTGAACGTAGCAATGGTAGCCCGAAGGTTATGTTCTCTAACCTCTCTAGATTTACACTCTTCTTGAAGTTGAATATTTTCACTCTTCAAGTTACTCACTTCAAGTAAAGCATCTTGCAATTTTTTATTCATCTCTTCTTTTTCAAGAATTAGAATATTATTGCGCTCCTTGAGTTGAGGATGAGTGAGCATAATCTCTTGACAATCTCGCATTAGACTGCCAATAGATTCACGAGAAAAAGAGGAATTAACGGAATTGAAAGAATTAGATGTTACCTCTTCTTCCTCTGCTCCAAGAGCCATAAAGCACTCTTCACTTGAACTCAACTCAATTGATTTGCATGTTAGAGCCGTGTCATCTTCCGAACTTGAGCTTTCATTACTTGATGACAATCCATTCGACTCATCATTTTCATTTGGTCCATTGCTAACGAGAGCTTTTCTTTTGTCGCGCTTGAACCTTTGATCTTTGCTTTCGGATTTATTCGGTGTAGATTCAACATTTATGCCTTGATACTTGCTAACGATCGGATACGGACAATTTATTTTGAAAAGTCCGGGTTTGCGGCAATTGTAGCATAAATTGTTGTTTTCTTCGGCTTTCTCTTCTTGTGTCGTGCGAGAGACATATTTTCCACGAGCAGAATTTTTGTTGTCCCCTTTTCGCATGAACCTTTTGAATTTTCTAACAAGAAGGGCAAATTGTTCGTCAGTTATAAAATCAATATTATCTACTGACCTGGAGGTTGACGGTTGTTCGGCCATTAGAGTTGGATTTCGAATTTCATGAACTTCATCATCTTTGGCCTTCATTTCGAACTCATATGCTTTAAGATCACTAAATAATTTGTCGGTTGACAATATTCTTAGATCTCGGTGATCTCGCATAGCCGTAACCTTCATATCCCAAGTAGATGGTAAGCCTCGTAGAACTTTGAGATTAATTTCCTTTTGGCTAATATTTTTGCCAAGGTCATTAATTTCTCCAAGGATTTTGATCATTCGAGCTTCCATATCAACAATGGATTCGTTTGAGAGCATTTTGAAGTCCTCGAACTTCTTCATAGCAATTGTGAGCTTATTATCTTTCTCTTGTTCATCTCCTTCTCCGATCTTGATGAGAGTATCCCAAATATCTTTTGCACTTGTACATTTTCGAACCTTTGGGAATATTGTATCATCAATGGCTTTGAACAGAATATCTTTGGCAATATTGTCAAGATTGTTCCTCTTTCTATCATCCGGCGTCCATTCCGGTTTTGGCTTTGGTACGAATTGTTGAGCATCCGGTGATAGAAGAAAAGCCGCATTCACTTTCAATATTACGATCGGTCCGTTGGAGATAACTTCCCACATTTCATCATGTAAAGCAGATAGATGAACCTGCATACGAACTTTCCAATCATCAAATTTATCAAGTGAAAATAACAAATTTTGAGCTAAATCTTTATTCATCTTCTCGGTGGGTGCGAGAGATAAATAATCCAATTTACACACACTGGGTAAGATGGATCTGTCTAGCAGTCAGAAACAAGGTTGACCCAATTAGGCAGCTAGCTTTAGAAAGCAAATTGGCCTAAATAGACAGCCTGCTCTGATACCAATTGTTGGTCCCAAAAGAGGTAATGTGAAAGTCTAGAGGGGGGGGGGGGGTGAATAGACTTTCAAACTTTTTCGCACAATATAACAAAAGGTAAGCCAGAGATAAACCAAGACTCTGAACTAGATTGTTAGAGTCCGGTGCATAGCGGAATTAAATAAACGATATGGTGTGTGTGTAGATCGTGTCAAGATTATTTTCGTGAGAAGCAAGCAAGAGCGGTAAGTAAAGAAAGCAGTAAAGAACACAAGGCAATTTATAGTGGTTCGCGAGGTGATGTAATCCTCCTACTCCACTTGCTCTTCTCAAAGAGCCAATTCACTATATCCACCACTTCTTGGTTCCAAGATACAATGAATTCCGTGATCTAGTGCTTTGATCACCAAGCCCACACTAATCACGCCCAATGCCTCCAACACTGCTGCTTCGGGTTTCACGTCGCCGCGTTACTTTCCCAGGATTTCACAACTCCGTGCTACTTTCCCCCCGTCTTCTACGATCCGGTAGAAACGTATCTTCCGTGATCTGGTGCTTTGATCACCAAGCCCACACCAATCACGCCCAATGTCTTCTCGACACTGCTGCTTCGGATCTCACAACTCCGTGTGATAATCCAGGATTTCACAACTCCGTGTTACTTTCCTCCTTTCCCTTGTTTTGCTCCAAAACAAGTTTTGCCTTGCTTCCAACTTTGAGATTCTATAGATGATCTTCGTTGATGCGCTGAATCTCTTGAAGTTGATGAAGATTTTAACACTCTTGGATATTTCTTTTCTAAGCTCTGTATCACTCTGAGTGTTTATCTCACAAAGAATATATCAATTTAAGCTCCTGAGATGGAAAGCTTTCTTTGAATTTTGTATGCTCTGTTTAGCTCTGTATTCTTGCTTCTTGCTATTTGCTTCTGCTTTCCTCAGCTACAATCTTCATCTATTTATAGCTGGTAATAAGAATATTTCCGTTGGAGAAAAACGTTCTCATTTTTTAATTTCATCCAGCTGTATAGCCTATTGTCAGAGGATAAGATAACGTTGCAGATCTTGTCAGATATTTCAAATTGAGCTTGAGGTTTCAGCAAAAATGGCGTCCCATGAATCTCCATCTGGTGTAGATCACGCCTCTTGGGATTTTTATCTTCAAAATATATTCTCCAATATAATCCTTTACTAGTTAGACTAGTATTTTTGCTCATAATCCCTTACTAGTTAGACTAGTATTTTTGCTCCTGCAACTTCTTCTAATATCTTCCTCTATTTTTCGTGTATCTGGGTCTGTATACTGCTTCCAGACTTCATCTCTTCAATTGACTTGGAAATCTCTTCCCTTGTGAAACTTCATCCTTTCTATTTTGGGAAATGAAATCTCTATCCCTTTCTAGATTTGTCAATTGAATTCTCATCCCTTACTTGATTTGGAATTGCAATCTCATCCCTTGCAATCTCTATCTCCAATTGAATCTCTATCCCTTGCTAGATTTGTCAATTGAATTCTCATCCCTTACTTGATTTGGAATTGCAATCTCATCCCTTGCAATCTATATCTCCAACCAATTGAATTGAAGCCTTGTAAATCTCATCCCTTCAATCTCCAATTGAATTGAAGCCTTGTAAATCTCATCCCTTCAATCTCCAATTGACTTTGCAAATTGCATCCCTTGAAATCTCATCCCATAGTCAAATTGGAAATCTCATCCCATTGACTTGCAAATTGTATCCCTTCGGCCAAACCATCGCCTCTTACTTGATCAGATGGAATTTTAATTTGGCTTCTTTAAAATATGTGGGATGTGAGATTCAAACCTGTGACCTTACACATAATATTTCAAGCTTCCACCATCTCGTCCGTACAACCCATTGGTTATCTTCTTGTTCCACTTGGTGCACTCCTTTCTTTCCATAGATGCTTGATCTTCAAGATAGCTTCATGCAAACTTCTAGTCACGTTCTTTCTTCTTCGGGATTTCTTGAGGGATTTTCTCAAATTTCATACGCATACATCTTCCTCTTCTGTTTGCCATTTTCTCTTGACAAATTCTTGATTTTTGGCTGATATCTTCTTCATCCATTTCCTCAACTAATGAATTTATTTTTCCCTTTCTTGGTCTAAGACTCGACTAGTCTAATAAAATAAAATTGGGGATCTACGAATTACAATATGGCTTATCAAAATCTATTACAATTTATTCCTAACAGTAGGTAATAGCATGAGTTGCTTATTTGAGTTATATGAGAAAGCATGTGATTAATGATTTATTTGAGAAGCGTGGTTTATCCATAAGATGAGAATGTGATGAGTTTTTCACGTTTAAGTATGTCTACTTGAGTATTAAGTTGCAAGCATCTAGAAGTTACGTCAAAATATGTTTAAGTGTTTGAGCTTGTTTGAGCTAAGAATTTGGAACCTTGTTTTCCCAAAGTATATGTTGTAATTATTTTACAGGGTTGAGTGGCGTTATACTTAGTTTTGTGATAACGGGTTTGCTTGTTATTTGTTGTTTGTTAACCCCTTTCAGGTGGACCAAGCTCGTAGGTACGAGAGAGAGTTTCGAGTTAGACTAGGCAATTAGATGACTTGTAGTCTAAACTCATGTTTTGGTTGTAGTATCCAATCTTTTGATGGTGCTGGACACCGGGGTTTTATTCTCCTAGATTCTCGGATGTTAGTTTTGCTTGTTATTATTTAGTTTTTCCCTAGCCTGTGCAACCACCGTGGAGGGTGGTTGTGGCGGTGACACTCCTTTGAGTTACTTATTAAGTTTAATTTCGCTACTTAGTTTATCTTAAAAGGTTTAGTTGGTTAGGTAAGTTTAAGAAAAAAGGGGGTGTTACGAGCTTGGCTGCCATGGACGAAGAACCTTGGCGGGCTCCTCCGTCCAATCTTTGGACGAAGAAACTCGCTATGGCAACCAAGCTGCCTTGCAGTCGTCTATGGCAGCTTGGCTGCCATTGCTTCTTTGTCCATTGCAGCTGCTATGGACGAAGAAGGTTGACGAAGTATTTTAAATAAAATTCCACCTAAGATGCCATGTAAGCAAAGTTGACAGGTTACCTTTTGGTAACCTTTTAAATAGGTTATTGCACAAATTTAACAAGTTTAAGGTCTAATTGAGTGTTTTTTTTTTAGTTCGAGAGTCTAATTGAATTTTGGTATATTGTTGGAGGGTCTATTTGACCTTATCCCTTTTTTTAAGTTAGCGGTTTTAACTATTGCCATTAATGTACATTTATTTTGAAAACCTCCTCAGGCTACCTACCCAGAATGCGAGTTCATTTGGGAGCTATTGTTTACTATAACGTTTCCTATCTAGACTGTAGAGCTTTCAACTCGCATCAAGACCAATTATCTTGTATGCGAGTCCACTTACGTGTTCGTTTTTATTTTATTTTATTATTTTTTTTAACTTGCTAAACCTGCAAGCTCAACAAGAAATATGTTAATGTTTTTTCAAGGTAGAAATGTTTTTTCTTACCTCTTCGAGCAAGCCCACCAAGGTGTTGTTATTCGGTCCAAAGCCGCTATCCAGCCTGCGAACCCTTAATGGTCGGTGTACTGCCAATACTCTCCTCGATGGTTTCCACGTGAATGGGTTCGGGCTCCCTCCATGACAAGTTCCCTCATTTCGACCCTAGTTGCGACCTCGGGCCCTTGCACTAGGGCCCCCTCCTTGGCATTTCCCTACCCCCACCCCCCTCTTCCCAGCTAGTCGATTGCTGAGTCGGGTAAGAGGATGATTTGCTTGAGTATTCAAATTAGCAGCCAGCTACCAGGCCAAGCCCAGCTACGCCCCCCACTACTACTGGACAGCACACTGGCCGATGACGTTAGGTGTCTCCTGGGCTAAAGAGTGGACGCTAGGTCCAACACATTCCTGGGGAACCTTGGTTGGGTCTGCCGACGGTAGCATATCCTTTGACTGCTATAGTGCCAGTTGGACCTCTCATGTTCCTCGGGTAGGGAACCGACACTCGCGAACCGGACCGACCCTCGCTTTTCCTGCCAAGGTGTTCTTATAACTCACGTCCTGGGAATGCTCATTTTGTGACTCAGTCATCTTGGCGTATCTCGTGTTTAATTGCGTAAAGGGAACAAGGGTAAAATGTAACAACCCAAAATTTCATTTTATAATCCTGTATTAAGAAATTCCAAAACAGCCATTTTCACTCCACTAAAAAATTTTGTGAACAATTGGTGTTTGAATAAATTATTTTTCGTCACATTTTAAGTTAATTCGACACCAAAATTGATTCTATTGGAAAATTCCTGAGTTTTCGGGTACTTCGCGTACCAAGATTTAAATCGAGAAATTTATCTGAGTGAGACCGAGAGAATTCAAAAAGATTTTAAACAAGGGTTCATCTAAGTAGCTTTTTGAGAAAATTCATTTCAACCCCAAATTTGTTTAAAATAGTATTTCTAGACTTTGGTTCATGTAGCTTGGTGAACCACAAACCTTATAACTTGTCTGATGCTTTTAGAAAATCAATCAAACTACCATTTTGCCCTCCACCAATCATGGGAGAATCTCCTAGGGTTTTGCACCCTATAAAACCACACCTTTCTCCTCATTTAATCCCAGATCTCATTTAATTCCCTAGCCTCTCCCAACCTTTGTCTACTAGGAAGAAGAAGCATACACAGTAAGTTCCATTCTTCACCATTCATCTACTCTCTTTGTTTTGATGCCCTCTTTTCCTACAATCTTTGAGTTCCCTTAGGCTTAGATTGTTTTTGTTGTTTGGGGTGTTTAGGTGGTAAAGGAAGTGGTGGAAGTTGAGTGGAGAGGAGACTGAGATCCAAGCTAGAAGAAGAACTACAAGACGTATAACCCCATGGATTCCTTCTTGAGATTTGGCTCTGTGAAGCCTTGTTGTGTTTATGCTTAGAAGTGATCTAGTATTTGTTTGTGAGTTGTTGAGATTGTTTTGGACTTGTTTGGTTGAGTTTTGCAGATGAGAAAACCTTCTGGTGCACACATAGGGTGCACCAGATTAGACTCACGGCCCTAGCCGCGGCCCATCAGGAGGGCCGCCGGTTAGAGCCGTAGTTGCACGGGACTAGGGCACGGCCTTAGAGGAGGGCCGCCGCCTAGTCCCGGTGGAGTAGCGGGTTCATGGGGCGGACCATGAGGAGTCCCGCCCCAGGTCCCTGACTTTGATTCTGAGAAGAATCTGTGCAGTGGCCGGGCCCTTGTGGCTCATCTACGTGTCGTTTTGGGCGAAGTGTTACGGGCCCTTGTGGCTCGGCTCTTCGAGACCGTCTCGACGCACGTGTTGGCTTTGATTTCGTTGAATTTGGATTAAAAACGAGTATGTTATGAAGGTCTTATTGAAGAATTGCTACACAGAGTATATATTTGCTAAGTTTACTGTGTATGAAGAATTATTCGACTATGTGATCTGATGATGTTTTATTGAGTAAAGAAGCATGATCGTTTGAGAATATGATTTATTATGAAGGCATGACTAGATTGTAATATTTGATCAATGAGAAATGAAGCATATTTTGTTGATAGAATGTATAGAATTTGCTATGTTGCAAACCGAGCATGACATTATATTCTTAAGTATTTCATGTTATTTTATACATGGTTTAGAAGCATGTTATAGGGCATTTTGACATTTCACATGTGTCATATTTCAAAAATGCATAAGGGGCCAACGTGAGCCTAAGAATACTTTCAAAAACCATAAGCATGTGGTATATCATTCTTTGATGCATTGAGAAGTAGTAGAGTTGTTGCATGCATGAGATTGATGCATGAGAGATATATTTATGTTGAGTGAATTCCATTTTTGGTCCTACTGTTATAGGGGCGTTTTCAATTTTAGTCCACCTTAATTTCTTTTGCCACTTTATAACCATTATTATTGAATGTGTTACAATTTTAGTCCCACCGTTAGTATTTTCATCAAGAGGTCGTGTAATCTAGGGGTATTTTAACCTTTCTTCTCATCCAAGACTATATTTGACTAAAGAAATGAGAACATTAAGCCTAAAACCTAAGAAACCTCGCCGGCCCATGTTGGAACGAACGAAACGATGTAGCTTTAATTGGCTTCCCATTCTCATTGTTCGAAGAGCCATCTTCGAATATCTCAGGAGGAGGACGAAGCACCTGGATTAAAAGAGAAGAGACAAACAGAAAAAGACCAAAATACGCTTTGATTATACGGCCTCTTGACGGAAATATTAACGGTGGACTAAAAGTGGAACACATTCAATAACAGTGGTTGTAAAGTGGCAAAAAAATTTGAAGTGGACTGAAATTGGAAACGCCCCTATAACAGTAGGACCAAAAATGGAATTCAATCTATTTATGTATTATCTATATCGGTGAGGTTTTGGAGGATACCGTTTGGACTATGTCCTCTCGGGAGATATTTATGGACATTGCGGTCCTAGTATATGTATCGCGGCGTATTCCCACGTTACGAGGTTGGAAACTTCCCGCCAGGCTTGGAATCCTGGTTAGGGGGTGTGCACACTATAGTTCGATACCTAATTCCACAGAGATAGAACCACGAGATTGGTTCCGTAGACGGTAGGAGATATTGGGTTGGATTTATGCCGTTCCCGATGGGGTAATTCACGCATCGATGAAACCCTAAGCCGTCTACGAGTAAAAGAAAGAAAGAGAGTCAAAAGAGACTCAAGAAAGAGAGTCAAAAGAGACTCAAGAGAAAGAAAGAGAGCCAAAAGAGACTCAAGAGAAAGAAAGAGAGTCAAGAGAGACTCAAGAAAGTAAGAAAGAGACCTCCACAGAAAGTACTCTATTTTTATAAATAGTGTATGAGTATTTATATACATAGTATTGCACGAGATTACATATGAGTATGAGTATATTACTGCACGAGATTGCATGAGAACATGAGTATATTATTGCACGAGATTGCATATGAGTATGAGTATATTACTGCACGAGATTGCATGAGAACATGAGTATATTATTGCACGAGATTGCATATGAGTATGAGTATATTATTGCACGAGATTACATATATGAGTATATTGTTGAATGAGATTGCATATGAGTATGTTTATAGTATTGCACGAGAATGCATATGAGTATGTTCATAGTGTTGCACGAGATTGCATATGAGTATGAGTATATTGTTGCACGAGATTGCATATGAGTATCAGTACATTGTTGCACGAGATTGCATGTGAGTAAAGTATCGCATGAGAGTACATAATGAGAATGTTGATTTATAATCGTTTTGTTGTATTAGAAGTCTTGTTTATCGAATTATGAGATGAGAATACGAAAGCATGAGAATACATGTTATATGGTTTATTAGCATGATCCTATCTGTAAGCATGAATTGCTTGTTAAGTTATTTGAGAAGTTTATATGCTGATGAATTTAAGTGAACAGTCTTTTATTTATATATATATATATATATATATATATATATATATATATATATGAGCATGCCAGCTGATATAATAGGGTGCAAGCATCTAGAAAGTATGTGTTAGATCTAAAGATGATTTGAGATGAGTTTATTGTCTATAAAGAAATCAATGTTTTCAAAGTATATGCTAGAATTCTTTACAGGGTTGAGTGTGGTTATACTTAGCTTCGTGCTAACGGGTGTTTTCCTATTTGTCTATGTGTTGCTTGCAAAACCCCTTTCAGGTGGGCCCAGCTGTGAGAAGATATCGAGTTAGATTAGTCTCTTAGTTTAAGATGTCTAAACTCTAGTTTTATTGATGATCATGTTATGGATTTTAGACTTATTGACTCTATGTTTTTGAGGATGATGTAGACTATTGGGGTGACGTTTTTCCCCCTTATGTTTCCAGTATTTTATTTGGATGTTAGATTTTTATCTTATTTATAGTTTTACCCCTTAGCTTGTGCAATCACCACGGAGTGGTGGTTGTGGCGGTGACACTCTAATGAGCATATTTTACACCTTAATTTAAATAAGATTTTATAGATTAATTTTATTATTTATATTTTTTATTTCATTATTATTAGTATATTTTGTTATATTAGGATTATGGAACTTAATTAATAATTAAACTTATAATTAAACTTATATATTAGTTATTATATAAATAAGTTGAGAGGGTCCCACTTCTTTAATAATCCTAGTTAAACTTTGCTTTCTTTTCTTTATTTCATTTGTTTGCTATGCTTATGTTTAGTATTATATTTAATTTTTATCTTTTGTTTTGTTACACAGGTTGCAGACGGGCGAGCATAAGAAGCAGCAAAGGAGAAGGAAAGGGTTTCGGAACAGCAACGCTTCTTTCGGTTCATTCGCGGAGGAAATTTTAAACAAGCTTTTTGAAGATGAAGTTGGTAGAGAGAGATGTGGTAAGAGCAATAATTTTAGGGAAGAATATTGATTTCGAACCTTATAAAAGGAGAGCTATTCTGATGTATTCTGAATCAGATTGTTCCTTCAAATTCTTATATTTTAGAATAGTTTACTCTATGTCTGAGTAGATTTTCTTAATCTGATTCAAGGGATTTGAAGTTTGAGTTGTGAATTTAGGGAGGTTCTATTTCATTAATTTGTTGGATTCATGTACTTCCTATGCCTTCAGAGTTAATTTTTCAGGAAGATTAATAATGAATTAAATTGACAACTTACTTTGTTATTGTTTTCCTATTGCTATCTTATGAGTTTATGATCCGTAATTGTCATAGATGATTAGACCGAGTAGTTTGTATTAATTATTTTGCTGTGATTAGTACATAAAGGTTAGGAAGACTAAGTTGCATATTGTAGCTATCTCAATCTGTAATTTAGGTTTAGTTGCTTTCCATTGAGTGTAATGATGTTATTGGGTGAGTATGGAACGCTATCGTCCCCAGTTTATTCAATAACAGTTGTTGGTTCAAATGCTTGGTTTGAATCAATTAATTCAGGGAGATCAAAGGCTACTTATGGCTATCCTAATTAGTCATTGGCTAAGTACTTGAATCTGAACTTTACTTGTAAGAGCCAATGATCTAAGTCACATCTTTAACGTTTATTTTCCATTGAATCAGAATTCAACATCTTCGAACTTGTTCACAATTATTGTTTATTTTATTTATTTCTCGCAAATCACTTTAACTTCCCTGCTTTGAGTCATTTTAATTTAAGAAACGAACTCATTAGTTCTCTTGAGATTCGACCTGGTCTTGTCACTACTACAAATTAGTGGAGTGAGCCAGTATTAAATTTCTAGGGCTTCGATAACCCTGCCACACCCCCACTAATTATCTTTTTAGTTATTTTATTTCCGCTGCTTAGTGATGTAAATGATTGTTTAGAGTTGTAATTAAGAGTTAGAAAAGTGGGGTGTTACATAAAACATGTAGAAAGTAAAAACTAGGAAAATGTGTCTTTTGTAGCGTTCGCCATAAACAATGTCAATGATGGTTTTGTCGGGACTGGGTCCACCATAAACCAAGTTTGGGAGTACAACACATGGGGGTAGGAAAATAGTGGTATTATTGCTCGGGGCGCTAGATCTAAAATGGTATGTATAAAGCTTGAGATACTGACCCAAATAATAAATATTATAACTCTAATAGGGGACTAGGAATAATTAGAAAAATAATATTATTACTAGTGAGAGTCGAACCCTGGTGTATGAGTTAAAGGTTAGGACCACAAGCTACCTAGCTAGGGGTGCTACCTAGCTAGAGCCTAGAGGTGCTATAATGATCCAAGGGGTGATCTAAAAAGGGGAGGCAAGGGTGCCTTATAAAATGTTGAAGGACTTTCAAATGCTTGACAAGGGTAAGGTATCGGTTAGTCTTCATTCTTGGCCACACATGTGTCCTCCCTGGATTCGATGGCTTATTTGGGGGTGATAGGATATATATCCCGACACCGACCACCTGTACGTCCTTGGGCATGTTTATAGTCAGGTCAGGGTCAAGCGGATCGGAACCCGATCCATGGTTTCAAGTCAGAGGTGACGGGTCAAACCCGCCACCATGGGTATAAAAGGGCTTCTAGCCCTCCAATTTAAAGGATCTCACTCATTCTCCACTTGCTCCCTCTCTCTCTAAACATACTGCTCTCCCCCGTCCCTCTAAAAAAACAAGAAGAAGAACACTTATGAATAAAATACCTTTAAGTTATGTCTCTCTTGTCTTGTTCATACCTTATACATACATATTACATACATTCTACGAGTACAATCGACTACCGGGAATTAGTACTATCATATTGGCGTCGTCTGTGAGGAACGAGCAAAGAGCTCCGTTCCTATCATCAAAGAGCTGAAAACTTCAATTCTGGAAAAGAGTTTCTAAAAATGGGAAGGGGGGCAAACCCAGGCGCTCGAATTACCAGACCAGCGCCCCGACCGCTCCGCCACTCTACTTCATTGTTTATCTTCTGTATCCATTGCAACTCAAGAGATCCGAAGGAGACTGGAGCTATTGATCCTTCAGCTGTTGCGGACTCATCATCATCAACACCGTATTTCATCTTCGCCGTCTAGAAAATCAATCCAGATTCGTGGACCAACTATTCTGTTCGCGTCATTCAAACCAAATCTAGGAGACTCACAGTCTACCAATTCAAGAAAATGTAGAGGAAGTCACCATGCAACTCAATGACTCCAATTCAACTCAGTTTACCGCATAATGATCGGAGCTCCCCGGTCACAGTGTCGTGGTCTAACTTCCCCGAGCATAGAGCATCATACCAAGTTCCACACAGCCTTGAGAGTTATACCCGAGGCTGAGAGCAGATTTCCAAACACTTTCAAGTTAGGAAGATCATGAATGTCGTTCCTAGAGTGAAAGTTGTATTAGCTATGGCTAAATATATTAGAATTAGCCGTAGGTTTTCAGTTCGTAAAATATTTAAAGTGTAATTGAGCCTTCTGTCGACCGCTCAGTTTTCTTTGGAGGCATGAGCCTAGAGTGGCCTGTATCAGTTAGATGGAGATTGGTCGAGTGCATGGCTGAATGTGTCATCACCCAACCGAGCATCAACCGACCGTTTTATCAAAGATATCCGACCCCATCGATTAGCCGTTCAAACTGAAGATGAACCCGAGCATCCCGAGACTCTCCTGCGGGAGTAGAGTTCGCGTCTGGGCACTATTCTTGATCGGTGTGTCCATCACCGATCGACGGTAAATTTCACCCTAAGAAAGTTAATGTGGTCAGCACCGGCCGAATTAATCTTGACCGACCGGATTCACGATCGGCTCCCGTTCTACGCTGTTCTTATGCGAATGGGCACTCCAGCAAACCAACGACGAGAGGTCAACGGTCTTGCAAATTAGAAGAGAACGTGATTCGTGTAGCCTTCTAGTCGCCCGGTTGTTAACGAGAAATGTGAAGTGTTAGATCAATTTGCTCTGCGTACCTGATGCTTCAGAAGTCAGAACACGCAAAGATGTGTTAACCGATCATCCACGATCAAAGGACGAGGAATGTAAGTGAAGCTTCAGCATGCCCCACATTTGTTCCGACTTGATTGAGAGTTTTGGTGGCCAGTAACGAGCACAGACAAATGGTGCACTGTCAGGAAATTGAGAGAATAGATGCTGCATTCTGGTTCGTGGAATGGGCGGTGGACAGTCTCCCAAAATCTTAATATTTTAGAAACAAGCATGGCACATTACACGGCAAATTATATTATGCACCGGGCGTCTTTTTTTTTTAAATGAAAATTAACAGTATTTATTTTCGCCGTTTCGCACCCTTTTACAAAAAGTAACTCTGCTATTCAGTGTCATTTTGTATACACTGCAGTTTCAGTTGAACACAACTACAGTTTCATTTCGATATAACTATAGTTTCATTCGATATTTATAGACTCAAATATGTGAAAATGTTATTTAATTTTATTTTATATACACTATAATTTTATTAAAACACAACTACATGATCATTTTGATATAATTACAGCTTCATTATACAATATACACTCAAATATGTGAAATGTTATTCAGTTTCAGTTTATATACACTGCAGTTTCATTTCACTATAACTACAGTATCATTTTGATATAACTGCAGTGTCGATTTGTATATACTGTAATGTCAGTTGGTGTTTAATACACCAAACAAACGGACTCCGTTAACTCTAACGGCGGGCCGTTTCTTTACTTAAAGAAACGGCGCCGTATATAGGCCGCGGTGCATAATCGATTATGCACCGCGGTCTATAATATAACAACTGCACATTACACATGTTGGGCCTCTAGAGTACATGCGATCGTGAGGTTGTAAAATTTTCAATGAAATCCTAGAAAGTAATTCGTATAGGCCCAAATTACAAATTGTATAGCTTGTGGGCTATAGTTTGTACTTAGAAAATTTGTAATAGAACTAATTGTAATAAGTCCGGTTAGGTTGGTATTTCCACCACCGGCACCCTAAGCTCGGTCAAGTCGGTCATGCCACCTCCGGCTTACGACTGCAATGTCGTTAAACTTTTCCCAGTCCTGTCGATGAGGGCGCCGCCCGACGACCGCAATGTCGCTTAAACTTTTTCCCGGTTCTCTAACCGATGCCGACCACAATGTCGCTTAAACATTTTTCGGCCACGCCGATGAGGGCACAAGCCCGAGAACGACCGCAACGTCGTTTAAACTTGTATCGACCGCAACGTCGCTTAAACTTTTACCAGTTAGGTTGGTTTTTGCCACCACTAGCGTTCTAAGTCCGGTTAGGTCGACATTGCCACCACCGGCCTAGTCAGCTCGAGATCATATCTTGGTTTTTAAGCCTTACAAGGCAGGCACTTCTTCGATCGGTTAGGTTGGCCTTGCCACCACCGGCCAAGTTACTTTGAGACTGTATCTCAGCTTTAAGCCCTATGAGGTAGGCATTTCTTTGACCGGTTAGGTTGGCCTCGCCGCCACCGGTCTACTCAGCTCGAGACCATGTCTCGACCTTAAACCCAATCGCCTAATCGGCCGCGCATAAACCCTCTACCCTGTCACAGGTCCGATCAAGTGATCGGTCAGTTCAGAATTCATAAAGTTTCAAAGTCCTACAAATTAGACAATACGACCGGTAGTACACTGACACTATGAGTTCGGTCAAGCCACATCCCGGTCATTGACGCTATGAGTATAGCTCGGTGCTTTCACACCGTGGACCCGGTCCGGTCATTTCCCGATCGCAGTGAAAGTTAGCAAGGCGAACTCAAGAACCCATCGTATCTACTCCCTTATGCTGACGATTCTCGCACCTAAGGGAGTGGGGGGCTGCATCGGTAGAGTAGCTCGTTCGCTCGTTCGCTTCTTGTTTGCTTCGCTAAAGTTATTTCTTGAGTAGATCGGTCGAGTAAATCCGTTCGCTTCGCCAAAGCAATGTAGAGTAATTCGTTCGTTTCACCAAAGCGCTCGTCGATCAAATTGCGTTCGTTTTGCGCTCGCCCGTCAATCAAATCGCGTTCGTTTCACCAAAGCGCTTAGTTCGCTCATCGGCTGAATCGCGTTCGTTTCACCAAAGTGCTTAGCTCGCTCATCGGTCGAATCGCGTTCGTTTCACCAAAGCGCTTAGCTCGCTCGTTGGTCGAATCGCGTTCGTTTCACCAAAGCACTTAGCTCGCTCGTCGGTCGAATCGCGTTTGTTTCACCAAAGCACTTAGCTCGCTCGTCGGTCGAATCGCATTTGTTTCGCCAAAGGGCTTAACTCGCTCGTAGGTCGAATCGCATTTGTTTCACCAAAGTGCTGCTCGAGTAGACCAACTTTCCCGGTCTCGTCGTCACATCTTGGTCAAAAAATGACCTCCGTGGTCTCGTCATCGTTAGACCTTCGAGTCTCTTAGCGACCCCATCACTTGGGGGGCTCTCGGTCCACAAAACTGAGCATAAAATGGAGCACACTCCCCGTTCATCTGATTATCATTTTCGAAACGCATCTCGTATCATCAGACCATCAAGTCTCTTAGTATCCCTCTGCCCGGGACTTTCGGTTCGTAAACCATGCTCGAATAATTCTTAGTTCTCGAAAGCAAATCTTAGTGATTAGTGCAATAATCAAAACTAGCCAAACGCGAATCAGTTAAGAGCGATCTTTTTTGTCGATTGCTTTAGATCGAAGTTTGACCGAGCTCGAAAATAGTCACAACCGAGCTCGAAAATAGTCGCAACCGGCCAAGCCCAAGTAGGGCGGGAAAAGCGTTCTAGTCTAAGATCCGCATTGTAACACCCCTAATTTTAAAACATTTAAAGCCTATGAAATAAAGGCAAATCTATCATTAATCATTCAAACAAAGCGGAACTAACAACATAAGTATCGGGGTGCTATGCCACATCTAGGTCTGAGAACCTAGATGCACAGGCTAGACTAACTGAACAAGGCATAAATTATTATTACTATCCACAATACAGTTAAAGGCTCACAGGCCATCTAACTAATACTAAGCTAAATCCACGAGTTCATCTAACGCGCTCCGAAGATACTGATCTGCACTTGAAAAACATATGGTGTAACAACCGTCAGCGAATAATGCTAGTAACCCACTCCCATGCGTTAAGTACAATATAGGTAGATATAAGAAAATAATTTTGAAACTAGAATACATATATAACTTAAGCAACTCTAGCTTTAAACCAAGATCAAGACTCAAGACACAACAATAGACTGGACACTATAAAATAATCATAAAGACTAGCATGCCTCCTAAGAACACAAGGCAAGGCATAATAGACAAGCAAGCTCATAAATAGCAAATAGAGGCAACAATGGGATTCAAAGACAATCATTAGCAAGTAATCATCAAAGCACACCATCCATCTTCCAACCTTATACCAAGTTCCAACCTTTTTACTCCTCTCCATCCTTATATCAGTTCCAACCTGTACCTCCAGGCCACCCTTATATCGCCCTTATTCCTCCAGAGCTACTACATGCCCCACTCTGTAACCACCAACAAGTCCACCAACATGGTAGCACTGAAGTGTCATTCGCATGGTCCGTGCCTCTAGCAGCAATACCAAGGGGTCTGCGCATATAGCTCTAACATGACACCGCGACACTTATACCCTGACCCAAGCCTTTAGCCAGCAAGTCTAAGGGGTGGTCTGTGCCTTTAGCACGATAACCGAGCACTCGTTGTGCTTTCCGCCAACAATTCATCTCCACCAATCACAATCTCATCATCATCAATCACATCGATCATTGCGCAATGACCACGGTACCCATCATCATTCAATCAATCAATCATGTAATCAACAATAACAATTAAGGCATATTGGTAAACGACACACGCTACACACAAATTCCTAGCACGGTACTCAAAACATCGTACGAGACTCATAAACATCAAACGGGGTACAACGGGACACGGGGAAACAACAAACGGGGAAAAACATCACAACATGCCTCCAATTTCCAACGGGTGGGCGGTGGGTGGTGGACCACCCACCGGTGGGGCGTCATATCCCGTAGACCACTGCCCGCCGGCTGCCCGCTGGAACTGGGCAACCGGGCAGTGGGTAGGTGGTGGGGCTCGTCCCTCCACCTACCCCCCTCCCCCCCCCCCGCCCCCACTGTAAGAAGGTATATTTTCCCGGTTTGGGGTTTGTTCGTGGAACCCAAAACCATGTCCAAACACATTTTGACACGCAACAACAAAATCATGGATTCAATTAACGAAGATTAAACCAAGAATCATTCCAATTACGTTCTAACACGATCCTAAACATGCCAAGACTCAACATCAATCACATAACGGTTTAGGAGCATCCGGAACCTCAAGAACATCAAGAAATCTATATGCAAAGCCCTAAAGACAAGTCGTAGGCTAGACTCAACACCCGAACATGCATAAACCCACCCAACAACACCAAGAATATCATAACACGAGATTCACGATATATACCCTAGGGACAAGCTCTAGACATAATTAAATACAAGATCACACATATAATCAACCACAACATCAAGATTATCAAATAAACACAACATAAATCCTACCCAAAGCTCTATCAAGACTCAATCACAGAATCACACATCAAAGGAGCCAATAATCAAGATATAGCAAGGAAAATAGGTTTTGTAAGACATAGGTTACCCTTAGCCTTAATTAATCCTCCCTTGGCTATTAAGGTTTTTCTCTAAGATTTCCCTCCGATTGATCTCCCTAGGCTTGGTGGTGGGGAATCTCTTGGGAATAATTTCGTGTAATATAACTATGGGTGGTAAGGGTTCTAATTGCTTTCTAATCCCCTATTTATAGAGTTAGGAATCCTAATCAGAGTCTAAATAGTAAAGACCTTCTTTCTATTCCTAACAGGTATATAGGTCTAGGATTCCTAATTAGAATCTGAGTAGTAAAGGCTCACTTTCTTTATTCCTAATAGACTTAAAGTCCTTATTATAAACAAGGGTCCACGGTCCTTCGTGGACCACATTAATTAATTAAGGGATCCTGGCTAGATTAAATCATTTTTAACTATTCTTTTAAATAATTAATCTGGGATTAGAGGGCGTAACACGGGGTGTTACACGCATGATTGACAAAAAGTAATTAGTAGCTTTCCTTGCAAACCCAGTCTCTGGATGAGTCGATTTCGATCCTTAGGTCGCGAGTAAATCCAATCTCCCGATTGGCACAAGTCAATACCTAAGATCGGTACAATTTGATTTCTTTTGCCCCGCAAGAGTTCGATCCGTTAATCTCAAGTAAATCCAAATCCCGTCCAACCCCGTAATTGGCAAAGTAGATCTCTTCAGATCACAATCAAATCAACTTCCCGATCATATGCACCAGTCCGATCGTTGGACCGACAAAGTATGATCTCGCAAATTGCGTTGCAAGTCCGACCACTAGGTCGGGCGCTCCCTTTTGGTCCACCAGACTGCGCTCAAAGTTGTGCTCTTTTTTCCTACGCTAAATTTTTTCCCACTGGGTTTTTTATCAGCTTAAGGTTTTTAACGAGGCAACCGACGCATGTCACAGACCATGTAAATAGTTTTTCCAGCCCGAACCCTTCTTCGTTAGCTCATCGTCAGGGCACGGGCTGGGGGGGCTCTTGATAGGATATATATCCCGACACCGACCACCTGTACGTCCATGGGCACGTTTATAGTCAGGTCAGGGTCAAGCGGTTCGGAACCCGGTCCACGGGTTCAAGTCGGAGGTGACGTGTCAAACCCGCCACCATGGGTATAAAAGGGCTTCTAGCACTCCAATTTTAAGGATCCCACTCATTCTCCACTTGCTCCCTCTCCCTCTAAACATACTACTCTCCCCCTTCCCTCTAAAAAACCAAAGAAGAACACTTATGAATAAAATACCTTTAAGCTATGTCTCTCTTGTCTTGTTCATACCTTATACATACATATTACATACAATACCTACATTCTACGAGTATAACCGACTACCGGGAATTAGTACTATCAGGGGGTTATTTGAGTTCGGTGGCTTAATTGCTATTTCCCAAATAGTTCAGTGGCTTATTTGTACTTTATCCTTAAATATTATGCCAATACCATGTGGTCGAGTAAACATTCGATGTTCTTCATCTAAAATGTGCAATTTTATTTGATGAGCACTAATAAACTTATTGAGATCTTACCTGACACGAACATAATTATTCTCTATGTGTGGAGACTTAGTGTACCTTACCAATAAAAATCTCTGGTCAGACAATATATATAATATCTGTCTTACTATTTGTTTATTTTCTTTATTATTTTTTACTTATTTTTAAATTTGATTTGTTTGTGTTTAATAGTACTTTTATTGTAGTTTCTAAATATATAAATTTCGTATACTAACACTGAACTTAATATTATGAAAAATAAATTAAAAATAACTCCAGTCAAGCCTAGTTAACTGAACCAAACATATAAAACATGACAGATGGAGTAATAATCATTTTATAACTACTTTCTCAACCTAGTGAAACACAAAAAGTCAATAGTCCACCTCCATTGAAACTCAAACCCACAACCTCCCATATAGGGGAGCAACTTGGTGTTGCTAGACTCCTTGGCTTGGAGTAATAATTATCAAGAAAGTATAATTAATAATTATCATGTGGTGCCTCATAACAAGCAAATATTTTATGCACTTCCAGTTAAGGAATAATCATATTTCCATGAGTGACATCTAATAAAAAGTTTGGCTCAAGAGCCTAATGTGCTGGCATGTTTCATTGGTCCCAAATCACAAATGGAATCCCTGAAAACTATGTACGTAAGAGGAACCTATGTTAGTATTCTTAAATCATGTTCATGTTTTAGTGTTTGTAGAGTTATGCATTGCCCTGAAAATATTATACTCTTTATTTTTTATTCAATAAATTTTTCTCATTAAATATCAAATCAATTTATCTAAATATATTTAATGATGATTTAGATCCGAACACTGCACCCCTGTAACTGTCGGCAAAATAAAACCTCTTAATTTATTTTGGATCGATTGATCAATTGAGCTATGTTTGGAGACATAATTTCTTTATTTCTTAAAGCACTTGCCTGGGAATGGGTTACCACACATTTCAATATATATAATAGGGATTATGTGACTTAGCTTGTTTTTATTTATTTTATTTTATATTATTTTCTCAAATTATTTTTATTTTAACATTGAAATTCAAGCATTGATATTGGACAAATATTTTCGCAAATTATGCAAATGAAGACTCGTTTGAATAAATAAAAAATAAAAGGGGGAGACAAGTGCGAAGCATAAAGAAAATGCTCTGATAAACTTATATTCACATAACCACAGGTAAATTTATGATGCTTTGAGGTTAGAAAGTTTCCCATTGTGTTGTTACCACAACAGGCCCGGCAAGAAATCTCCCACCACCTATATTCTTGTGCTTTTGTTGGTTGTACATTGGTGCTGGTGGCATAATCTGGCCCGTGGTAATTCTATTTTGTTGCTGGAATGCTACTCTTATATTTTTACTGTTGCTTTGAAGGGTACAATTTTTTACCTTGAGCATGTCTAGAGTCTCTATGTATTTTTGCACCCTCTTCACCTGCACCAAATCATCAATGTTATCATTGTACCAACACCTTTAGAGCATCCTCATTATGTATAATTTTTTAAGAATCTTTGCAAAATTGAGTAGGAGAGAGAACAGGAAAAAAAAACCACGCTTAGCGGGCACATGGTGTGCACGCGCCCGGCTGGGTGATTTGGTTGTGCCTCACCCGAATCAGCATGATCTTTTTCATATTTGGTGGCGCCTACTTTAAAATGAAAAATTAAGGTCCTTGCAAAAGAATCTAAAACATTTTCTCTCATATTTCTCTCTTTTCCACTTATATTTGGCCCCCGCAAAATATCACCTAAAAACTATTTATTGTGGACGCCCTTAGAATTGGGGAATTGTTTAAAGGTTACTGCGGCATGTAATTAATGATAACTACTATTCGTTCATGTAATTGAGTATCACTGCTTCTAAAATTTTCAACTATAGAAAAGTGGTTGAAAATTTAAAGTTTACATTAAAAAAAAAAAATTTAAGTAACCACCAATACTAATGTTTGGAATTTTAGACTATTATGTCACTAAACAATTAATCAGATTTCTAACCACCAGAGGAAATTTAAAATTATTTGAAATGTAGTGTGAAAAATTTTTCTCACAGCCATAAGAGAAACAACTTTGGTTTCTTACAAAAACTCTTTCTTTTTTTTTTTTTTTTGCAAGAGTCCAAAACTCATGGGTTCTCCCCTATTGATCACCTTCAATGAGTGGTACAAAGAAAATTTTTGCCAAAACTTAAAATCTTCAACCACTAAAAAGTGGTGAATGTTCTTAAATTTGCAGTAAAAGAATCACTTAAGGGATTAGAAAAATGACAATCAGTATAATCGACCGCCAATCAAAATGGAGCAACAATAAACACCAACATTGATCGTCAAAAAATTTAAATAATTAGATTATTGAACAAGTAATCATTGAATTTCCAACCATCAAGTAGTTTAGAAATTATATATTTTTAAAAAAACAAAAAAACAAAAAACACTTAAGCCCTGTTTGATAAAAAATTGGCATATTTAACTTATTTGACCACTATTAATTGTTTGATTTAGTTATAACAGGGCGTTTGGTTGGAGGGGGGAATTATGTGGGAAAAGAATTGTAATTCCATGGGAGTTGAATTACTGGGAATAAAGTGGGAATTTAAATTCCTGTGTTTGGTTGACAGGAATATAATTACTGGGAATTTCAATTCCAATGTTTGGTATACATGGGAATTGAAAGGGAAAAAGTAGTATAAAGTCAAAAATGTCCATTATTGTTGTTAGACATTAATTTTATGTTAAAAAAGAAATGGATAATTTTGACTCATCACTATCTTTTTTTCCCAGAAATTAAAATCTCAGGGGGGACATGGGATTTTAATTCCATAAAAATGGGGGAATTGCAATTCTCTCCAACCAAACTACGGAATTTAATGGCCTTTGGAATTAGGTGGGAATTAAGTGGGAAGGGAATTTAAAATCCCTCCAACCAAACACCCTGTAAGTGTTTGGTTAATTAGCTTTTTGCAACTCCAAAATGTTAAAATTCAAAAAGTTACTCCAAGCAACTTTTTCAATTAGTTTTTTCAGAAAAGAAATGATATCAAACAGCTAATTTACCAAACACTTTTCTAGAACAACTAATATTATCAACTAGTTATACGAGGCGAGTTCAGGTGCGGCAGTGTCTTACGGTGCGGCATCACCAATAGTTCAACAAATATACACCATCAACGTTAAGAAAATACACCACAAAAAATCAGAGGAAAATTAGATACGCATCACCAAACACACACCATTAGGTGTGAGTAAAAACACCATACAATGTTCGGAAATACACCATTGGGAGTGGTGAGTTAGATGGTGTATTTTTTTTGGGTCTGCTGTGTATTTTGTGACGTTTTATTGCATTTCATTGTGGTGTGTTTTTCATACACTATTGGTGTATATTATTAACATTGTTGGTGTATTCTGAAATTTCGCCACATCGCCGCACGGGAAGACCCCGCCGCATTTGAACTTTATTCCAAGTTATACCCTCTAATTAACATAATCAGCTAACAGCCATTTACCAAATAGGGCCTTAGTGTAAAAAGGTTTTCAAACAACCACAATAGAAATACTTTATCAAAAATCCAAAAATTTACAATGTTCATAAATCATGGTTTCTGCCCTATTGTATAAGTTCAATGGGTGGTCAAAAATTCTTACCATCTCCAAATTGATCAAAAAAGTTTAAAAAAAATTTAAACAATGTAGGCTCTGTTTTTCCAGGCTTATTTAAGAATTTATACTTTATTTTAAGTTACTAATAAGCTATAAGCTCTATTTAATAATATTTCAAAAATAAGATAGTAGTTTCTAAATTTATTTTATTTTTCATCTTTTTTGGATGTTGCTGGCCCTATTACATTGTAGTATCTGTTCATATACTTTCTCAACCTACTGAAACACAAAGAACCAATAACGCCTCCACTGAGGCTCAAACACGTAACCTTCCAAATGGAAATCCAACCCGGGTACCATTAGACCACATAGTCTTGGTAACCAATATCATTCAATTTGTCCATTTTTCAAGTTTCTCAAGTTGCTAAAAGGTTACCCCTCTACCTATGATGCATATGTGACATTTTTTTAAAAAATAATTTATTTTTTTAAATTAGTTTTTTAATATTTAATAAATAAAAACTAAAATAATTTATTTTTAAATTAGTTTTTTAATGTTTAATAAATTAAAACTAAAATAATTTGTTTTTTTTTAAATAAAATATCGTACAGGGGCTTAGATTTTATTTTCAAAAAAAAAAATTGTTTTAGTTTTTATTTATTAAATATTAAAAAATTAATTTAAAAATAAATTATTTTAGTTTTTATTTATTAAACATTAGAAAAACAAATTTAATTTTTTTTTAAATACCACATATGCATCGTAGGTGAAATGATAACTTGTTAGCAACTTGAGAAACCTGAAAAATAGACAAATTGAATGAAATTGGTTAGTTTAAGGACTCAATTGTAAATTTTTTAGGTTCAGTGGCCTAATTACATTCTCGTGTGCAGTTCAATGGTCTATTTGAACCTTATTCTTTTTTTTATTAATCTCGTTTGACGACTCCTCCATTGCCAAGCATTCTCATCCTCATTCATCTTCGTTCCATATCGATAAAAAGGAAAAAAAAAAATGGAATTGGATAGAGTATTATACCTGCATTCTTCTCTGCAACTTCACATCACCCTCAGCAGCAATTCCATCCAACTTTATCAGCTCCGTCATTAATACCTCAATCATGTTCAATATAACTGTCTCAGCCACCTTCTTTCCACCATAAACGTCCATTTCAACATCTGCCACCTTCCCAAATCCACCAACACAATTAAGCCTAAGAACCAAATCTTAAACTAACATTATAGTTTGATCCCAAAAAAACACATAATACCTGCTTGGCAAGCTTGTCTATTTCCAGCCTGACTGCTTTGATTTCCCTTGATGCAGCCTCCATTTTCGCCGTCTTCTGCGACTCCACATACCTCCTTTCTCTGCTCACTTCGTCCTCCATTAACACCACCTTTGATCCATCTCTCACTCCTGCAACGTCCAGAAATGTTCTTGAATCTCTCTCTCTATCCTTGTACATCAGCTTCTGTTCTTCTGGGTGCAGCCCTGTTGCCCTTGCCACCACTTTCTTCAACTCCCCTGCAATTTTTTCGTTAAAGAATTTAAGGTTTGACCAAGGTCATGAAACAGGTTTTTCTGTCCGATCGAGCCCTTTCAATTAAGTATCGGAATCATACCCAAACAAAAGTTCACGAGTTCAGTTCAGGCATTTAGTGTAAACGGAACTAGGGATGTCATTTAGGCAAGCCTACTCTGTTTCTGGCTAGACATGTTAGACTACTAAGAATTTAAGGTTAGACTGAGGTCATGAAACAAGTTTTTCTGTCCGATCCCTTTTAATTAGGTATCAGAATCTTACCCAAACAAAAAGTTACGAGTTCAATTCAGGCATTTACAGGGCGTTTGGTTGGAGGGGGGAATTATGTGGGAAAGAAATTGTAATTCCATGGGAGTTGAATTACTGGGAATAAAGTGGGAATTTAAATTCCAGTGTTTGGTTGATAGGAATAAAATTACTGGCAATTTCAATTCCAATGTTTGGTATACATAGGAATTGAAAGGGAATAAGTAGTATAAAGTCAAAAATGTCCATTATTGTTGTTAGACAGTAATTTTAGGTTAAAAAAGGAAGGGGTAATTTTGACTCATCACTATTTTTTTTTCCCAGGAATTAAAATACCAGAGGGGGACATAAGATTTTAATTCCATGAAAATAGGGGAATTGCAATTCCCTCCAACCAAACTATGAAATTTAATGGCCTTTGGAATTAGGTGGAAATTAAGTGGGAAAGGAATTTAAAATCCCTCCAACCAAACGCCATGTTAGTGTTAACGGAACTAGAGATGTCATTCAGGCTAACCAACTTTGTTTCTGGCTAGACATGTTAGACTATTAAGAATTTAAGGTTAGACGAGGTCATGAAACATATTTTTTGGTTTGAACCCTTTCAATTAAAATTATGTATTAGAACCAAATTTAAACAAAAGTTTATAGGTTCAACTTAAATAACTCGCGATTTTTAACCAATAATCATGTTAGGTTGTTACGCTAATTAGGCTAAACTTCTAAATGCCTTAACTAGACTAACCCACCGCTTTCAAATTAAGATTGACATTTCTAGACAGAAACATATTATTAGGTAAAAGAAACAAAACTCAAACAAAAGTTTATGGGTTCAACCCAAATAACTCGATTTCAGACCAACTATGTTAGGCTATGAGACAAATTAGACTAAACTTTTTTCTTTCTCTAACCAGGCCAACCCATTAATTTCGGACTAAGATTGACATTTCTAAACTTAACAAACAAAGAAAATATATATGAACTGAAATCATCAGATGGATCATGGAAGTGACAAGAAACATACCAAAAGTTGCCTGAGAACTGATTTTGGCTTCATGATAAGATGAACCATACTTGACTTTGACTTTGATTGTGGGAATTGTAGCACTGCTTTGATTACAGTCTGAACTCCTTTTCTGCACTAACATCCCTCCTGGCCTGACCTCCCACACAGCCGCCTCATCACCACCACCACGGCCGCCGGTCTTCGCCGGCGACAAAGCTCCGGTGACGGCGGACTTGGTCTTCTTGGTTCTCAACATGTCTCTGTTCATAATGGGAATTTAAGAGCTTTGTGAATGCACATTTATATGCAGAGAGACAGGGAGGGGGGGGGGGGGGGGGGTGGGTGAGGACTGAGGGAGAAAGGGAATGTATTGTGTTTGTTGGGATATATAAATCAGAGCAGGCTGCAGAATTCTTTCTGTTTTACTTTTTTTTATTTAATTATTTTAATTTTCTTTTTAAAAATTTATATTTTTATGGACTTTTTTCTTTTTTTATTAAGGCTGCCATATTTGGTGTTGACAGTCCAACATTCATAATCTCCAAAAATATGTTTGTGTAACTTCCAGGCATGAACAACCTCAAACAACCAAATAAAATTAGAATTAAACTGAGTTAATGGTTTATAATAATTTAAATAAATTAAAAGACCAAACTGATCTATTCGATTTTGTCCGATTTGGATTAGTTACAAACTTGTTTAGAAAAATGTTTTTTAAAAAAATTTTTTTTTTTTTATATAACAACGGGAAGTCGTTGTTACTGTTCAAGGATGTACATTGATTAAATCTTACTTTTGGTACGAGAATTATACTTACTCATTCAATCACCTTTTTCACCTGTGAAAAGGTTTTGAACATTAGATAGACTGAGGGTACAACTATAAAAAAAAAAAAATGAAATAAACACAAATTAATACTTGTCTCTCTTTAACAAGATTTGAACCCAAGACCTTACTCAAGCAGCCAAAGAAATCATTCTAAATTTTTTTTAAGGAAACCATTCCAATTTCAATCAACCCTTTTTTTTCGAGTACTGAGAAAACTTGTAGTATATACTTGTCTCACTTGATGATGCCTTTCGAGACAACTTTTTTTTATTGTTTTAGATCATGAGGAAGGAGATACCCAAGACCTTACTCCAAAAAAAAAAAAAAAAAAAAAAAAAAAACTCCTTTCAATAGAAAACTAGATCGAGGTGTTAAAAGTAATTCTAAATCAATTTAATCAATTTAAATCGATATCTTTGAGTTTTTGAAAATACTTGTAAAACCCTAGTAACTATACGGACATGACAGATTCCTTGTACCGTTTCTTCCGTGTGAGTTTCCAACATACGAAGTATCCACGAGTTTCCTTTTGTCTCTTAGCTTTTGCCTATGTTTCTTCTTCTAAGGGGGCGTTTGGTTCAGGTTATATAACATAACCAAGGGAATGTGACATTCCAAAGCTCACATTCCTATGTTTGGTTCACATTATCTCAGGGAATCTAACATTCCCCAGGAATGTCACATTCCCTCCACATAGGATTTTGAAGGGAATGTGATTCCCTTCAATTTCTAAGGTTATGTAAGATAACCTTGGTTATGTTAGTTTATCACACACACACACACATATATAATTATTTTTGTAATTATATATTTTTTATTTTTATTATGTTAGGTTAGCATATAAAATAATTTTGTTTCTCAAGTTCAATATTTTTGTTAATATTTTAAAATAATGTAATTATATATGATACCGTTATCTTATTTATTTATTTTAATTTTTAAATTTATTAAAATATATGAAAATATGTTAAGGATATTATAGTGTGTGAATAAAAGATAATCCTAAACCAAACATGATTATATTACATACCCCAATTTTAACCAAACACAGGAATCTAACATTCCAGTAATCTAACATTCCCAGCAATCTAACATTTCCTAAGGTAATCTGACATTCCGTGAACCAAACGACCCTAAAAGGTTGAATCCACAACCCTAAAGCCCCCCACACCCCGGCTCGACAGAGCATTTGAGAGGATGTAAATCACGGTGACTCAATGGTTCAGCGGACAGGGCCAAATGTCGGTGCGCACAAGAAATCTGTCCACTTTAGACATAATTCTCACACTACCACTGCCAAAATTTGAACTTTGATCTCTTTTTCCAAATACTGCCCACTGAACCATTTGAGCTTTTTCCTCTATTTCTTCCTCTTTGCTAAACTGGATTCTGTTATTTTAATTCGCCTACTGACTTATTGCAAAACTATTTTTTTACGCGCATTGCGCGATTGGGATAATGCCCAATGTTTTTTTTTTTAAATAAGTACTTTAAAGTATATCAAGGCAAGATTATATTGAAATTGTTCATGCATAGATAATTGAATATTGAATTTGCGTATTTAAATAGGTAATTCTAAGTTTACAAATACAAGATAATATAGTCAAGATTGATTATAATTGTCAATAAAATAATTGAATAGGTATGGTTGAAACCAAATAGGGAACATAAGAGAGAGCAAATAAAAATCAGGGCATAAAATATTAAATATATATATACTAATATTGAAGAGCTAACTGCTGATTGCCAAACAAGGACATTGCGATATAATTTTCCACTTCAAATTGTTGTGTGATTTGAATACTTTTTTTGTCAATAAATTTCTCAAGTAGTTAATATGATTCGCTAATATAATCCGCTAACGCTAATCGCTAATCGCTAACTGCTGATTGTTAAACAAGAACATTGAGAGATAGTTCTCACTTCAATTTGTTGTGTGATTTGAATATTATCTTTGTCAACAAATCCCTCAAGTAGTTAATATGATTGGCTTTATTAATTATATCTTTTTAAAAAAATTCACGGTATTAATAAAATACTTGGTAAATAAATACATAACATTATTTTGTATTATAACTTTGATATTTAATTAAAAAAATAGTGCACAAAAAAGATAATAGACAATGTAACGAATATAATCAATTAATGAATTTGAATGTAAAGAATTTTTATATTGGAGAAAAATAAAAACAAAAAATTACTTTTGTTAGGTCAATTATCAAAGGTGGCAATCTCTTAAAACAATGATTTTATGCCCAAAACAAACACATTACAGTTGGTCCGCAATACCCTTTTTGGAACATTGGAATTGCGTATAAATTTTATGATTTCTATCTTCTTTCTTTTTTTTAATGAAGTACGCCTATTCCATTTTTAAGAATAGACTTATTTCGTTATTTTGTAAGTTATTTTATTTTCATGAGTTATTCACCTTCTAAGAAAAATAGTTATTTCGATGGTGACCCTGATATTTGTAAATGTCTAATTTTCGTTTTAAATTAATATCTTATTGTTGTTATGTATTATAATGTGTAATAGTAGTAGTTGTAGCGATAATAATGATAATAATATAATTTGCCCCCGGGGCATATATAGCTCAATTGACAAGGACCTAAGTGTGGTTGTTGTGGCTAGCAAAAATTTGGGTTCGAATCCTGCAAGGGGTAAGAACTTATGGTGAAAAAATAACACTTAGAATTCCTTGTCGTTGAGGCATGTCCCGTGATTTACATCCTCTCTTTGGACTGGGAGTTAAAGGGCCCCTGTGGTGTGGGGTGTACACCAAGTAAGTATAATTTGAATAAACAAATAACATAGGATTCAACATTATTTGGTTATCAACTGATCCGATAATTTTTTACAATCAGCTGATAAATTCAACTGTTTCAACCCCGAAATGCCCCCAATGTAAAAAATAATAATAATTGTGTGATCTTTGGAGCCAAAGCTCCATATTATAGAGGGAATTGCAATTCCGTAGAGTTAAAATTTCCTCATTTTCAAGGAATTAGAATCCCATCCCCCCACTCCCCCTTGGTATTTCAATTTCATGTATTTTAGGAAGAAAAAAAGTAACTTTGAGACAAAATTACCCATCTTTTTTAACCTAAAGTTGATGTTTGACATCTCTATTTCGATTATAGTGTGTTTTTTTCTTCTACTCTCAACACAGAACGTCAATTAGTAGTCCAACATCAAGCAAATATGTTTTCTCAAAACTTTCTTATCTATTTTATTGCTTTTGTTATGCAATTCCATGGTTTATTTACAGCGTACTACGTAAAATTTCAAAAACAAAATTTAAATTTTGGACTTTATATTTTTTTTTTGTTTGTTTTTTTGGTAGAGGGAAGGGCCAAAGGCCCCCTTTTTGGACTTTATATTACTTATTCCCTTTCAATTCTCATGTATACCAAACATTGGAATTGGAATTCCCAATCATTCTATTCCTTTCAATTCTCATGTATACCAAACATTAAACCTCAACATTTTTAGATTTCACCCTGACCCAAAAATTTATTATTATTATTTTGACCCTAAAAACACATTCCCGACTTCAATTTTATTACAGAATATTTTTAAAAAAAATGTTTTCAGAAACTTTTACACAGACACATGTTTAGAAAAGTTTTGAATGTTTTCGTATATAGGTAAAGCATTATCATTCTTTCATATAATAAATGTTTAATGTCTATGTATTAATGATATCATATCATCATATCGAACAAAACCAAAAAGAAAAAGAATCTCATCAATAAGAGCAACCTCAACGATTCAGAAACTGCTAGGATTTTTTTGTCAAGAAAAGAAATAGAAAAATCAAAAAATAAAATTAAAAAAAAAATCAAAATAAAACAAGAGGGTGGTCGGAGTTGATGACCACCCTCAACGTGCCCAGTGAACACAATTGGTGCAAAAAAAACACCCACCAGCATTGTTTTCTGTTCTTTTCCTTGTGGGGCCAAGTCAGATAAAACCCACATTACTACAATGTATCTTCTCTCTTATCCACTCTCCCTTTCACCTCACCCAAAAAATAAAGAAAAAAAAAAAACCATTTTGTGTTTGTTGGGATGCTCTCTATGTGATTTTTCCATCTAGTTTGTTATCAGTCAGTTTAGATGGACAATGATTGCACTTCTTAGTTGAGGCAAACACAGCAGGTGGTTAGCCATCTCTGCAGCTAACATCACTGCCTGTTCCTTTGTCAGAACACAATACAAACAAATGATAGCAAATGAAACATTCCAGAATGTAGTGTTGTAACACTTTGCACCAAATCACAATGCCATGCCTTCACGTACAGACCACATGATTGGACCACATTTTTTTCTCTGTGGTACATTATATTAAACCAAAAGTATGACGACACATGTTAACAGATAATGAAGTCTGCATAAACTATTAAAAATTAATGTCACTTCATCACATTATAGCAGATAGAGCCTTCCCAATAAGTGCATGTTACAATGTCTGCCGGTTGCAGTATTAAGAGTATCTACAATATACATGATTTTTTTAAGGGCTTTTGTCAAATTATAAGGAAAGATGAGACTTGAGAGAGAACAAAAGTAAAAAAAATATATATATATATTAAAAAAAAAAACTAACTGTCAGAGGAAAACAAAAAATAGAAACTTTTACGCGACCCGGGTGCGCAAATTACGCTGAATACGCAAACAAGACACGTACATTTTCTCCACGCGAGCCCCACATGTTCAGTCCAAAAATCACACCTCTCTCTCTCTCTCTTTCACATAAGCATTGCTACTCCACTGATGAGATGCTAGAACATCTACATTAGTAGATCTTTCACGATTTTTGAGAATAAAATAACCAACATGGAGGAGATAGAGGGAAGAAGTTTCTCCTGCAAATTAGAGTTTTTTGTGGCCCCACTATGAGAGAGAAAATTTTAAAAAAAAAAAAAAAAAGGCCAAGGGTGTGTCTTTTCGCGCATAGCGTTGCCAGCCTAGCGCGTTCAGCTTTTTTTTTTTTTTAATTTTTTGTTTCCCTACAAGTCTGCAACTGTCAGATTTGTTTTATTTTTTGTTTTTTTTTTCTGATTTTTCTTTCTTCTCTTTCCCTCATCTCTATCCGATATAGCTTCTTAATTCTTGTGCAAAAACCAATTTATTGAGGATGCCCTAAGGCATATGGGCACATGTAAGAATAGAACAACCTGCCATGGCTATGACTTATGAGGCCTTTTTCATGGGCACATAATTCTGTGGGGGATCCACAAAATAATATAAAAGATTCAAGTGAAGTGCTTTTCAGCTTAGTATAAACAAGTCACAAGTCTTCCTGGAAGGGATATTATCAGGTGGTGGGGGCAAAAGCCAGTTCATTTTTTAGAATTCAGCATCTTAAAACATGGCAAAAGTAATGCCATGTACTTGAGAAGCAATAGTTCAGTATTTATAGAGAACAGAGCTTTTTTGGAGGATGACCCATTAGAACACCATGCCCTCTGCCTTTAGGCGTGATTAAAAGGATCGCACCCGAATCTTGAGAACCTCCACTTGTCCTAGAGTCTTGGTTGAGGAGGTAAATTGCGAGATGCGTCTCAACAATCTACATGTTCCTTAAAGTCTCCCTCCTCTTGTAGGAATCGAACCCTACACTGTGACTCCCGAAGACCTCCACTTATCCTTGAGTCTTGGTTGAGGAGGTAAATCACGAGACGTATCTTAACAATCTACATGTTCCCTAAAGTCTACCTCCCCTTATAGAAATCGAACCCTATACTGTGAATCCTGAGGACCTCCACTTGTCATAAAGTCTTAGTTGAGGAGGTAAATTGCGAAATGTGTCTCAACGATCTACATGTTCACTAAAGTTCCCTCCCCTTGTAGGAATCGAACCCTACACTGTGACTCCCGAGGACCTCCGCTTGTCCTAGAGTCTTGGTTGATGAGGTAAATTGCGAGATGTATCTTAACGATCTACATGTTTCCTAAAGTCTCCCCTCCTTGTAGGAATCTAACCTTACATTGTGACTCCCGAGGACCTCCGCTTGTCCTAGAGTCTTGGTTGATGAGGTAAATTGTAAGATGTGTCTCAACGATCTATATGTTCCCTAAGGTCTCTCTGTCCTTATAGGAATCAAACCCTACAATGTGACTCCCGAGGACCTCCACTTGTCCTAGAGTATTGGTTGAGGAGGTAAATCGCGAGATGTATCTTAACAATCTACATATTCCCTAAACTCTCCCTCTCGTTATAGGAATCGAACCTTACACTGTGAATCCTAAGGACCTCCACTTGTCCTAAACTCTTGGTTGAGGTAAATTGTGAATTGTGTCTCAACGATCTACATGTTCTCTGAAGTCTACCTCCCCTTGTAGGAAGCGAACCCTACACTCTATGGCTGCCAAAGAACATCGTTATTAACTCTTTTTGAATTGGTCAACCAATTAAATTAAATGATGTCCCAAGGGATTCCTATAACGAGAGGGAGAGTTTAGGGAATATGTAGATCGTTAAGATACATCTCGCGATTTACCTCCTCAACCTTACACTGTGAATCCTAAGGACCTCCACTTGTCCTAAACTCTTGGTTGAGGTAAATTGTGAATTGTGTCTCAACAATCTACATGTTCTCTGAAGTCTACCTCCCCTTGTAGGAAGCGAACCCTACACTCTATGACTGCCAAAGAACATCGTTATTAACTCTTTTTGAATTGGTCAACCAATTAAATTAAATGATGTCCCGAGGGCTAGGCAAGGTCATAAGGCCTACAATTCCTAGCTTAGAACAAATCAAATTTCCATCAAGAACAAGGCATGCTATTTGCCAATGAAGTGTGGGGTGTGCATTTGCAGGACAGAAATATATGCAGTATGGTGGAGCCGTGGAGGTCAACAATCATCATGCATTACAAGTACTCAAACATGGTTCAACGCATAAATGCTATGAATACACAATATAAGATGATAAAATTAGGTGAACTAAAACGAAAACCGTGAGAATTGCTACTTAACACAATACACAGAACAGGAGAATGATCAAACCCAAACTAGCAAAGTAGCAAACATTTGTAGTTATTCGTAGCAAACTAGCATACACGTAGATTTGAACACAAAAGAAGTCATTGAACTAGCCATGTACAGTAAAAGGAACAAAAGGAATCAGTATTCAATCAACTATGCAGAAGCCATAGCACAAAGGATCTTTGATATCAAACATTCCTAACGCTAAAGACTCGGGGACAAACTTCCACCAGTAACCAAGACAACATTTGTGCATTACGTCGATTGGATTAGTTCGTCTGTTCGTGGTCCATAAAACAGCTGTGAACCACTTAGTTTCCTAGGAGGTACTATGATGAAAGACACATATGATCAAAGTCCAAGACACATTTCGTTTTTGTTTTTTTCTGTTCCCTTCATCCCCCTTTTCCAGTTCTCACTGTTTCATTTCCACACCTACTGCAATAAATAAAAAGAGGGAATGGGCAGCATGTGACATCCTATCAGCTAGAAGACAAGTTACGAGGGTAATACAGTAATAGTACACTTTGACTTCACATCAAGCACGGGCGAAGAATTTTAATGGATTGTGTATTACACAATCATTTCAAATCCTTCCAGCACCGAAACTTTCAATCAGTAATACAGTTAGGGTTAATAATTGTTGTTGACTGTAATCGAAAACGAAAATCACAATGCCAATAAAACGAGGGCAAAGAATCTTTATCGTTCAAATGGGGCTACACATGCTCGCAAAGCAAATAGGTGATATAAGATCTAAGTTCTAATCTCAGAAACAATCTTTGAAAAACAATTCCTAACTCACTGATCTTTCCGAGCATTGGATCTCGTTGGCCTGGCTGGTTTAATTACATTACCAAGAAGGATCAATGCAATAGGTATAACTGTTCCAACATAGTATACACTGCCATACGAAGCAAGTGTTTCATGGAGGCTCAATACCTGCAAGACGTGAACAATAAAGCTACCAAAGATTATGCGTTATTCATTAAAAACAATCAGTCTTGGATAACCAGCTTGGTTGGCGTGAGTGGCCGTGCACTCTTGTCCCTTAAGAGAGGTCGGGAGGACCCCCTCTCGTATGGAAAAATCAATCTGGCCAGCACTTTGCCCCTTAATTGGGCCGGGCCAGTGCGAACGGGGATTAGTCTGAGTATGGTACGGGCTTAAAGGTGCCTCCTATAGACTATAGTTAGGGCCTGCTCAGGACACCTCATGGTCTGACCAAAAAAAAAAAATGAGTCTTGGATAAGGCAGGAACTTACCATGAAACCAACACAAGAGTAATTGAGAACCAGAACAGTGTAGGCAAAGTTCATAAACACTAGAATGTTCCGAAGGAGAGCATTACCAATAGCCTGCTGCCATCTGTAAATGACTGTTCATAGATCACACAAGATTAGATGCAAGCAATCACAGAAATACTCAGGCATGTTAATTACAATCTGAGAAGTGCTAAATTACTACCTCTCGAACCATTAATCATAAGAGCAGATTGAACAAAGAAAAAAATATACCCAGGGTATAAGCCCTGCAATAATATTGAGGAACCACTAGTTAGACAAGCAAGTCCATAATAGACTGTTAAAGATTTGGGCAAAAAAACTTTATTTGAATTCAGCCAAAGAAGTGTATAGTTCGAGATAAAAATTGAAATCAAATATCAATGAGAGGAACAATTGACAAGGAACATAAATTTAAGAGCAAAAGCAGTAAACAGATCACAAACCAAAAACTCTAAGAAGAAAACCATAACTGAAGGAGAGAATAATAGGAAAAGCTTCCATCTTGAAACAGTGGCAATAAAGTGATATACAGAAGATGTCAAAACAAAAAATAAAAATAAAAACCAGACAGTCAGCATCACATAATAATTATATTTGAGTTACCAAACTGTATCAAGAAAATGTCAGCACATTCCAAAAGATTTGCTGTACTATTCATTGAAAATTAGTAAACATAATATGCCATTACTTTTAATAATTCAAGTAGCTTATGGCAGAGGGATAATAATCAAGGAGTTTATGGTAAAAAATTTCACTTACATGCCACACAGCACTGACAGTCTGAGTAGCCAACAACTGGAAGAAACCAGGCTTCTTGCCCTTGCGAATGAGCCTCTCATAGACATCTAGACAATTAAAAGACTATATTAATCAAGTACAGAGTATGAAGTGTTAGAAAATCACAGCATGGTTCTTGGAATCTTGGCTGCTCTAAATGTGCATTTCCATTTCAACTTGCAGAGTTACAGGATATTTATATATAATATTCAGCCCGTAACTTTCACTTCTTAGTTTCCCAGGCAAACTCATATTTCGCCATGTTTTTTATCCTCTTCTCTGAGGTGGCATTTCTCCCAATTGTTATACCATGGACCAGGGTTCATATTGCATTGTGAACCCTGATACAAAAATTATGTACCTTTAGTTAACACATTCTGTACCTACAGTAACAGTTTCTGTACATGTAAACAGATAACTTGATAATTGCTGACACATAATATGATAACTACGGGTACAGAAAATATCAACTGCAGGTATAGAATGTGTCAACTATAGATCACAGAATCTTAAGGTTATTTTTGGACAAGGGTCTACAATGCAAGGTAGACCCTGGTCCATGGTACAATTTGCCCTTTTCTCCAGTCCCCATCCCTACTGTGAGGAGATGATGCAATATAAAAAGTTCCTGAGTGAAACATTTGGCGCCTAACAAATCCCTATCCTATTGACAACCTATATCAATATTCCATGACTATATCACAGATTTCATGGTTATCACTCCATAGCACTCATAGTATTTAATCATAGAGCAAGCATGTCAATCCAATAAAAAGTACTTCCATCCAACTTCAATTATCCTAAACCACCGTACCCAGCTGCAATAAATGAGCAACAGCTTGCTATTTACCAGCTTGAGATTCTCAACTCCCATGGATTAGGTGGTCCTAAAAGTTCAATAAAGAATAAATTTTAGTTGGTTCTTAATTATGTGTTCATTACATAACTCCAGACCATGGTTTTGCATAGTAGTGCCATCCAATACAAATGTCATTCTTCATAGTTTCCAGCACAAACTTTAAGTAGGAAGGAGTCTAGTCTGATCTGCAAACTACCCAAACACCAAGACTAAATGGTAGAATGATTACGTCAGTGTTAGGTTTTATGATTTTTAAGAAGTAACTTACAATGCCATAGTGACAGTAGTAAAGTTTTATCAATCTAATTAAGCAAGAAGCAAGCATCCACCACAACTACACAAGTGAAGCACTTTTAATGCAATTTCATCTAAATGACATGTATAAATTAGAAGGACTACTGACTTACAATGCCGTAGCCAGGTGCTGACTTGTATGTTCCATACAAGAGGTATTTGAACTGAACTCTTAGCCAGTTCAACACCCAATATGTCTACATTTTTTGCACGGTCCCACCGTGGTTTTGGTGGAGAAGAATCTGTCCAACCACTGAAACCCAAACCAGAAATAATGATAGAGGCTTCTGAGATTGACCAAATAAAGTAATACTTCCAACGTGCAGTGAAGCCAGCCATGTACTGATATCCCAACCGTTTCCAAAATCCCCACCCTTGGTATACTGAATCAGTAAATCTGGAAAGAGGGTAATGAGGGACAAGGTATAGATACAATCCCATACAAAATCCAGCTTGAAGAATAGCCCTTAAAGTTGGCAGAAAAGGTGATGGATGCCCTTTCTCTGAAGGCTTCCAGATCTAGACAAGTTAATGCAGGAGCAAAACTGCAAAAGTTAGTTATTCTTCATGATGAAATCATAATACAGAATGAAAACATCAACATGCTTTACTTACGCCTTTTCTCTCTGTCCACTCAAGGTAATCCTTTATTTCATACACTGGACCAGCAAAATGACTTCCACAACAGAGGCAGTAACCAAAGTACTCAAGCAATGATGGTCGATTGAGCAAACGGTTTTTTTTCTGTGCCTCGCGTAAATCTTCCTCTTTCAGCAATCCATCTTGGTAACTCATCACACATGAAATGATTTTCAGTGTAATTACCATTAAGGCACCTAAAAATTGGGGGAAAAACCCAAAAAAAAAAAAAAAAAAAAAAAAAAAAAAGTCAATAAGAATCTACTTGAAATTAACTGTAGATATAAATTCTAATTGAGTTTACCACAATACTTATATATTACAACAGTGTTTCCAAAGAACGAGAAGCAAAAGTTAAAAAGAGAATGAAAAGAAAAAATAAATAAATAAGGAACAATATGTTTCTAAGATGATGAAATGAACATCAAGCTTATTCGAGCAGCTTTTCCTACCACTGACGGCAAGTGCACAAAATATAGAACTAAAGAAGTTCCATTAGAAGGGGGGAAAAGGATGATTACCGAAGACAGTTTTTCTCTGTAAACAGAAGGATCTATACCTCAAAATATTGCAAGGAAAGTGTTCTGTTTACACAAATACAAAGTACTTGTTCTTTTATTCATCAATGCTATGGCACATATAACATCCTTAAATTACGGAAACACAATGCTAAAACTTAGTAGCATTGCATTCCGAGGTGGCCAGGTGATACCAGTCTAACTTGGTTGGTATTGCTATTGTTTCAATGAAAGGCTTTTGATGGCCTTTCATTGATTTTTAAATGCCCCATGATATTTGAGCTGTTTTGGCTTGAATGACTCTGTAACTCTAGCCAAACTAAAGAAAAATTGATGTAGGATTCTCCCATTAAAATATTTTTAAATAAATAAACAAATTAGATGGCGCAAGGAATAATTCCTCTACAATCAAACAGAATCAAGATTGGTGGATAGAGAGGTAGTACAGTCTTTACCTGTAGCATCAATTCCTCCTTCTTTCCATGCATCCCCACTCATGTAGTATACGTGACTACAAGTATAATATACACAGTCAAGAATTTTTGAATATTTTGAAAAAAGAAAAAAAAAAATCAACTCTAACTTCATGCAATTGAATGTTTATTCTTTATTACTAAAGGCAAAAGGCAAAAGATTCCATATTTTGAAATCTCCCCTTATCTCCTCTCTCTCTCTCTCCTAGCATTCAATGTTCAATTTGAATAAATCCCAGGAAGTTCCAATGGCATTGTAGAGAATAGCTAGAAAAATAAAAATATGAATTAACATGACATTTTTTCTTATTTTCCTTAAGGTAACTAGATGAAAAAGCTAAACCTTCAATAAACGAATGCACAAAAATCATAGAATTGCAATTGAAATTAAGTACTTTCCCTGAATTATTAATTTTTATATCCAATAAATGCAGTTTCAAAATCTTAATACCCATGCATCAAAAATCACTCAAATACTTAACAAAATCAGAAAAAGATTAAATCTTAGAAACCAAGGGAGGAAAGGGAGCTGGAAAGAAAATATACCATCCAATGAGGTAGCCAAATGCCAATAAGAAAGTGATGGCTCCACAATAAGGACGGTTAATAAGCATCGAACCGTAGCCCAAGAGCATGGGAACCAAGAAGTGGAGATTCGAGGAGAACCCAAACGACAAATAGGAGAGAGCGGCGCCGGTCGCGACGGCATAGATGTGCCTCCCGGTTGCGCCGCCGGGAACAAGCCGATGGATTAAGCTTACCGGAATGGTGGCAGCGAAGCATAAGAGAAATCTGAGCACCGGCACTGATATCCCGATCGCCGACGCCATGGATTCCATCTCCGGCAGCTCCATATCTCCGGATGAGACCTCTCCGTTCAACGACTATTGATTGTCTCTTCCTGGATCGCAAATTGTCAAGGCTCCGTACACGAGATCGAGATAACCAACGCGGAATATATGAATATTCTGCAAGTCGTGCAAGCACTCCCTGCAGTGAGTACTGTTGTAGTATTCTAATATGGAAAATCGGGAATGTGTTGAATATGTCTTTCTTTTTTAGAAAAGGAATATGTCTTTCTTTCTTCTTCTTCTTCTTCTTTATTTTATTTTTATTCTTACTTTTTTGCTCCTACTAGTATTTTCACCCGTGCGATGCACGGAATGAAATTGTTGTAATATATTAAGAATATTTAAATCAATATATAATTATTTAAGAGTTAATTTCACCGGAGGTCGCTTATCTTTCCTAACAATTCCAAATTTAATCCTAGACTATAGTTATTAATTATTATGATTTATTCTATGTTATAATTCTTACGTTAATATTCTTACTATTATTATTAACACTTAATTAGTTTTAGATATTATTATTACCACTTATATTATTATTATTATTATTATTATTATTATTATTATTATTAGTTTCTTTTCAAGTTCTGTTAATATATAATGAGCGTGAGGCACAATAATATTATAACCATAATTAAATATTCTTGTATTGTATTCCGTGAGTCACAATAATAAGATAACAATAATTAAAGGGAAAATGGCACTTTTTCCCCCTAAGTTATATACTTATAGCACTTTTCCCCCCTCAATTATTTATGTAAGCACATTAGCCCCCTCAATTATTTTAAAAGTGGTGGTTTTTCCCCCTAATATATTAAATTGACATTTCTACCCTTAAAGTAAACATTTTATTTATTTTACTTCTCCAACAAATTATTGCGTATATGTAGCGATTACCACGGTTCGGTTTGAACTGAACCAGACACTATAGCAATCGAATTAAAAGTTTTCAGTTATGATTCAGATTTAGAACTCAATATTTGAATTTCAATTTATTACATTTAAGAATAAAAAAAATTGGATCATGAACTGTGAACCGGCGGTTCCGGATCCAGTTCGCGATTTTGAACCGTCTTTATTTTAAAATTTTATTTTTTATTTTAAAATAGTCTAAATTCAACAATAAATGTATTTTATTTTTCAGTTCGGAACATGAACCGACCATTCCAGTTCGCGATTTTAATAAACTCTAAACATCGCGTTTTGATTATAAATTGTAATTGGAATATTTTTGTTTGGTTGCTATAGTATCTGTTTGGTTTGAACAAAATTATAGTAATAATTTGTTGGAGAATAAAAATAAATGAAATATTTATTTTAAGGGTAAATATGTCCATTTAACATTTCAGGGGGAAAAAGAGCCACTTAAATAATTCAGGGGGAAAAAGTGCTATAAGTATATAACTTAGGGGGAAAAAGTGCCATTTTCCCATAATTAAATATTCTTTTAAAATTTCTATTACTATCATTAATTATTCCATAATTTACCATAATTAAATAATTTGACCAATTATAAAGAGAGATTATTAAATAATGCACGGGACAATTTTTTAATTAAAAATTTTTTAAAATTCATTAATAAAACATAAGGTTCTAATAGTTTTTTCATAAAAACTATTTAATAAAGCATTTTTTTTTAAATTGGTGGGCCAAACCGCATACAGCAGTTTGGGGTGGATAGATCTCGAAAAAATACGTGATTTCAAAAAAACATTTGTCGAAAATGGAAAATCGAGTCAAAAGTTATGCATTGCCGAACTTTTGACACTTTACAACATAAAATAAAAAATAAAAAATAAAAATTAAAAATTAATCGCCGGTTCAGCCGGCAAGGCGGATGCGGAGTAGGCCGATTCCGGCCTTCCCGCTTCGAATAGAATTTTAACCCAGAATTATTGTACTAATCGGAAAGTAGAAATCAATATATTTTATTAGGAAGAGAGATTTTTTAGGAATAGGGCGGGAAGTTAAAAATTTCAGGATTTTGTTTATATATATATATATATACTATAGACTATAGATGACAATAGAATTGTATTACACTATTTTATAATATTAGAATAGAATTTTAACCCAGAATTATTGTACGAATGGGAAAGTAGAAATCAATATGTTTTATATGGAAAAGAGATTTTTTAAGAATTGGGAGAGAAGTTAAAATTTTAGGATTTTGTTTTTATATATAATATAGATATAGATGACAATAGGAATTGTATTAAACTATTTTATAATATTAGAATAGAATTTTAACACATAATTATTGTACGAATGGAAAAGTAGACATTAATATATTTTATTAAGAAGAGAGATTTTTTAGGAATTGGGCGGGAAGTTAAAATTTCAAGATTTTGTTTATATTTTATTAAGAAGAGAGATTTTTTAGGAATTGGGCGGGAAGTTAAAATTTCAAGATTTTGTTTTTATATATAGTATAGAAGTATAGATAGATGACAATAGGAATTGTATTACACTACTAGTTTTTTACGCGCATTGCGCGATTGGGATAATGCCCAATGTTTTTCTTAAATAAGTATTTTAAAGTATATCAAGACAAGATTATATTAGAATTGTTCATGCATAGATAATTGAATGTTGAATTTGTGTATTTAAAGATTGATTATAATTGTCAATAAAATAATTTTATGGGTATGGTTGAAACCAAATACGGGACATGAGGAATAGCAAATAAAAATTAAAACATAAAATATTAAATATATACTAATATTGTTTGAGGAGATTCCGGCATTAGGATTTGTGGTTAGAGTTCTATTAAGACTTTAATATTAGAATTAGATTAATGTTGTAGTTATAATTCTATATTAGACTTTAATATTATAATTAGACTAACAGTGAATTAACGATACTTAATGGAAAAGTTAACGGATCGAATAAATTAGAAAATCTCAAGGAAAAATTAAAATCTGAATAATATGAATTATTCATTTGATTTAATAATTTGACGGTCATTTTTTATATCCAATATTTATAATTAAATAAATATTTGAAAGTATAGAAATGCAAGATTATATATGAGAAGTTCAACATAAGTAACTTAATGTCTAATTTGTTTATTTGAATATGTAATTCATATTATATGAATACAATGTAATATAAGAGATTCATTATAATTGTTACTAAACTTTTTTTAAATAGTAACCAAGTATTTTTGTTGCAAAGGGTTCTAATATATTTAATGAATGCACATATATACAAAATCAATGAATAAATCAACGGTACCAGTCCTTTAGGTGTTTTGCTCAGTGTTCATTTAGTTCAACCATTATTGTTGAATAAATTATTATGGATAAAGAAATTCCTAATTTAAGGAATTTAGATGTAGTAAAAATTTAAAATTTTAATTATAATGTAACCCAAAGATATTGGACGATTGGTAAATATGATGTAACCCAAATATCAAAATGCTAAAGAAACTGTTTTGGTTATTCAACAGTTTGAAGCAACAATTTCTTCCAAACCACTGAAAATACAAACATTGCAATTTATAATATTTTCATAACGTTATTGAGAATGATTTCCCCAAAACACATCTATATTTTTTTAAAAAAATTATTATTAAAACAATTATTATTATTATTATTATTATTATTATTATTATTATTATTATTATTATACCCTTAGGTCATTTTAAATGTTAATTTAAATAGCTAATTTTTTCAAATATCTTTTTACCAACCGTTGATATAATTCGCTGGTTAAATCCGCTAACGCTAACCGCTAACTGCGGATTGTCAAACAAGGACATTGCGGGGTAGTTTCTCACTTCAATTTGTTGTGTGATTTGAATACTCTCTTTGTCAACAAATCTCTCAAGTAGTTAATATAATTGGCTTTATTAATTTAAAATTTTTAAAACTTTTCATGGTATTAATAGAATACTTGGTAAATAAATATATAGCATTATTTTGTATTATAACTTTGATATTTAATTAAAAAATAGTGCACAAAAAAGATAATAGCCAATATAGTGAATATAATCAATTGATGAATTTGAATGTAAAGAATTTTTACATTGGAAAAAAATAAAGAAAATGTAACTAATGAAATTATTTCTCTTAATTAATTTATTGATAATGAATAAATTTTTTTTAATAAAGACATTGTAGGGACAATGTAGCAAATATAATCAATTGATGAATTTGAATTTTGAATGTAAAGAATTTTTATATTGGAGAAAAATAAAGACAATATAACTAATGAAATTATTATTTTTATTTAATTTATTGATAATGAATAATTTTTTTTTTTTAAATAAAGGCATTGTAGACACATAATTCTAAATTAAAGAAATGCATATGTATTATTTTTTGTTGTAGCTACTAAATTATTATTTAATTTAATAAGAGTAAAATAAAGTACAAAACTACTAATTATGCCAGCTTTGATTGGGATGTGGTTCGAACCTAAGACCTTTCATATTGAAATCAATGAGTAAGTTAACGGTGAACTAACAGAAATTAACGGAAAAGATAATATTTAACGGAAAAGTTAACGGATAATCATATTCATTAAGGATAAATTAGGAAATGTCAAGGAAAAATTAAAATCTGATCAATCTGAGCCATTCATTTGATTAAAAAATTTGACCGCCATTTTTTCTACCCATTATAGGCTTAACTCTCTTGGGCTCTTATTAGTATATATATATATATATATATATATATATATATATATATATATATATATATATATATATATATATATATATATATATATATATATATATATATATATATATATAGTAGATTTTATAAAATTAGAATAGAATTTTATCTCAGAATTATTGTACGAATGAGAAAGTATAAATCAATCTATTTTATTAGGAAGATAGATTTTTTTAGGAATTGGAAGAAAAGTTAAAATTTTAGGATTTTGTTTTTATATATAGTATACATGACAATAGGAATTGTATTACACTATTTTATAATATTAGAATAGAATTTTAACCCAGAATTATTGTACGAAATGGGAAAGTAGAAATCAATATATTTTATTAGGAAGAGAGATTTTTTAGGAATTGGGCGGGAAGTTAAAATTTCAGAATTTTGTTTTTATATATAGTATAGATGACAATAGAAATTGTATTACACTATTTTATAATATTAGAATAGATTTTTAACCCTGAATTATTGTACGAATTGGAAAATAGAAATCAATATATTTTATTAGGAAGAGAGATTTTTTAGAAATTGGGAGAGAAGTTAAAATTTCAGGATTTTGTTTTTATATATAGTATAGATGACAAAATTGTATTACACTATTTTATAATATTAGAATAGAATTTTAACCTATAATTATTGTATGAATGGAAAAGTAGAAATCAATATATTTTATTAGGAATAGAGATTTTTTAGGAATTGGGCGGAAAGTTAAAATTTTAGGATTTTGTTTTTATATATAGTATTGATGACAATAGGAATTGTATTACACTATTTTATAATATTAGAATAAAATTTTAACCATGAATTATTGTACGAATGGGAAAGTAGAAATCAATATATTTTATTAGGAAGAGAGATTTTTTAGGAATTGGGCGGAAAGTTAAAATTTCATGATTTTTTATATATATATAGTATGGAGTATGGATGACAATACGAATTGTATTACACTATTTTATAATATTAGAATAGAATTTTAACCCTGAATTATTGTAAGAATGAGAAAGTAGAAATCAATATATTTTATTAGGAAGAGAGATTTTTTAGGAATTGGGAGAGAAGTTAAAATTTCAGGATTTTGTTTTTATATAGAGTATAGATGACAATAGGAATTGTATTACACTATTTTATAATATTAGAATAGAATTTTAACCCAAAATTATTGTACGAATGGGAAAGTAGAAATCAATATATTTTATTATGAAGAGAGATTTTGTAGGAATTGGGCGGGAAGTTAAAATTTCAGGATTTTGTTTTTATATATAGTATAGATGACAATAGGAATTGTATTACACTATTTTATAATATTAGAATAGAATTTTAACACCTATACGGGTTTAGCTCAATGGTTTAGTGGACAGTATTTGGGGTAAGAGACCAAGGTTTGAACTTTGGCGGAGGCATTGTGGGTAGATTTTTTAGGAATTGGGCTGGAAGTTAAAATTTCAGGATTTTGTTTTTATGTATTGTATAGATTTTTTAAATATATAAAATGGTAAGTATAATTGGGTGGTGAGTTAATTCTAGTAAAGGTCCTCTGACTATAGTAATTTTTTACATTTGGTTATCGTCTTTTACTTTGGACAAATATGACACTTGACTATTAAAATATTTCAACTATTAGCTCTTCCGTCACCTTGGCGTTATTTAGACGTTAAGTTTGGAGGTAAAATTGTCATTTGTCGTCTTCTTCTTCTTCTTCTTAGAGTATAAATTTATGTCTAGATTTTTTTAGCTTAGGAGGAGAAAACCTAGGAGCTAGCAACAACAATAGTATAACTTATATCTGTTCAAGAATGAGGAGATCTACAACAAGGGTTTCGAGCTACGGCAACAGTACTACCATATGCATCAACAAAGGCACACCACCACCACCCTCATCCTGTGGATTTCTTAGTTAGTGTCGGGGCCGGGTAGCCTAACAAAAATCACCCCGCCGGAGGAGTAGTAGCATTGATTTTCAATTTGCCAACATTTATAATAGCAGAATGTGTTTTGATATACATAGATCTAGATTCTAGCCCTGCTATTGTTGGTTGGGCATCAAAAATTTTCTCTACGACAATATTTTTCTTATATGAGCAGGTTGAGAAAGTAGTAGAATCCTTAATTCCTTTGCATCGCTACTTCTTTTACCCTCTTGCTTTAATTTTCTTCTTCCTTGCTTCTTTAATTTGCCCACTTTTAATTGTACTCACTTGTTTGTATGTCATTCACCTGTTTGACAGATTCACCCAAATGATGCTTTTAATTTGGGCAGCAAATGATCCAAAATTTGGAGTAGAATCTTACCCCGAGAAGAGGAAGCGTTGGCACTGCCGACAATCCTAAATCTTGGGTGGTCAAAGCTTAAAACAAAAACAAACTACAATTAATTAATATCATCCATCAAAAACATAAAAAAAAAAAAAAACAAAAAACAAAAGGAGGGTGAGAAAGTCACTCCATACGATTTGGAAAAAGACTCCTAAGCTAGTATGTAGGCAATTCAATTCGCAGAGCGTTTGACAAATGAGATATCAACTTGAGCTAAAGTACTTAACATATCTTTTTACATCAAGCAACAACAAATCAAAAGAAGAAATACTCATATCATAACTCAATCCTTGAACAATCATGAACCACCAAAGCATTAATCTCCACATCAACCTTCTCAAGTTGTTACACCTTTAGCAAGTTGAGAGCTTCCCTTATAGCAATGGCCTCTGCCTCTCTTGGTGAATACGTTCCCCTCTAAGGTGTGCTCATAGCAGCTCTGAAGGTCCCTTCCTCGTCTCGCAAAATCCACCCAAAGCTCATCCTACATATGTCCTTTATCAAATGCGACATTGACATTTAACTTGTGTCACCTCGGATGAGGCTTTTTCCATTTTTCTATCAAGACATCAAGACATGATCTTTATGGGAGTGATAAACATTGATTGCATGACCTATTTCCAATTCCTAATATAAGCCTTTTGCCCTTTCCACAAGAATTCCTCATAGTGTAGATACATGTCACTACAATTTATTGTTCTTGGCCACTATGGCCAGCCAAATGAACGAACAAAGCATGGCAATAAGACACATGTTATCATTGTCAAGGAGTTGAAAGTTGTAAACCAGCAAGTCTGCAAATTCATAAGTTCCTATTGTTCACAAAAAAAGTGTTTATCATTCCCAACACCCCCTCGGTACTTTGCATTCCACAAAGATGTGGAAGATTGTTTCATCCTCCTTCATACATGCTTGGCATAAACTGTAGCATTCCACCTTCTTCTATATTAACTTATCAACAGTATGGAGACAAGATATACATGATTTCCACAATAACGTTTTGACCTTGGGAGGAATATTAAGCTTAGATAATGCAGTCCAGTTCAACTAATTACTTTCGAGAAATTCTTGGATAAAGACCCTATAACAACTCTTAATAGAGAAGTTGTTTATCTCTTCACCAGTCCAATCCAATTTGTCTTTGCTCTTTCAGACAAGCAAAGGGATGCTTAGGATAAGTTTATCATCCCTAAGATTGAAGATATCTCTAATGATGTCCAAATCTCATTTAGTACCTTGGTTGTTCATAATAAAAGACACAGTAGCTTTTTCAAAGTAAAGAAATGGGAGAGTTGTTATTAAGGCATTGTTTTTATTTGGCAACCACCTTTCCTGTTAGGAAAAAGAGACAGTCTAGTCTCACAAAAGAGCAACCTGAGAACCAGAAAAACAAGGGGAGCTTGATCACAATCTTTAGGCGTGTGCAGACACACTATCCTAAAAGTGTCTAATTTCCCTTAACAAGCAACATGAGTAACAAATTAGAACTTTTGAGATACAAGAATAATGTTAAACTTTTCGGTTGCTTTTCTAAAAAGTTCACCAAGGGTGTAACTTGAGATTTTTGTCTTAAAAATCACTCTCTCATAAGTACTGCAGTTACTTAGTTAAGAGCAAAGAATATACAAAATCGTATCTTGGCAACTTGATGGAATCATCTTTTTATATCCATCATAAGACATCCTCTCTTCAATTCTCATAAATATTAGATTAATGAAGAGAGTTAATTGGAAGTTTTTGAAACTCCACTATCATTATATTCATAATGATAACAATAATTTAAATTTAATATTGAAATTATTGTGTAACCGATCAAGAATTCATTATATTATTAAATATAATAATTACAACTTCTGAGAGTCCGAGAAGTCATCCAAAGACTAACCTTCCAAGAAGTCATCCGAATAGTAACCTCTCGAGAAGTCATCCGAAGAGTAACCTCCTAAGAAGTCAACTTCCGAAAAGTGAAACCCAAGAGAAGTAAAAGTCAATAAAAGTAAAACCAAGAGAAGTAAAACCAAGTGAAGCAAGTAAACCCAACTTCTCTAAACAACTTCTCTAAAACAACTTCTCTAACTTCTCTAAACAACCTCTCTTAAAACATTCTTGATCAATCAAATCATAAGCTTCATACCAAACAATGGAAAACATAAACAATATTTTCAACTCCACAACACCAAAATATTATTTATGCTTCCGGTAGACATGTCTAAATACATATATTCAACCATTTACTATATAAATGATACATTGGTAGAATTACCATCACCTACTTTCCATTATTTGTTATCTTTCCTAATCACTTCATGAGATTCTAAAAGATTTCTCCAGGTAAAAGATGGATTACTTCCCTTCTTGGCTTCAAGAAAATTGGCATTGGGATAGTACGTAGCTTTGCAAACTCTAGATATAAACAAATTAGGATTTTACAACAACCTCCAGGCTTGTTTACTCAATATAACTATAATGTAGGGTATCAGATTCCTAAAACCTATGCCACCCCAATATTTTAGGATACATAGAAAAATCACAACCTTCTATCAAATCCCTTTGCACCCACCACACTCCCCTCCCCACCAAAAGCTATTCATCACCCTCTCAATCTCATAACAGTGGTAATTGTTAGTAGAAAAGTGTTCATTACATAAGAGGGAATAACTTGCACTATACTTTTCACCAGCACCTCTTTCCTAACTTTGGTCAAGAATTTATGGTTTCAGCTTGTGATACGACTCATTATCTCACTTTTAATAAAGCATAACATACATTTCCCTCTTGTTTCTTCCCACAAGAGAAAACAATCCGAAATAACTCCCCTAGTTTCCCGCTCTCCTCACCCATAGAATGTTGCTAATCACCTCCTCCCTAACATTGCTGCTAAAATTTATGCAAGGTTTCTCATAATTTATGAGTTGTTTTGAGGCTTTGGCATAGTTATCTAACATTTCCTTGCACACTTGACTTTCTCTTTGAGTTGACTTGAAGAAAATAAAGCAGTCATCTGCAAACAGTAAGTGGGATATCTTAGGTGCACTCCTAGCAACTCCAACCCCTTGGAAAAATCCCTCAACATCCATCTTCCTAATAACATAATTGGGACCTTTTGTCAATATAATAACAAGTAAGGAAATAGTGGATCACCTTGTCTAAGCCCACGATAAGGAAGTATTTGTCCTATTGCTTCTCCTTCATATACAATTGAGTACTTTATCGTAGTAACACATTCCATTAACATGTTAAAACACCTATCACAAAAGCCAAGTATGAGTAATATTGCCATGAGCATATGCCATTCAACTCAATCATATGCCTTGCTCATATCTAATTTCAATGCAGCATAGTCATCCTTCCCTTGCTTTTTCCTCTTTTAAAAAGTGTTGAGTCCCGAAAGTTATCATCACATTATCAAAGATAATTTGTCCTGGCATAAATGCACTTTGGTTCTCTGAGATTATTAACCGAGGTTAACCTATTAGCAAGTACATTGGCAAAAATTTTATAAACAACCCTGCACAACGAAATAGGCCTCAGATCTCCCATAATTTCTGGCTTTGCCTTCTTGGGAATTAATGCAATATAGGTGCAGTTTAAACCTTGGGATAGATGGCCCGTTTGAATAAACTCATCACAGAGTTTGAAAACCTCACAACCAAGAATATCCCAGAACTCATGGAAGAACCTCGGGTTCAAACCATAAGGTCTAGGGGATTTGTATGAATGCACGCAAAGAGCGCCAACTTCACCTCCTCATAGTTGACCCTTCAGAGCAAAAACTCATTCTGAGCGTTTGAGATTTTCATACTGATGCAACTTAAGATTGGGTCTATGTCTCCTGGGTTTGCCTTAAATAAATCTCTGAAATATTGCTTTATCAATTCGTTGAGTTCAGGCCTTTTTGTTAACCCACCCTCCAACCTCATTGCGCAATTTGCATAATAAATTGTTACTTCGCGCTCTTACAAATCGTGTTGTGAAAAAAAAAAAAAAAAAAAACTAGAATTGGAGTCACCCCCCTTGAGCTAGAATGATTTTGCGATTTGCTTCCAATAACGGTTTTGCTGGTCAAGTAAGTCAAGATAAATCTTCTGAGCTATGCAAACGCCATCAGGCCTTGGTGGTATGTCCTACTCCTTAGTGCTTCATGATTGCAGCATTAAGTGATTAAGGTCAGCTAAATTTATAGATCCCGAGATTATTTCAGGGTGTCGGTCCACATGGAATGGGGTGCTAAACATTAACTTGGATTGATTATTGCGAAACTAGTTCAATAAAAACAAAGTGCAATCAATGAAACTAAATAAATCAAAACTAAATGCAACAAATGAAGAGAAATATAGTAGATGTAACAAAGGTAAAGGATATGGATCGGTCTAATGTCTATCTTGTGTTGGGAAAAATGTAATGTTGAAAAAATTGCTAGGCGCCCTCTAGGCGTCTGGGGACCGCCTAGGGCGCCTAGAATGCCTGGCCTAGAAGTGATTTTTGCAACACTGGAAAAATGCAAGCCAATCATTAGTTATGTGGTTCATGACGTACTCATGGTTTAATATATACCATAAATTAATGAGTGGTTAAGATCCTTTAAATAATATGAGGCCTAAATTGGTTGGCATCTACTATTTAAACAGAGCTTTGCCTTGAGTTTAAACAGTGCAAGACAAACATTTCCTTTCTTTCTTCCTTTCGTGTCTATTTTTTAAAGTCTGAGCAATAGTGAGGTTTATCTACGTCTAAGTTGGTGTAGGCTTAGCGTAGTTTATTCTGTGTTACCTGTCGAAAGCGTACCGGTTTACTTTGACTGCATCGTCACCGGGCAAATAACGCTTTTAACTGTTGGAAAATATATTCACAACGTCAACGCACGGGCTGGAAACCTTTTAAGAAACAAGGACAAGACAGGTGTATAACTGAAAAGAAGTATGTGTCGTGTTGTAATAACACTGCCTTAAAAGCATTATTTGCCTAGTGACGGTGCAGCCAAAGTAAATCAGTACGCTTTCGACAGGTAACACATAATAAACTACGCTGAGCCTACACCATCTTAGACGTAGATGAACCTTACTATTGCTCACACTTTAAAAAGAAAACACGAAAGGAAGAAAGAAAGGAAATGTTTGTCTTGCAGTGTTTAAACTCAAGTCAAAGCTCTGTTTAAATAATAGAGCTCAAGCAATTGAGGCCTCATACTATTTAAAGGATATTAACCACTCATTAATTTATGGTAAATATTAAACCATGAGTAAGTCATGAACCACATAATTAATGAGTGTCTTGCATTTTTCCCAACATCTTGAGCTAAATTAATGTAGAAATGTAGTTCTATCACTTGTGAATGGAGGAATTGTACTAAAGTCTTTGGCCCGAGTGTACTTGCCCGCGAGTTCCCTACTCCGATAGTTAACAAGCAAAACTAGCCCATAAAGAACCTAAGCAATTCATATTACCCACACACAAGTTAATCGAGAACCCATAAGGCAATCTTAAGAATAATCCCTAAATTCCTACCCGCTGTCACGGTGTAAAAACCTAAGGTTAGTCGAGAAATCCTCCTACGATTTCTACATACTACCGTAATGCAAAAATCTATAGGTAAGTGGCAAGAGTGTTCTAGCTATGACCAATTTCCATCAAAACACGACTAAACTTTTAGTTTGTAATATTATAAAATGAACCTCGTTCTTAAAATTTTATAATAATTATAAAATTGACCTTGTATTTTTCTACTAAAACTCTCAACCATTGATGAATCCTAATTGCATCAGTCTTTACTTTTTACAGGAGGATCATATTCTCATTTGATCCTGCCCTATATATATACACACACTCCGTAACTTTATAGATGACCTCACCCATGTGTATTTTAATACTAGCATTTTATACGTACGATGCGCGAAAATTCATGCCCAATATTAAAACATTAATAAATTTAAATAATTAAAAATTATAATTCAAATTATATACACAAATAATGTATGTATTTTATACACACACACATATATGATTTACCATTCATAGAAATTTTATTACAATTAAATTAATTATATACTCGACGTGATGATGTTGGGATGTCTGAATATTCCAAAACTGAAAGAGATTTGATTTATCTACTCGAGCAACAACATGTCTTTTGGAAACAACGGGCAAAAGAACACTGGTATAAAGGGGGCGACTTAAATAGCAAAATTTTCCATAATTCGCTAAAGTCCAGGCAACGGCGGAATAAGGTGCACAAACTAAAAAATGATGACGGTTATTGGGTTGAAGGGGAGGCGACAATTAGACATGTAATGTAGAACTATTTTGAAAATTTGTTTTGTGTAGATGGTGGAGAAATGTCGGAGATAATTGACAATATAGTTACCAAGATCACTCATGTGGATAATGCTAATTTGTTGCGTCCAATTAGTGGTGAAGAAGTGCGTGCTGCTGTGTTCCAAATGCACCTTGATAAGTCTCGGGGTCCTAATGGTTTGGGACCGGGGTTTTTCTTGCATTTTTGGGACATAGTTGGAGGTGAAGTTACATTATTCTGCCGAAGTTTCATTCAGACGACAAAGTTGCCAGCAAGAGCGAATAATACCTTTATAGTTCTCATCCCAAAGAAAACTAACCCGGAATCCATGTCGGACTTGCGACCGATAGCTTTATGCAATGTTTTGTATAAAGTTGCAGCAAAAGTATGTGCCAATAGATTGAAACCCCTTCTTAAAGGGCTAATTTCGGGAGCCCAAAGTGCGTTTGTACTCGGTCGGTTAATCTCAGATAATATTATGCTAGCTTATGAAATACATCACTACCTAAAACGAAAAACTCAGGGAAAGGAGGGTGTGGTGGAATTGAAGGTTGATATGAGCAAAGCATACGACCGAGTTGAATGGGGTTTTCTGGAAGCAGTGCTAGCTAAGACGGGTTTCCAGAAACGAAGGGTCGATATCCTCTTGGAGACAGTTAAGTCCGTTCAATACCATATTTTGTATGAGCAGCGCCAAATTGGTCCCATCACTCCCGGGATAGGCCTACGCCAAGGTGACCCCTTTCACCATATCTATTCTTATTCATTGCTGAAGGGCTTAGTGTCTTAATTGAAAAATAGATGAGATTGGGCACACTGCATGGGGTTCGTGTTGCTAGGGATGCACCGCCAAGATCACACTTACTCTTTGCAGACGACTGTTTTCTCTTCTTACGAACCAATATCCAAGAAAGTGAACAAATGAGGTATGTTCTTGATACATATTCGAAGGCCTCAGGCCAGAGGATTAATTATGGAAAATCAGCAGCATGCTTTAGCATCAATGTGACACAACCGGTCTATGATGAGGTTACCAGAATTCTTGGGGTGACTGCAGGTGATACTATGGGTAAATACTTGGGTCTCCCCTCTCTTGTTGGAAAAATGAAGAAAGAAATTCTAGGGTTCTTGAAAGACCGGATTCTGGCAAAGGTAAGGAGCTGGAATGCAAAATTTCTATCGCGTGCAAGGCGTGAGGTTCTTTTGAAGAATGTTATCCAAGCAATGCCATCGTTGCAATGATGGTGTTTCTTTTACCCCGGGGCCTCTGTAAGGACATTGAGACCATTATGAATGACTACTGGTGGACTGGCTCAGTGGGCACAGGCAAAGGAATGCGATGGAAATCATGGAGCGGTCTGTCGGCTCCAAAGAATGCAGGGGGATTGGGTTTTCGAAAGTTACATGAAATGGATCTTGCACTACTTGGAAAGCAAGCTTGGCGCCTAATCACCAAACCCACATCATTAGTCGCCAGGGTTTATAAGGCACGATACTATTCCAAATGTACATTTTTTGAAGCTTCTGCGAGTGGAAACCCTTCTTTTATTTGGAGGGGCTTGCTTGAGGTACAATCTATCTTACGAAATGGTTGCAGAAGAAGTATTTGGAATGGCCTTGGCACTAGAATTGGTCATCATGCTTGGCTGCCAGATGATGAGGACCCGTATGTCCAAACGCACATGCCACCGGATGTTCATGCGGCTCCGGGTGCTACGTTACTAAATGACCAAGGTACGGGATGGAATGTACATCGTATTACCAATCTTTTTGACCAGCGTGATATTGGTTTGATCTTGAACATCCCTATTAGTCTTCGTAAACCGCAAGATTCATGGTTCTGGTATTGGGACCAGAAAGGCGAGTACACAGTTAAGTCATGCTACAAACGTTTAACTGAAGTCATGAATGATGATTGTCCTTGGTCTAAAATTTGGAACCTAGATGTACCTCCAAAAGTAAAACATTTTTGTTGGCAATTGGCTTCTTCTTGTTTGCCTACCAGAGATGCCCTACAGTCGAAACATATTCATTGCTCACTGGTTTGCCATATGCGCAGGAGAGAAAATGAGAGTGCCTATCATATTTTTGCAACATGTTCTGAGGCCGGGAGGATCTGGAATCTGGTGGGATTGCCGAATGCTAACCATGCTCTTGGTAATAATGTGATTGACTGGTTTTTTGATTATTTAAAGATATTGAATGGAGATTTGGTTGCTAAGTTTATTATGATTTGATGATTTGTTGGGGTATTTGGACTAGCCGAAATGAGAGTGTTTGGAAGGGGATTAACTTTGACTTGCATGTGATGTTACGTAGGACTTTGCAATTCTGGGATAATTGGAAACATGCAAACACCATACCATTCACTACCATTAGTTCGGTGAACACATCTCATTGGAATAAGCCTCAACAAGGGAGTCTAAAATTGAATACAGATGCAGCAATGAATTCAGCTAATAATGCAATGGGATTAGGATGGGTCTTATGTGATGATCAAAGCAAATTTATGGTTGCGAAAAATATGCGTATGACTGGTACTTTTTCTGTTAAAGAGGCTGAAGCTATTAGTTTGAGGGAGGCTTTAAGCTGGCTCAAGGATACTGGTATGAGTATTGTTGAAGTAGAGATGGACTCCCAAACTGTTTTTCATGCGATTTTTTCTCCTTCTTTTAGTCCATCTTTTGGTTTTCTAGTGGATGATATTAAAGAATTGACATCAGCGATTGGCGATGTCGAATTCCGTTTTGTTAAGCGATCTGCGAACTGTGCCGCCCATGCTGTTGCTAGGGAGGCCTTTTCTGTGTCAGGTTGCGGGGAATGGTTTGATATTCCCCCTTTTTTTTTATTGTAAACTGTCTTGCTAATGATTTAATGCATTAATTTTTCATCTTCAAAAAAAATTAAATTAATTATATAATGATTTTAATTAAATGATAATTAAAGAATAGGAAAAATATATGATAGATATATGTGTATGGTAATAATGATGGAGTCATCAATGTTAGAATTAAAAAGTAATGGAGTTATAACGGTGTAAGGGTAGTTTTGTGATTTTGTCTTTCAAAAATATAGTAGGAGACAATTTTGTCAAATAACATTGAAGTGTACAACATTTAAAGTAAAATGTATACCTTTATTAACATACAAAAAGATGGACATAAATCAAGAATTTAACATTAATCGAGACTTATTATATTTTTTAGATAAATTTAAAAATTTTATTTGTTAAAAAAATCTGAATAAATTAAAATATTAATATTTAAACTTCATTTTTATTTTTCATCAATATAAATTAAATTATTTTTTGTATCAGTATATTAATTTTTATATTAAACTTCTTAATACAATTAAAATATTCTACAAATCTCATTATATAATGGTATTTAGTCATTTTTTACAATGAAATAAGATAAGAGTTTGGTAAAGTGGTAGTCTCTATGCAAGAGGTTGAAAATTTGAACCTGAGCATGGATATATGTCTTAATTTTGAACATATTAATTAATGTAATATATTGTTGACAAAAATAATTAATTTTAAACATTTATAAAATAATATATGAGTTGTCATTGAGTATGATGATATGACAGAGCTGATGTTAACACCACATCATCATTGTCCTTAATTGTTTTTGAAAGCAAAGACTAAATGCATTAAATCACAAGAAAGACAGTTTACAAGGAAAGCAGAAGGGGTATCAAACCATTCCCCATGATCTGACTCGGAAAAGGCCGCCCTAGCAACAGTGTGAGCGACACAATTCGCAATTCGTCTAATAAAATGGAATTGAACATCATCAACCATGGATGCCAATTCTTTTACATCGTCAACTAATAGACCGAAAGTAGAAATAAAAGAGGAAGCTGAAAGAGAATAAAAAATTGTTTGGGAGTCCATTTTCACATCAACATTGCCCAGACCTGTATCCTTAAGCCAGCTCAGAGCTTCCCTTACACTGATGGCCTCGGCTTCATTAACGGTATAGGTCCCGTTCAACCTCACATTTTTTGCTGCCAAGAAAACTCCATCATGATCTCGCAAAACCCACCCTAATCCCATCCTATTATTCAAATGATCCAAGGAGGCATTTGTGTTGAGCTTTAGCCTCCCATAATCCGGTCGGGTCCAGTGTTGAACTCCAGTGGGCGAGTCACCTGCATTGTCCTTAGTATTAGCATGAACATAGTTTTGCCAGTAGGTGATTGCTCTGTGCAACATTACATGCATATCGAAAACAACCCACTGCTAAACATTCTCATTCCTACTACACCAAATTCCCCAACATGCCATAACAAACTTTGATAGTTTTTGTCCTTAATTGTTTTACTTTTTAAAGTACATGGACTAAACAAAACAAAAGAGTTAATACCTCCGAGTTGTGGTCATCCGAGTGAAGCATAATAGTTAAGAAGATGAAACAATTAGCAGAACGGCATACTTTCTTCAGATTTATGCACAAAAATTTTACATTCACATTTTCAGATTTATATTACCAAATATAATAAATATAATAATAATAACAACAACAACAATAATAATAATAATAATAATAATAATAATAATAATAAATTAATTAATTAATTAATTAATAATAATAATAATAATAATAATAATAATAATAATAATAATAATAATAATAATAATAATAATAATAATAATAATAGTATGGCGTTCACGCGTTCAACCCCTTTCCCATCTCTGTCTTCACTCTAATCCATCCATCCATCCATTTCCAAAGCTTCACACGAGAATCTTCGCCACTGCGCTTTCCATTTTGCTAGTTCGAGAATCTTCGCAACTCCACCCCACTCCCTTCCAGATGCGTCTGTATCTCGACTCTTAGCTAGGTCTAGAACTCCCTCGCTAAAACGGCTACAATCTGAAGTTTTATCGAAGCTGTTTTTTTTTATCTTTTTTTTTTTATCTTTGATGCACAATTCACAGAGAAATATCAATCGATTCAACCTCGAATGATCTAGAAGGGTATTTTCATATAGCCTATATTTATGTTTTTCTGTGTGCTTCGAAAGAGTTCTACTTCCTAATCTTAGATGTTTTTGCTACAAATTCAGATATTATTTAGCATTAATGTCTTCTTACTGTGCAGTTTTGCAGAATATGGGTAAATAACAATAAAGATTTGGGATTCAAAAATCCCCAAATCGGACTTTGAGGTTAAGGTGTTTGATGGATGTGCAAACCCATACTTGGGTCTGGCTTCCATAATTCCTGCTAGGATTGATGGTCTGCGCAGACGCTTAACTTTCCCCGAACCATTCGGTAAGTTTGCACAATCCTCTAACAATGTCAGCTCTGTTAAAACTACTCCATGCAGACAACATAGTAGTCTGCTGCTTGTCTTAGTTTGTCATTAGATCCTGGGAAATGCATGATTTCAACACCCCATTATTCTCTCTCTCTTTTTTTTTTTTTTTTTTTTTTTTTTTGTTCTGGCTGAAATCAAATTTTTTTTTCTTTCTAACACACCTTTTTTTTTAAAAAAAAAAACTTAGTTCAAAAAATGATACTTGAAATCATGTATAACTATTTTTTTGTTTTGTTTATTAGAGGTAATCTGCTTAGTTTTTAAATGTGTGTAGTTCTCTTGTTCTTGTTGAAATAACTTTTTTTTTTCTTTCTGACATAACTATTTTTTTTTCACTGCATTTTATTTATTAGTTTGGCTAAGATCTGCTTAGTTTTTTTATGTTGACTTATTTTATGTTTTTTTCTATAATGTAAAGGGTAATTTTTTCTTTTGTTGGGATTGTTAATAATAGGTGATTTGTTATAAAGTTCTCCGAGAGTCAAATTGATAGCACTGGAACACTACCAATTAAATAGGTCCAAAATTAGTGAAAAACAACATTACAATTCAATCACTTTGTCCATCACATAGAAACAAACTTTAAATTTTCTCTTGTTTCACAGTCACATTCTTTGACTTCTTATTTTTGTTAGATGAAGAGAACCCGCAATAGAATGCATCTTTTCACATTGTCTGAATTTGCAAACTCTGCTAGCTTGGGATTCAGCAGATGTAAAGGATGAAAAGATGACACATTAAATAAAAACATAAAAGTAGGAACTGCAGATGTAATGTGTACTATTGGTTAATTCCATTGGAGTTTATCAATTGATACTTAACTGATGTAATGTGTAATATTGGTTAATTCCATTGGAATTTACCAATTGATACTTATCTAATAGTAAGCTTACTGAAACACCTACCAATTCAGCACACTCCCTATCCCATAGTAGGAAGGGAGCATCTCCTATTTTATCCACCATTCTAATAGTAGCTTATGCCTTATTGCTCCATTCTGTCACTTTTTTCACACTTACTACAATAGAGTAGACCTTTAGCTTCAACTCACCTCTTGATGCATAACAGATCAGTGAACTATTGATTTCACTCTTTACAAATCAACCCCTTCCTCAAGCTTGGCAATATGCATAAAACAATAGAACAATTGTGGAATACGATTTAATACCAAAATAGTAAGGGAAAGTTTTTGGAGGCGTACATCTTAGAAATTGGAATGCTTGGAATACGATTATGCATCATGAGATATAGTATACGATTTAATATCGAAATAGTAGAATAGTATTTATTCATAAAACTTACTTCCTGGACACGAAATGACCTCTTTAGATTTGATGTGCGATGAAGCTTTTCTATCAGGTGTTCATTGGAGAAATCTGGGTGGCAAGAATGAACATCGTTCTTCAATATACGCAGGGCTTTAATCTTGGCAGAGTTTGTATTGAATATTGAGACTTGTTAGTGTTTGTATTGAAGAGGATGTGATGTATATATAGGACTTTAGATCTGATTTCTGCCCTTTCGTTCACTAACAAAAGGTTTCAAACATTATTAATTGTAGGAATAACTGTGCAATTAGAAGACAAATCCGAAAAGGCTCTATATTGGGCTTAAATATAGGAATAACTGCGCAATTAATTGCGTCCTCCTGTGTAAAACGCTGTGTTTTGCTTGGGCGAGAACCTAAAGTTTTTACTTTATTATAATAGATGATGATGATATATATATATATATATATATATATATATATATATATATATATATATATATATATATAAATATAAAAGAAAGTTCAAATGTGGCGGGGTCTTCCCGTGCGGTGGTGCGGCGGAATTCCAGAATACACCAACAGTGTTAACAATATGCACCAACAGTGTAAGGAAAACACACCACAATGAAATGCCAAAAAACATCAAAAAATACACAACAGACCCAAAAAAATGCACCATATAACTCACCACCCCCAATGGTGTATTTTCCGAACAGTGTGTGGTGTTTTTACTCACACCTAATGGTGTGTGTTTGATGATGCGTACCTAATTTTCCTCTGTTTTTTGTGGTGTATTTTTCTAACGTTGATGGTGTATATTTGTTGAACTATTGGTGATGTCGCACCGTAAGACACCGCCGCACCTGAACTCGCATATATATATATATATATATATATATATATATATATATATATATATATATATAATGGAAAATAGCACTTTTCTCCCCGAGTTATATACTTATAGCACTTTTCTCCCCCTGAATTATTTAAGTGGTTGTTTTCCCCCCTGGAATGTTAAATGGACATATTTACCTTTAAAATAAATATTTCATTTATTTTTCTTCTCCAACAAATTATGACCACAATTTGATTCAAACCAAACAGACACTATAACAACCAACCCGAAATCTACCAATTACAATTTATAATCGAAACTCGATATTTATAGTTTATTAAAATCGCGAACAAGAAACGGCAATTCATGTTCCGAACTGAAAAAAATAAAATACATTTATTGTTGAATTTAGACTATTTTAAATAAAAATTAAAATTTTAAAATAAAGACGATTCAAAATCGCGATCCGGATCTGAAACCGCCGGTTCATGGTTCAGGATCTAATTTTTTCGATTCATAATTTTAATAAACTGAAATCCAAATATTGAGTTCTGGATCTGAATCATAACCGAAAACTTTTAATTCGATTGCTATAGTGGTCGATTCAGTTCGAACCAAACCGTGGTCATCTCTACGTATACGCAATAATTTGTTGGAGAAAAAAATAAATAAAATATTTATTTAAAGATAGAAATGTCAATTTAATTTATCAGAAAAAAATCGTCACTTTTAGAATAATTGAGGGGCTAATGTACTTAACCGAATAATTGATGAGAAAAAAGGGCTGGAAAAAGTGCCTTTTTTAATTCATTTGTTCCTAAACCAGTAGACCACGCCCCAACTTAGCGGCTCTGCTTCTCGGTCTCTCCTCTGCGGCTCTGCTTCGCAAATCGCAAGTCGCAAGTCGCAAGTCGCAAGTCGCAAGTCGCAAGTCGCCACCGCCGACCTCTGGCCGTTCTGGGTGGACAGCAGTCGGCATCTCCGTCAGCTCCGTCAGCTCCGTCAGCTCCGTCAGCTCCGTCCTTCCCTGGGAAGAAGAACAACATAGCAGGCAGCAGCTCGGTAGTCTTCTTCAGTTCTTCGTCCGTCCGCGGTCCGTCCCTAATCCCTTGGATCTGTTACATCTGTAAATCAGTTCATTTGCCCTAATTTGAATTTTTCCCTAATTACTTTAGCTTTTCTGGATTTTTCCCAAAATTCGTCTCAATCATTGAACATCTGATGCTTTCGGATTTATATATGCGCATGGGATTTGTTTCTATTGTGGTCATTAAATTTCTTGTGGAATTTTAACTGAGTAAAAATGCGTTTCTAAATTGCAAATAGTAATATGCTAAATTCGTTATTTTTTTGGTTTTGTTGAAATTCATTACAATTGCCTTATTTGCATTTTCATGTTCTAGTAAAACTGCTTTGTGAATTTGCAATTTTTAGAACAAAAGTTTTGTGGCTTTTAACTATCATGTAGAGGATTGTGGGCTAAGTGTTCATGGTTGAGTTGCTTTTTTTGCATGATGTTTGCAAATTTTATCCCAGGCTTTAGATACATTACAGGCAAGTTTTTCCCATATAGTTATAGGCTTATAGTATTACTAAAATGCATTGGTTGTGTGTGATTTTAATTGTTGTATATAGTTTAGTGAGAAACAGAGTTTTCGGTTTAAACTGTGACTGGCATTGGTCCCGAGCAGTAAAACATTTTGGCAAGCCAGTCAAGTTGTCATCCAAGCATTTTTTTTCTCGGTATTGATGAATTAGCTCAAAAAATTGTAGAAACGGCTCCACTCAAAGATTTTTTTTTTTTTTTTTTTTTTTTTTTTTTTTTTTTCATTTTACCTTCGCTTCTTCGCCTCCACTCGAAGGAAATTCTGGCTCTGTCCCTGTTGATGCATATATGTGCTTGTATAGTTCTCTATAGGTATGTGTATCAAGAAAGTGGAAAGTATATAATCTTGGGGTAAATATGAAATTTCTGCTATTGTAACTAAATGCAGTTACTTCTAATTGTTGCTAATTTGTGTGTGTGCACTTGTTTGTTTGTTTTTGTTTTTGTTTTTGTTTTTTTTTTTTTTTTGGGGTCTAAAATTGTTACTTTAGGTAAAATTGCTGTCTGTAGATATGCCCCACATGCACTTTAAACATCTGTGATCATATTATTTTTACTACTTGATTACATGATGTAAACGGTTCAATTGTTTCCTGGCTGAAGAAAGTGCTACAGATTTGCAGGTGGAAGCAATTCTGTGGATTTGTATACATATTTTTGAGTCAAGTGCATATATGTACCTTGTGGATTAAAGGCAATGGGTGAAGAAACAAACAAAGTTGGTTCTTCTGAAGACGGTGGAAAGTTTGTGTCAAATGCAGGTTCTGAAAAAGATGTGGAGTTAGATGGCAGTGAAGGAGCAACCGGGTCAGATGATGAGTGTGATGATGGGTATAGTGGTGAAAGTGAAGAAGAAGAAGAAGTGTCAGAAGAAGAGATAACACCTTTTAGTTTCCTGGAGGATGATGCTAATTATGAAGCACTCGCTGAGAAAAAGAGAAAAGCAGTAGCAGCTCACCAAAATGAAGGGCCTTCAAAAAAACAGAAGGAGACAGAGGTGCTAGGTGCTAGTTTTGATGAAATTATGGAAGCCATGGATTATGGAAGTAAAAGGAAATCAAGGAGGAGAAGAAGAAAAAGAAGAGGAAGGCCAAAAGGGTCTAGAGGTAACGGGGACCCTGTAGCCAAGAAATTGTTAGGGGAGGCCACACTGTGTTATGCAACCGAGGATTATGAAAGGGCTGTAAAATTGCTGTGTGAATGTATCAGGCGAAATCCTACGCATGATGCATATCATACACTCGGCCTTGTTTACAATGCAAAGGGTGATAAGAAAAGGGCTCTTTATGCCTACATGCTTGCCACTAAAAGTGTAACTAGGACAAAGGAAACATCTCTGTGGAAGTCGCTTCTTTCATGGTTTCTAGATCAAGGGAATTCTGCTGCTGTTAATTATTACCTTCCCAAGGCAATAGCCGCTGACCCTGAAGATATTACACTTAAATTCCTCGGAGCATCACATTATACAGAACTTGAAGAGCATGAGAAAGCTGCCAAGTTATATGAACAAATTCATCAGCTTTGTCCCGATAATTCTGATGCTTGCATATCAGCAGCAGAGTTGTATAAGCAGTGTGGTAAAGTTGAATGTTCACTAGTTTCTTTGGAGAATTATCTTAGCCACTACCCAACTGGTGGTGATCCAAGAATCATTTCAATGCTAATTAGCATATGCATTGAAAATGGTGAATACTCTAGAGCTCTTCAACATATTAGAAAAGATTGTTCAGGAACAGAATTGTCGTTTGATCTAACAGCTAAGGCAGGAATTTGCTACCTTCATCTTGGAGATTTAGATAATGCAAAAGCTCTTTTTGGGGCATTCCATTTAGAGAATGCAAATGATTTTACTGAGTCAATCATTGAAATTGCGGACACATTTAAAAAACTTGAGCATTATGAATCTGCTTTACATTACTACCTGATGTTGGAAAGGAAGTTGGGACCTACCAGTGGAACTCTGAATTTGAAAATTGCTGAATGTTACTTATCATTGAGAAAAATGGACGAAGCAATTACATTCTTCTGCAAAGCTATACCATTACTTGAAAACAGTGTTGAGACTCGGCTGACCTTAGCTTCCCTTCTTCTTGAGAAAGAGAAAGATAAAGAAGCAATATCGTTCCTTTCTCCTCCAAATTCAGAGTTAGGGTTGCAAACTGTTTGTAATATACATGAAAAATGGTGGCATGAAGAGAAAGTGCAACTCAGGCTTGCCAACATCTACCGAGATAAAGATATGATTCAAGAATTTGTTGATACATTCTATCCCTTGGTTTATCGGTCATTAACCTCTGAAGGTCCAAAAAAGGTAGGTAAGAAGCTTCCAAAGAGAGTTCTTCTTGAAAGAGCCAAAGTGTTAGACAGTGATCAGACTGACAATCCATTGCAAGGATTTAAACCTGTGGCTAATGTAACTGACAGAAGAAAGGCTTCCAGAGCAAAGAGGGTCCTTCAACGGAGATCTGAAATGAAGGAAGAAAAGAAAACAAAAACTTTAGCAGCTGGTCTGGATTGGAAGAGTGAAGATTCAGACGATGAATTTCGGGTATCACTGCACAAAAAGAAACCTCCCACACCTAAACTCCTAAAAGATGAGGAGAATCATCAACTCTTTGTGGACTTGACCAAAGCTCTGGCATCTTTAGGGAGATACGATGAAGCATTTGATGTTTGTGAGCTGACTCTTAGGTTTGCTTCTGATATATTATCTAATGAAAGGAGGGATAGTATTACAACTCTTGGCGCTCAATTGGCATGTAAAATCCAAGATACAAAGCGTGGTTGCAGCTTTCTGAGGCACTTCCTTCATCAGCATCCTTCAAAAATGGCAGCATGGAGTTACTACTATAAAGCACTATCAAAGCTAGAGATTGCTCCTTCTACAAACAATAGATTTCTACTACATGCTCGCTATCAACAGAAAGATTGTATCCCACCTATCATCATTGCAGGGCATCAATTTTGTGAAATCGGCCAGTATCAAGTAGCAGCTAGGGAATACCTGGAAGTTTACAAACTTCGACCAAATTGCCCTTTAATTAATCTTTGCATAGGCACTGCACTGATTAACTTAGCCTTTGATATCAGGTTGAAGAATAAGCATCAATGTGTGCTACAAGGCTTGGCATTTTTATACAACAATTTGCGGCTTTGTGGAAATAGCCAAGAAGCCTTGTACAACATGGCTCGAGCATATCAACAGGTTGGCCTTGTATCTCTTGCAGCTTCATATTATGAGAAGGTGTTAACTACGATGGAAAAGGATTGCCCAATTCCAAGCTTTCCATATGAAAATCAGTGTGTCCAAATCCAAAAGCCTCGTCATTGTGACCTTCGCAGAGAAGCAGCTTACAATCTTCACCTAATTTACAAGGCAAGTGGGGCATTTGACCTTGCTAGGCAAGTTTTGCAAGATCACTGCACTGTGTGAAGTTTTTTTCCCTTTCCTGCTATGTTTGTAGATAAATGAAAGCTGGTATTTGTGTTTATGGCAACAGTTTTTGCTTTTCCTGCTATGTTAAGTGGACCTTGGTTCTGTATATCATAACTTGTACAATTTGTAGGTTTTGACTCAATGTACCAGGTTGTTTGTTTACTGATGAAGTTTTGATAGTTATGGAATTTGGTGTTTATTCTGTGATTGGAGTTTTAATGGGCTTGGAGTTGTCTATTATCACTGGTGATGAAGAATTCTTTGTGGTGAGATTACTGTGGCCAGGATTTTCAAGATGTCTGCCAGTTTTGTTTCCTCTTTGCACTGAAGAGAGTCAATTTTTGGTGCTCTAGGCTCTATCCTATGTGTATTTGTTAAAAGTTAATAAGTTGTTTTAATTTGATGAGTGAGTACTGACTACTGAGTAGCCCCCAAAATGACAACTTATATAGATATACTTATATACTTCTATATGCTCAACAACCTATATTCTCATATCAACATGCATTAACTCATAACTCATACTTTTGCACATACTTATACTGACAGTAGATACAAATCTTCTATAAAGCTACTAGCACTTCTTACAATCATACTGATACTTTCAAGATAGATATTGAAATCAACTGACGCTAACAGATAAGGTCATGCTTTCATGCTAATACTCAAGCAATGAATGATACTTCACTTCTTATATACTCATGATAAGACATATGCGACCGTTTCTTTCTCTTTCTCATAACTTCTTTCTTTCTCTGTTTTGTCGGTGACTTTGCCGATCTTTTCTCTGTTCATCCGAAAGGACATAGTCCTAACGGAAGCCTCCAAAACATAGATTTTTCTCACTTTATATAAATAGCATATATATCACATGCAACTTATTTTCTCATGCTAGTAATATAGGTGTCATGCAAGCTTCTCAATGCACAAATATATATCTCATATAACTTCTCTTTCTCATATTGAAAATCTAATTATCATGCAAGCTTCTCAATGCATATATATATAGATTTTCCAAAATAGATATAGGGGTTTGAAAATAGCTTAGGGCTTCACTTTAAGCCTTTGCAATAATCTTTAAAAGTGGCAAAATAGACTTTTCAATGCAAAGTTTGGAAAACAGTGACTTATGCAAGAAATCTCAATAATCTCATCAATTCTTCTATTCATGAGCTAAGCAATGCAATTAGCACATTTAATCAAATGACTTTGAAAACAGATGCCGAACATAATACTTCATAATTTTGAACTCAACATTCAATCAAATCTTAGGGACTAAATCTCATACTTTGTCTGGATAACATGTTTCTACTAAAAAATCATACAAATACAACTCACACTAGCGTGTCGTTACGAGCCCGAGTGTCCGAGCTTCATGGGCCCATGAATCTCGGTCAGAAACAACACATATCTGAGCCTCAAAGGCCCAGCCTCTCCTCATCTTGGCCTAGCGGAGCTTGGTGGCGGGCCTTGAGAAGTCCCGCCACTTGGCTCCACCAAGCTATGGCTTAGAGTGGCGGTTCCTGCCTAGGACCGCCACTCTGGTCCGTTGATTAACGGTACCAACGGAGCCCCCTAGGGTCCGTTGGCAAGGCCCACATGGCCAAACATGGGTATCAGACTGAGAACTTCTTAGACACACCAGATGATTAAATCTCCATTTCTAGAACTCAGATACCATCAATACTCTTCCAGACAATCATGAATAAACTTCAAATATCTATAAAATTTTGAAATAGGGTCTCCTTGGTGAGTCATAGGTTTTAATAGTTTAAACCCTTTCCCAAAATATTTATGGTTTTCTATATAGATATACTTTTAAACATAAATAACCCTTCAAACCCAAATAATATTTTATATAATCCCAGATAATTTTACAAAGATTAAAGTTTCTTAAATGGAAGGAATTTTAATTATTAAATATGAAATTAGGGGTTTAAATCTTACTTTAAACAATTTTTCAAAGCATACAAGCATATGAACAAAACTATATGCAAATGTTGGTCAAAGGATTTGACCTCACAACTTTTCACTCAAACAGGTAAAACCTGAACTAATGAGCCATCATGGATCTTAGTGACAAAACTCGTGTAGTTCCGTTACTAAGGTCCGTGGCTCCTGCTGCCCTCTGGCCATCTCCTTCCTTTAACACCACATAACAGATTCTCAAATCCCACAAAATCACATAGCATAACATCAACAAATAACATACATTTCATCATTCTAAATACCCAATATATACACACATGAACAACTATATCACATAACTTAGGGCAAAATAATAGATTTGAGAATCCATGGGCTATACCTTGAGCAATCTTGTTCTAGCAGCCAAATCCATTCCTAAGCTTTTCTTCCACACCCTTCATCTTCCTTCTCCCAACCAAAGCATAGCAACCACTTCATCATTTCAACTCAAAAACACAACAAGTCACCCACATAAATATATCTTCTTAGTAACTTAACTTGAGGATGGAATGGAGAAAGAGAGGAGGAAGCTTACCAAATCTTGAACCCTAAGCTTGCTAGAAGAGTCTCTAAAATGAAGAAGATGAGGATGATAGAGAGAGGGAGAGAGAGACACGAGAGAGATTGATGAGCTGCCTGATGAAGAATGAATAATGAACAAGTGTAGACTAGTAGCTTTATGTAGCTAGGGCTTGAGGGTAAAAATGTAAATATAATATTTTAGGGTAGAAGACATGGGTTACGGATTTAAGATTACAGGAATTTGGCTAATGAAATACTATTGGGTTTATTTTGAAGTCAAGATTGGGTCAAAACTAGTTTATCAGTTTCACAGCTTCTCTCAGGTTTCACTCAGATTGACTTTTTGGGTCAAAACTTGATACATAGATATACCTAATACTTAGGATTTTCGAAATAGGCTACTACTTGTTCAATTAATAAAAATTATGATTTAAAATATTTAATTCATACACCTATCTAAGAAAAACTTTCAAAGGATTAAAAATAATTATTTTGGGATTTTATAAAATAGAATTTAAGAAAATAAATTTTGGGTTGTCACTACGCTGATAATGATGATGAGTTCTATGCTCCTTTGCCGGGTTGTCATTGATAAGCCTATAAAGTTCCAATTCTTTCAGGACATCATGGCTGGAGTTTGGCGTCCTGGTTTGGGGGTCACCATGCGTCAACTGCAATCACACAGGTTTCTGATCCGGTTCTATCATGATGCTGACATTACGAGGATATTGAACGACGATCCTTAGAGCTTTGAGCAGAGTTTATTGGTGATGCACAAACTTCAACCGAATGAGGATCCGGAGGAGGTTACTCTCCATCAGGCAGATTTTTGGGTGCAGATCTATAATCTTCCAGCGGGCTTCCGATCAGAGGCCGTAGTCTCAGCTATTGGCTCGTTCTGGGTAGTTTTGTTCAATCCGATGACAGGAACTTCGATGGATCCATGCGTTTGTTTTATCGTGTTCGTGTTGCGATCAATGTTGCAAAACCTCTCAAGAAACATATGAAACTTAAAAAAGATGATAGGGCCTGGGCAGTGATTGATTTTCGTTATGAGCACCTCCCAACCTTCTGCTTCCTTTGTGGCTTTCTTGGCCATGGGGAGAAGTATTGCATAAAGTGTTTCGTGGCACTAATCTAAGTGTGGACAAACCATATGGACCTTCGCTAAGGGCGGGGTTTAGAAGGGTTGCTCCTTCTGCTGGGCATCGATGGATTACGCCGGCTACCAAAGTTGACAGACAGAATTGGACAGCTCCTGCTTATGAAGGTTTTGTAGCGCGTGATGTTAATAAGACTGGTAACCGTGAATCTGATAGGGATGTCCAGACTCAGAAAGGAAAAGAAGTTACAGAATTGGATGTTTCTACTTCTGGTATTTCGACTCGTGAAGGGGTATCAGTTGAAAAGAAAAAGAGATTATGAAGCGACTAATCCAAAAAATAGGTTAAAGGCGGGTTTGGCTCTACAAACCCGCCAAGAATCATGAGGGTTTTAATGTGGAATTGCCGGGGCCTTGGCAACCCAACGGCAGTTCGTGTGTTAGCGGACTTGATCCGCTCTAAGATGCCAAGTGTGTTGTTTTTGATGGAAACATTTCTTACACATCAGAGAATGGAATCGATTCGTAGACAATTGGGGTTCAGTAGTATTTTGGTAGTAGATGCCCAAGGACATAGAGGTGGTTTGGCCCTGCTATGGGTTGCTAATATAGAGGTGGAGGTGACTAGTTTTTCACAAAATCATATTGATACTACAATTGTGTTGGATGTTGGCAGTCTGGAGTGGCGGTTTACAGGATTTTATGGGTATCCGGAAAGGCAACTTAGGCGAGATTCATGGAACTTGCTTCGTACACTTGCTGGTTTAAGTAATATCCCGTGGTGGGTGATGGGTGATTTCAACGACCTACTACATCAATCCGAGAAGAGAGGGAGAGTTATCCATCGGGAATGGCTAATCACGGGTTTTCAAGAGGCAGTGAATGATTGTGGTCTCCAGGATTTTGCATTTATGGGTTATCAATTACTTGGTCAAATGATTTCTCTCTCTAGGAGTCCTAGGGTTTTACCTTATTCTCTAGGGTTTCTAGGGTTTCGCCGGTTTCTTTTTGCTTCTCCATCCGGTAATTGCCGGTTCTTTTTCGACGGGATGGACGAGTAAAGCAGCGAGATGGCAGCAGCAGCGCAGTCGGCTGAGGCAGTTGAGCGGCTGACGGCGAGTTGGGCTGAATGGCTTTGGAGGAGGAAGGGTTGGAGTTCGTGCCGGACGGTGAGTGCGTAGGGGAGGTGGTGGTCGACGGGGAGGCTTCTTGGGCAGTCGTGGGGCGGTTCCTCATGGCGAAGATGGTTAAGCTTGAATATATGCGGCAGGTGATGGCATCCGTATGGCAGCCGGTCAAGGGTGTTCAGGTAACCGAGATTCAACCAGGGTTATTCCTTTTTGTGTTCTATCACAAAACGGATGTCGAGTATGTCTTGGATGGGGGACTGTGGGCTTTTGAAAATAACACCCTTGTTTGTCGAGAAGTTGTGGGGGGGGGGGGGGGGGGGGGGGGGCGGGGTGAATCCGTGTGATGTTCCACTTGATACTATTGATATGTGGGTTCAATTGCATGAATTACCAATGGGTTACACGTCGCAGAAAGTTCTTGAGCAGGCAGGTAATTTCATTGGTACGTTCGTTAAGCATGATGATAGATTTGTTGGTGCCCCCTGGTTAACATTCTATCGTATTCGAGTCTCGATTGCGGTGGACAAACCATTGAGGAGATGCATGAAGCTGGTTAAAAGAGACAAGACTACGTGTTGGGTATCTTTTAGGTATGAACGGCTCCACAAATTCTGTTTCTATTGTGGACTCATGGGACATGTTCATACCTTTTGTTTGAAGGCCCGGGAGAGTCGCATTCTGGTCGAAAGGTTTCTGTATGGGGCTGATTTGAGGGCAGGGGGCAGTCGGAGCGCCGCGAGGGAGGTAGGCGGGAGTTGACTAATCCCGGTGGGAGGGAAGCCGTTGCCGATGCCGGTAACCCAACCGCGCAGTGTGGAGGGAGTTGGGGGGAGAACGACGGGAAGCCGGGGGGGGGGGGGGGGTGGTGGAGCCTCGGTGGGAGTATTGCTGAGTGGTGGAGTTGTGGTGGCAACCGGGAAACGCCGCAGGCAAGGGCATGTTGACTCGGAGGATGGTGATGTTGCAATGAATGATGTGTAAAAAAACTTGTGTATGGCGGGAGCTGTTTCTCAGCCCCGCCCGTCCTCATGAGTACGCTAAGTTGGAACTGTCGTGGCTTGGGCAATCCACGAACAGTTCGACAGGTGGTGGACATAGTGTCCCGTAAGAAGCCTGAGTTTGTGTTCTTAATGGAAACCATGGTGGCACGGATACATGCGGAAAGGCTCCGTGTCACGCTTGGATATGAAGGATTATTTTATCTGGATAATGACGGGTTGAGTGGTGGTCTTGCTCTGTTCTGGAGGAGGAATAATACGGCCAGTTTGTTGAGCTATTCTAAGAATCATGTGGATGTGGAGGTAAGGGCCGAGAATGGTAAGCAGTGGCGTATGACATGTTTCTATGTACATTCGGATCGTAGTAGGAGGTGGGAGTCCTGGGAGTTATTGGATACTTTGAAGACTAGATCCTTGCTACCTTGGGTGGTCATAGGGGATTTTAATAATCTCTTGTTTCAGTATGAGAAGAGAGGGGGGAATCCATACCCGGATAATCTCCTACGAGGCTTTGGTGAGACCCTAGATGGTTGTGGACTAATGCAATTACCTATGAGGGGCCATCAGTTTACCTGGGAGAAGAGTAGAGGAACGGAGAACTGGATTGAGGAGAGGCTTGATAAGGTGTTAGCCACGGCTGATTGGTGTGGTCTGAATGAGAATGTGGAGGTGGAGAATATTATAGCTCGACCCTTGGATCACTCAGCTCTCTTCCTTAGTATGGATGTGCCATGCATGCGTAGGGGAAGGATTGCGAGGGGTTTTAGGTTTGAGATGGCATGGTTCCATGATGAGGGGTGTAGGGATGTGGTGGTGTCGGCCTGGCAGGGTGGGAGGGTTGAGGGGTTGCTGAATTGTCAGCAGCGGTGTGGGGAGAGGTTGATGAGGTGGGGCGGTGGGGGCTTCCATAAATTTGGAGAGCGAATTGGGCAGTTGAGAAAGAGGCAGGGGATTATCAGAAATAGGAGGGACCCGGCTGCGCTAGCCGAGTTTCACCAGATCGATGTACTCTTAGCCCAGCTGGAAGTGCAGGAGGATGTATTCTGGAGACAGCGAGCGAAGTAGCACTGGCTTCGTGGTGCAGATGCGAATACGAGATTCTACCACAGGTATGCTTCTGCTCGTAAACAAAAGAATACTGTGAGTAGAATTAAGAATAATGCTGGCATATGGGTGGAAGGGAATAATATGTGCTCTGTCATACTAGACTATTTTCGGGATATTTATGCAACTGAGAATACTGCTTGTGATGATGCTTTATTTGATGATTTTATGCCACGAATATCACATGATCAAAATGAATCTTTATTGCGTCCGTTTGGACTAGAAGATGTGAAAGAAACACTTAAATCCATGTATCCTGACAAAGCACCAGGGCCGAATGGAATGAATCCAGGCTTTTATCAGCACTTCTGGGATGTAGTAGGGGGGGGGGGGGGGGGATGTGTCTGAGTTTATAACAACCTGTTTGAATTCATGCAATCTTCTTGAGGGCGTAAATGATACTAATATTGTATTAATCCCCAAGAAAAATGTGCCAGAAACGGTGGCGGATATGAGACTGATTGCTCTCAGTAATGTTATATACAGGGTAATGGCCAAAATGATAACAAATAGGATGAAACCACTTATGGGGGAACTAATCTCAGAATCCCAAAGTGCGTTTATTCCAGGGCGCCTAATCAAGGATAATATCCTGGTTGCAGCGGAGGTGGGTCATTACTTGAATAGAAAGCAATATGGGTTAACAGGATGGAGTGCCCTAAAGCTTGACATGTCAAAGGCGTATGACAGGATGGAATGGCCTTTTTTGCAGAAAATGTTGTGTGCCATAGGGTTTGATCAGCGCTGGGTGAAACTTATTATGCTCTGTGTCACAACTGTAAACTATACGATAATGGTGAATGGCATGGCTGGAGGACAGGTAACACCTACCCGCGAGCTCAGACAAGGGGATCCCCTATCTCCCTATTTGTTTATTATATGTGCAGAGGGACTTTCCATGCTATTGCAGAAAGCGCAGATGGAGGGGGCTATACATGGTTGTAGGGTGGCAAGAGGTGCACCCCCAGTTTCCCATCTTTTTTTCGCAGATGATAGTCTGCTGTTCTTCAAAGTTAATATCGAAGAAGCAGGTGTAATCAGACAGTGATTGCAACGGTATGAAAGGTTATCTGGTCAGAAAGTGAATTACGATAAGTCCAGTATATGTTTTAGCAGGAATACTCATGAAGGAATAAGGGGGAGGTGGCAGCGTGTCTTGGGGTGAACCAGGCTGCTAATTTTGGGAAGTAGTTGGGCTTACCATCGTTTGTAGGCAGGAATAAGAGGGCTGTTTTTTCCTATGTGGAGGACAAGATCAGACAAAGAATTGGTTCGTGGAGTAAAATGTTGCTCACTCAGGCTGGTAAGGAGGTACTCTTGAAAAGTGTGGCCCAATCTATGCCAACTTTTTCCATGAGTGTATTTTTGCTACCTGAGATGGTTTGCACATCTATTGAGAGAACCATGAATAGCGGGTATTGGTGGGGAACTGGTGCTGAAAGGAAGATACATTGGAAAACTTGGGATAAATTATGCATCCCCAAGAAGTATGGGGGTTTGGGATTTAAAGATCTACGAGCTTTTAATTTGGCTATGCTGGGAAAACAGGCATGGCGTTTCCTTACGAATCCCAGTATTTTAGCAGCAAGAATATATAAGGCAAGGTATTATCCTAATACTTCTTTTATTGACGCCACTATAGGAAATTGTCCGAGTTTTTGCTGGAGAAGTATAATGGCTGCACATGGAATGGTTTGTTCGGGGGTAAGAAGGCGAATTGGGAATGGCGCAAAAACATTAATATGGGGTCATCCCTGGCTACCAGATAATCCCAGTCCGTTAGTCCAAACAATAATGCCACAAGAATTACGAGATGCCCATGTAGTAGGTTTGATTGACCAGCAAACTAATACCTGGGACCTCATATTTTAGCAGATTTATTTATCCCTGAGGATGTGGCTCGTATTACTATGATTCCTGTTAGCCCAGATTATGAAGACACATGGTATTGGAAGGGAGAGAAAAATGGGGTATATTCAGTTAAGAATGCCTATAGGCAAATTAAGGGAGATTATGAACATAACCCAGGTGCTTTTGTAAAATGGGTTACTTTGTGGAAACTGAAGGTGCCACCCAAATGGAAAACCTTCTTGTGGAGAGCAGTTTGTGATATCCTCCCTACTACAGATAATTTAATTATAAGACGAGTTGAGGTTGAACCGGTTTGCCCAATGTGTCGAATGGTGCAGGAAAATGCCATGCATGCGTTAATCTTGTGTGATTACTCAAAATTAATATGGAATATGTCGGGGTTGCCTGTTACCAATATAATTACACATTCGTTATCAACATGGCTTATGGAAATTTTTAATGTCTTGACAGAGGATCAATGTGGTCTAGCTGCAGCTGTGCTATACAGTATTTGGAATGCCCGCAATGCTGCGGTATGGGAGCATGCTCTACCATGGCCGAACCAGACATGGCAGCGGGCGGTGGCAGCCATGCACGCCTACCAGCGATCACATCCACCGGCATGCACACCGCCGCCTACCGTGATGACCGTAGCAAGTGGCAGCGAGACTCCACGCTGCTACGTCGATGCAAGATACAGATCGGACACCGGAGAAGCAATGTATGGAGTGGTGCTCCTCTCTCACCACGGCGCCTTTGTCGCTGTAACAAGTGGAAAGCTCTCGGGTGCTTTCTCGGCTATTATGGCCGAGGCACTAGCATGCAAAGAGGCGCTATCTTGGCTCAAGGATCGTGATATCATGGAGGTGGATATTTTAACAGATTGCTTGGAATTACGAAATGCTCTACACTCAAGCCCAACGGCTAACTACTCTTACTTTGGGATCATTGTGGACCAATGTAGGACAGCTATATCGTTATTTACAAAGTGTTCTTTAAGTTATGTCTCTAGAACTCTTAATTTTCATGCTCATACTTTAGCTTCGTTAGCTTTCGATCAGGAACAATCTATGTACTGGGACTCTGTCCCTCCTAACTCTGTCATTCAGTTTATCCATTAATATACCACTATTAAAACTTTCAAAAAAAAAATTACTTGGTCTGGTTCCAGGGGGACGCCTGTAATGGTGGAGGAGAAGCTTGATAGAATCCTCACCACAGACTCATGGTTATCATTGTTTGAAGGAGCAAAAGCGAGTTCGATGACCTGCCCTTATAGCGACCATTTACCCATCTTACTTACTCTGGTGGTGGTATTACCTGCTTCTCGTCGTAGAAGATTCTATTTTGATAACATATGGCTACGAGAGGAATCCTGTAGAGAGATAGTCGACCAAAGTTGGAATGCAACGATGGGAATTGATATCTTCGATAGAGTTGCAGCTTGCGGGGAGAATATATGGAGATGGGGTTGCAATTATAATACAGATTTGCAACATAGAATTGATCGATGTAAAGCCCAACTGGAAATCTTACGTACCCGCATGGATCATTATGGCGTTGCTGAATTTAATCGTGTTGAAAAGGAACTTCTAATCCTAATGGAACAACAACATGTATATTGGAAGCAAAGGGCTAAAGAACATTGGTGGAAAGGTGGTGACTTGAACACTAAGTATTTCCATAACTCTGTCAAAACTAGAAGGAGAAGAAATAAGATTGAAAAATTGCGCAATGACAAAGGGAGCTGGGTTGAAGGAACTAAGGACATTGGGAATGTGATGGTTAACTACTTTGAACAATTGTTCTCCGCTCAAGATGGGCAAATTGATGATGTGATAGCATGCATACATTCGTATGTTAAACTAGAGGAGAATGCGCGTCTGCTTCAACCAGTAAGCACAGAAGAAGTACGTTTAGCTTTGTTCCAAATGCATCCTAATAAATCTCCTGGACCGGATGGTTTCGGTTCACATTTTTTTCAACATTTCTAGGAAGTATTTGGTGGGGATGTGACACGGTTTTGTAGACAATTTGTGGAGACTGCTAGCTTGCCGGGTAAAGCAAATGACACCTTTATTGTTTAATTCCAAAAAAAGTGAACCCCGAATCTATGAAGGACTTAAGACCCATCGCTCTATGTAACGTTCTTTATAAGATTGCTTCAAAGGTCTGTGCAAATCGACTGAAGCCTCTCCTAGACGGTTTGATATCCTCAGCTCAGAGTGCGTTTGTGCCGGGCCGTCTGATCACCGTCAACATTATGCTTGCGTATGAGGTTCATCATTATCTCAAAAGCAAGACATAGGGTAATGAGGGAGTGGCAACTCTTAAGGTGATATGAGCAAGGCCTATGACCGGGTCGAATGGCGTTTCCTAAGCGTAGTTATGACTAAGATGGATTTTGATCAGAAATGGGTGGATATTCTCCTCGAAACGGTTAGTTCAGTTAAGTACCATATCCTTCATGAGCAGCGCCAGTTGGGTCGAATCATCCCGGGAAGGGGTCTCCGACAAGGTGACCCGTTATCACCCTATCTTTTCTTAGCCGAAGGGTTGAGTGCTCTAATTCAAAACAGGATGAGTAGGGGTTTATTGCATGGTGTCAAAGTAGCGCATGGTGCCCCTCCAATCTCTCATCTTCTTTTCGCGGATGATTTCTTCTTGTTCATGCGTGCAAATAGTGTGGAGAACCATGAAATGGAAATTGTTCTTGACAGGTATTCGGTAGCGTCAGGCTAACAAATCAATTTTGATAAATCCTTGGTCTGTTTCAGTAACAATGTGTCGCAACAAAGCAGAAATGAGGTGGTACATATTTTAGGTGTGAGCCAAGGTAATACATCTGGAAAGTACCTTGGATTGCCATCTTTGGTTGATCGAAACAAGCAAGTAATTTTGGGATTTTTGAAGGATAAGATTTTAAACCGTGTTCGTAGCTAGAATTCTAAGTTCTTGTCACGAGCAGGTCGTGAGGTGTTATTGAAAAATGTCCTTCAGGCAATGCCATGCTACACCATGCTGGTGTTTTTGTTGCCAGCCAGATTGTGTAATGATATCGAAATTATTTTGAATAAACACTGGTGGACGGGTTCAGTTACTGATGGCAAGAAGTTGCATTGGAAATCTTGGAATGGTTTGTGCTCCCCTAAGGAAAAAGGTGGTCTGGGTTTTGGGAGGATTCGGGAGATGAATTTGGCACTCCTGAGTAAACAGGCTTGGCGCTGCTAACTAGACCGAATTCTCTTGTGGCTCGTGTTTATAAAAGTCGTTACTTCCCTCAATGTTCTTATTTTGATGCCACTGTTGGAAGTAACCCATCATTCATATGGCGAGGGATGCTGGAGGTTAAGGATATAATTAAGAAATGGTTGAGAAGAAGTATTGGTGATGGCATGAATACACTTATAGGTCGTGATCCTTGGCTACCTGTGATGGAGAGTCCAAAAGTGAGTACTGCATTGCATTAGTCCATCATAATGCCCCGATGTCCTCTTTATTTAATGTACAAGGAACATGATGGGATACAGATTGTGTGAAAGACATCTTCAATGAACGAGATGCCAATCTTATCCTAAATATCCTGGTAAGTATGCGTAAGCCTCCAGATGCTTGGGTTTGGCACGGGGAAACCAAGGGTGATTATTCAGTTAAATCATATTATAGATTTCTTGTTGGCGAAGCTCATGATAATAGGCCTTGGCGTTTGATATGGAACCTGCAGGTACCACCCAAAGTAAAGTTGTTTTGCTGGCAACTTGCCTCGGCAGTGCTACCTACGCGTGACGCTCTCCTTACAAAACAGGTTTCTTGCTCTTTGCTTTGCCATATGTGTGTCCTAGTGGAGGAAATAACTCTACATTTATTTTTGGAGTGCCCAGTTCTTGCGGCAGTCTGGTCTGGTTTGGGATTGCCTATGCAACCGCACACCCAAGGTAATGTGGTTGATTGGTTTCTTGAGTTGATTCTTATGCTTGATGAAGATATGAAATCCAATTTTGTAATGATTTTTTAGGGTTTGTGGGGGAGTAGGAATGATAAGGTTTGGAAGGGTTCCCCTTTTGCATGCAGTGGTGTTGCTCATAATGCCTTATCTTACCTTACTACTTGGAGGGCAACAAACGACTTGGAGGAGAAGGTTTCTATGGCCTGTGCAATGTAGATGAAGTGGAAGCCACCGTTTCCAGGTCGCCTAAAGCTAAACACAGATGTTGGGTTTGATACCGCTAATAATATGATGGGAATAAGTTGGTTATTACGGGATGATGGAGGCCATTTTTTAGCAGCAAAAGGTATGAGCGTTCCAGGTCAATATAGTGTCAATGAGGCTGAAGCGGTTTGCATCAGGGAGGCTCTCAGTTGGCTGAAAGGAATAGGCATGGGAGATGTTGACATTGAAACAAACTCCCAATTAGTTTTTTTTTTTTTTTTTTTTTTTTTTTTTTTTTTTTTTTTTTTTTTTTTTTTTTTTTTTTGCTTTAACTTCGAATTCTTTTAATTCTGCTTTCGGTTTTGTTATTGACCATGTTAAAGAAGTTGCATCCACGATAAATGGTGTACACTTATGTTTTGTTAAGCGGTCTACGAATCATGCTGCCCACGCTGTTGCTCGGGAAGCCGTTTCTATGTCAGGTTGCGGGGAGTGGTTTGATAACCCTCCGCCTTATCTTGTAGCAACTCCACATTATGATTTAATGAATTAAGGTCTTTTTCTCAAAAAAAAAAAAAAACTGATAAATGTAAAAAGACTAAAAAAGCACATATTTATAAAATTTAAATTGTTTTAAATATAAACTAGTATTTTCACCCATGCGATTGCACGGAATGGATTTGTTATAATATATTAAAAATATTTGGATCGATATATAATTATTTAAATTATAATATCAAATACAGAGTATTATATAGTGCAATGAATATATGGTTTCGATCGTTTATGTTTGTTGATATTATCATTGCTTGAATTTGAGCAAATAATTGCTCAAATTAATAGTTAATGTGTAGATGTACGCATGCAGTGCTGTAACTTTAGAGATTTATATATATAATTATTTAGGATTTTTATAAATTGGGCAAATGTGCTCGTTCTCTAGCAACTTAGTTATAGTAATCAATTGCTATCCTAATTCATTTGTATAAAGGATATATTCTTGTCTAGATATAAAGCAATTTTGTCATTTAAAAAAAAATGAAAAAGAAAACATAGTATCATCGATTGTATTTACACATTATTGAACACCTCTTTGTAGACGACATTTGTAGTCGCAACACAATATTGTCCGTCCTTGTCTAGAGCTAATACCTCTAGGCCATCAGGATGGGTGACTCGGGAGAAAGCCATGTACAATTGTCCGTGATTAAAGACTGTTTTTTTTTTTAGAAATAACCAAACGTGAGTTAGTGTTTGACCTTGGATTTTGTTGATAGTCATGACATATGCAAGTATCAAAGGGATGGAGAGACATTCGGGGGATAAGAAATTTGCAGGTTCCTTCATGTGTCCCATTAACTATTCTTGCTTCGACAATGTGACCTACCAATCTTGTGATGATGAGTCGTGTCCCGTTACAAAGACCAAGAGAGTGGTCTATGTTCCGCAATAACATAACAGGTGCACAGACCTTTAATGTCAACATTCATTTTTGTCTTTCCTCTTTTAATTTACGCAAATACAGTGAGAATAGTGAAGCGATGGACAATCTCGGCAACAATTGACGATATAAAGCTACTGCCAGTATGGTCCTGAATGGAGCATTAATCTTTAGGAATGATTGATTTCTAGTGGATGATGAAAATACTAGTATAACGAACCGGGTAATTTTCCTTATTTGTTGCAGTTGTATTGTTGTTTGCAAGTATTTTTATTACCCCTGCAGATAAAAGCCTGTCTAATAAAGAAAATCATGAGAATATAAATTTTACCTGATTGAAAAGCCAAGCTCCAAATTGCTCTTCCTCAATCTTCAGTTTCAGTCTTGGTGATAAAGTGCTGGGTTTTGGGCTATATTTATATGTGATTTAGAAGTGTTTGAGTACAACATGAAGTTAGGAGATTGAGTTTGATTTTAACTGGGTTTATCAGTGTTATATGAAATTAGGTTTCTTCTATGTGATTGCCGGAAGATACAGGTGGGGAATTAAGCATGCATATTTTTAAGGATTTTTTATTTAAATCTTAATAATTTAGCTAGGCAGTTGAATTTTAATGAGAGTCTGAAATTTAGTAAATTTCACAGAGAATTAACGGAGATAATTTTTAACGGGAAAAGGAATAATATAATACTGTTGAATAGAAATATGAATTATAATATTTTTGTATTGTATTACGAATAGAAATTTTAATGTAGAATTGTAGTATGAATAGGAAAGTAGAAACAATATATTCTATTAAGAATTATATTGTATTGCACTACTATTTTATAATACTAGTATTTTCACCTGTGCGATGCACAGAATGGATTTGTTATAATATATTAAGAATATTTGGATCGATATACAATTATTTAAAATTTAAAATATAACATCAAATACGATATATTATATAGTGCAATTGAAGATATGGTTTGGATCGTTTATTTTGTTGATGTTATCATTGCTTGAATTCGAGCAAGTAATTGGTCAAATTAATAGTTAATGTATAGATGCACTCATGCGGTGCTGTAACTTAGAGATTTTTATAGAGTAAATACCTAAAATGGTCCCTCGACTATAGCTAAATTCACAAATTGGTCCTCAAGTTTTGATTTCAACTAATTAAGTCATTAACTTTCAAATTTTAACACAATTTCATCCTCTGTTAGGGTCACCGTTTAATAGCCGTGAAATCCCAGGACAGAGTTGTAATTTCACATGTTCTTGCGTTCTCCCTTCACCTATTACTCTCCTCGTCGCAATCATTCACTCCCGTCGAAACTTCCCTCAATCGTTTCTCCTTCCGCAAAGTTCCCTTGTTTCGCAATGACGCCGATCGGACGGGGAACTTAGGGCTCAGACAGAGTCGGCGCAACCGGGGGGACAGATCTCCGTTTAATCCGGTCATCGTTCTGCGTATTCCAGCGGAAGCGGGCGGGGACGAGGCGAAATGGCGGGGGGGGGGGGGGGGGGTGGAGAACGGAGCTACGAGCTGTATTACGATCAGTGGCAGACCTAGTGTGGGGGCAGTGGGGGCAGCTGCCCCCACTCACCCACCACATATATATACTATATATATTATATATACTAAGATCTAACCAATAGTTAGTTCTGCTTAGATGGCAATTAAAATGCCTTCTGTTGTGTAATAGTCCATATGGCTAGAGTTCGAACCCTACAGCTTGTAATTTTTTGCTTGGCTTCATTTTTGTTTTCATTTTATTTGGTTTGGCTTCTTTTTTTGTCATTTTTTAATATTAATAGTGAGATGAGTGAACTTTTGTTCTTGACATTTTTTAATATTAATAATAAGAATTCTAATTGAATATTTTATTTGTATCATTGAGACTTCTTCTTCTTCTTCTTCTTCTTCTTCTTCTTCTTTTTTTTTTTTTTTTTTTTTTTTTTTTTTTTTTTAATATTAATAGTGAGATGAGTGATTTATAATGTGTTTTTCATTCAAACTATTTTATGTAATTAATTATGTTTTATATTTTGTTTTAAATATTTTTTTGTCTTTATATATTTTGATTTTTTTTTTATTTTAAATATTTTTTTGTCTTTATATATTTTGATTTTTTTTTTTTATCTCTAGTCAACAATATTTATGATTCAGTCTCTAAGTGTTTCAATTCGTTTTTAAAAAATATATCTCATTAGGTTTAATTTTTCGCCCCCACTGAAGAAGATTTCTGGGTCCGCCACTGATTACGATGATGGAGAAAGGTCGGGGCTCCGACCGCTGCCACCGATTATGTCGGAGTTTTTTATGGGGTTAGTGTTTGACCGATTGCTGGACCAGCTGGCGCAGATTGAGATAAACGGGTTCGGGCGACCCGAGAACCCGCTGGCGTCGAAGTCCGCAATCAAGTCTATGCCAACCATCCAGATCGCCTCCACCCACATAAACTCCGATTCACAGTGCACCGTTCGCAAAGAAGTTTTCGCTCTCGGCGCAGAACCCTTCATTACCAGTACTGGGAGTTCAGAGATTAATTTTGAGCACACAATTTTATCCTTCTGCCCCTGTTTCGGGGGTGGGGGGGGGGGGGGTGATTTATTTATTTATTTATTTATTTTTTTTGGCAGTAATCTTAAAGTTGTGTTCTTTGAAGCTAAAAGCTTCAACCTTTGCAGCATGCAGTTGCATTTCGGGCTTGAATTTTCTACAAAAAAGAAATTACAAATTTTTTTTCTCAGATTTTGCTCATTTGCTGTTGCATGTGTTGGTCAAATTTTTTTCTCAGACGAGGAGGGTAACAGGTGATGGGAGAATGTAAGAATCATGTGAAATTACAACTCTGTCCTTAGAATTCACGGTCATTAAACGGTGACCTTAACGAAGGATGAAATTGTGTTAAAATTGAAAAGTTAAGGATTTAATTGGTTGAAATCAAAAGTCGAGGATCAATTTGTGAATTTTGCTATAGTCGAGGGACCATTTTGAGTATTTACTCATTTTTATATATCATTGTTTAGGATTTTTATAAATTAGACAAATGTGCTCGTTTTCTAGCAACTTAGTTATAGTAATCAATTGCTATCCTAATTCATTTGTATAAAGGATATATTTTTGTCTAGATATATAACCATTGTCACTTTGAAAAAAAAAACATAATATCATTGCATTTACACATTATTGAAAACCTCTTTGACGACATTGGTAGTTGCAACACAATCTTGTCCATCCTTGTATAGAGCTAACACCTTCAGGCCATTAGGATGGGTGACTTGGGAGAAAGCCACATACAATTGTCCTTGATTAAAGACCGGTTTTTTTTTAGCAATAACTCAACGTGAGTTAGTGTTTGACCTTGACTTTTGTTGATAGTCATGACATATGCAAGCATCAACAAGAATTGTTTACGCTAGAACTTGAGTCAAATCTCGTATCAAAAGGATTGAGAGACAATCGAGGGATAAGAACTTTGGTTCCTTCATGTGTCCCATTAACTATTCTTGCTTCGACAATGTTATCTACCAATCTTGTGATGATGAGTCGTGTCCCGTTACAAAGATCAAGAGAGTGGTGTATGTTCCACAATAACATAAAGGTGCACCGACCTGTAATGTCAATGAATGATTATGAAGACCCGACAATCTCAAACTATTTAAGAATTAAGAAGTGTGTACTTTTGATAGATTTTCACTGTTTAATTCTGCCTTACACAAAAATTCACAACTTAAATGTATTCGTTCTTCTGCAGTATTCGTGTCGCACAATTTTCCTTATTTGTTGCAGTTGTATTGTTGTTTACAAGTCTTTTTATTACCCCTGCAGACAAAAGCCTGTCTAATAAAGAAAATCGTGAGAATATAAATTTTACTTGATTGAAAATCCAAGCTCTAAATTGCTTCTATGTGATTGCCGGAAGATACAAGCCAGGGAATTAAGCATGCATATTTTTAAGGATTTTTTTTTATTTAAATCTTAATAATTCAGCTAGGCAGTTGAATTTTAATGAGAGTATGAAATTTAGTAAATTTCACAAAGAATTAACGGAGATGATTTTTAACGAGAAAAAAGAATAATATAATATTGTTGAATAGAAATATGAATTTTAAGATTGTTGTATTGTATTACGAATAGAAATTTTAATGTAGAATTGTAGTACGAATAGGAAAGTAGAAACAATATATTCTATTAAAAATTATATTGTATTTCACTATTTTATAATATTAGAATATGAATTTTAATGCACAATTGTAGTACGAATATGAAAGTAGGAAACAATATATTATATTAGAAATTGTATTGCACTATTTTACAATATTTCGCAATCTTAATAGTATAGTACTGCTTTGGGCGGGAAGTTAAATGGAGGATTTTGTTATATGTATATATATATATATATATATATATATATATATATATATATATATATATATATATATATATATATATATATATATATATATATATATATATATATATATATATATATATATATATATATATATATATATAGGGATGCACTCAGGTGCGAATAAGTGCCCAGAAAGGAATATGCGAACGAATCAGCACGCGACACGTGTCCAGATCTAATAGCTTAAAAAAATACGTTGGCATTTTCGTAAATAATTGAACATCAAAGTGCAAGTAAAATCACTTACAAGTGCACCTACTTTCACCTATAAGTGCATGTAATTTTGCCTTGTTAGCATTCACTTCCCGCAAACAATCATGCACCTGGGTGTGTTTATAACTATAGGTGCACCTTTTTTTTTTTTTTTTTTTTTTTTTTTTTGAATGTTACTGGCCCTATTACATTGTAGTATCTGTTCATATACTTTCTCAACCTACTGAAACACAAAGAACCAATAACGCCTCCACCGAGACTTGAACTCATAACCTTCCAAATGGAAGTCCAACCCGGGTACCATTAGACCACATAGTCCTAGTAATTATAGGTGCACCTAATTTCACATATAAGTGCATGTAATTTTGCCTTGTTAACATTCATTGATCTGAGTTCAGCGGGTAGTAATACTCCTGAAAACCACCCGCAAACATTCATGCACCTAGGTGCAACTACTTATAACTATGTGTGCAACTGCATAGAACTATAGGTGCAACTACTTAGAAATATAGGTGCACTTAGTATTGATGTTCAGTATAAATTTTTACCTGCACCTATAATACATTTTACATGCACTTGTAATACATTTTACTTGCACTTCGATGTTCAATTATTTACCAAAATGCCACCGCGCTTTTTAAAAAAATCAGTGTTTCTCATCCATTAGATCTGGACACGTGGACGGACAGAATCCATTCCTATTTCGCTCCTGGGCGAAGCATTCACACCTGAATGCAATTCTATATATATATATATATATATATATATATATATATATATATATATATATATATATATATATATATATATATATGTATAGATTATATCTTATACAAATTGTAGTAGTGACAGAATAATATTGTTGAATAGGAATGTGAATTTTAATATTGTTATATTGTATTACGAATATGAATTTTTATGTAGAATTGTAGTTCGATCAGGAATGTAGGAAACAATATATTCTAGAGTAAATACTCAAAATGGTCCCTCGACTATAGCTAAATTCTCAAATTGGTCCTTGACTTTCAATTTCAACCAATTAAGTCTTTAACTTTGTAATTTTGACACGATTTGATCTTCCATCTATTTGATCATTTGTTGACGGTGATCGACGATCTCCAGAAGAACCTTCAGCTCTCGTTGAAGCGCGTGGAGGCCTCAAGGATGACGTTGCACTGGTTCGGAAACACGCCGTCTTCTTTGCTCTGGTACGAACTCAACTACATTGAATCCAAAGGGAGGATGAAGAAAGGCGACCAGATTTGGTAGATTGCTTTCGACAGTTGATTCAAATGTAACAGTGCGGTCTGAAAATGCAACCAAAACCTTAAAAAATCGATGATGGACCATGAAATTACATATATATCCTCAAAAATCACAGTCAACAAACGGTCAAATAGACAGAGGACCAAATTGTGTTAAAAATTAAGCAGTTAAGGACTTAATTGGTTGAAATTGAAAGTCAAGGACCAATTTGTGATTTTAGCTATAATTGAGGGACCATTTTGGGTATTTACTCTATATTCTATTATGAATTGTATTACACTATTTCATAATATTACACAAACGTTAATAGTATATGACTATTTTGGGCGGGATGTTGAATGGAGGATTTTATTTTTATATACACTATAGACTATAGATTTTTAATTTTGACGCTACTTTTTTAGTGGGGGAATAATTTTTACCTTATTAAAACATAATAAATAGAGTGAAGTGAGTAATTTAATTAAATGAGGAATTGACAATAATATTTTAGCAGATGAGATAATGAATGAAGAGTGAGGAGTAGCAGTGCCGTCTGATCAAATCGTGAGACGATGCACATCTGTTTTTTGTTTTTGTTATGCTGTATATTTTCTAATGTCTAAATTTCGTATAACTACACTACAAAATCAAGCTGTTTGAAAACATTTAGATAAACAAAATCAAAATTATCAAGGGAAAAATGCACTTTTGGTCCCTCAATTAGTAGCCAATATGCAATGTTGTCCTTAGTTTCTAATTTGGACACATTTGGTCCCTCAATTATTCGATCCTTAGTCGTTTTGATCCTTTCGTGAGTTTATAATTCTAACACCGTTTAAAGCATAGGTATACTTGTAATTTCACAACGCATTTAATCGGACAAGTGTATTTCCACCCTTCCTCCGCCCAGTCTCGCATTTCCGCCACCACTCCTCAACTCTAACCTTCAAATAGAAGATGCCATTGACAGCTTTCTACCTCTTCGAATAGAAGACGCTATTGAAGACGTGATTGCAATGACTAGTAGGAGAATTAGTGGGTTTAAAAGCACTCCTACTTGTAAGTATTCTACCTAATTTTTTTTAAAACTCAAGTGTTAGTTTGTTTTGTTGTTCGCAACTGAAATGTATACATGTATTTTGTCCTACTTGTGATGTTAGCATGTGCATTTTGTTGTGTTCTATGCTAAAGTTTGGTGGGGACCTCTGATATAAAGCAAAAGGAAACACCTGTAGTTTAATAGAAAAAGGGGAAAGCATATAATGTTCAATAGAAAATGGGGAAAACATATGGGGACCATTTGTACTTGCATGGAAATGAATATATGTATTTTGTGTTAGTTTTCTAAAGTTTTTCTAAAAAGCAGTGCATTTACGTGTTTGACTGTAAGTACACCATTTTGTTGTTTTGGAAAAGCTGTAAATAGAATTGTTTTATTGCATTGTATAGATGTTGGTGAAAAAGCTTCTGTCTTTAGCATAAAACTCCATATTGGTGGGGATTTAGTATGGCATCCAACAGTGAGTTATAGGAATGGTGGAGTGGAGTATTTTGACCATTTCAATTGTCATCAGGGCAGTTTACTAGATTTAAGGAGAATGGTAAAACAATTGAGGTTTTGTGATAGAAATGTGCAGTTTTGGGCTATGGTTAAGGGTAAGGGTATAAAGAAGCCAACAAAAACTGATCTGAAGCCTCTAATCAATGATGAAGACATAGTCAGTTTAGTTGGAGAGGTTCCACCAAATAAGGAGTTTGAAATATTTGTTGAACATTTATTTGATGATCAATGGGATTATGATGTAGAGCTATCTAGGGAATTGGGAGATGATTGCATACTCTATGATGAAATAAACCAGAGTGCTGAAAATGTAGTTGATGAGGATGAGGTAGAAGGTGAAAATGAAGGTGAGGAAGACCCTAATCTAATGGATACTGGGACAAGTTCTAAACAACTAATGGCTAATGCTGGGCAGGAAGGGGATGAAGTTCATGAAGTAGATTTTGAATTGTCTGAAGAGCTGTTTAGGAGTTTAGAGAATTCAGATGATTCTGATGGTGGATTGACAGCTGGTGAAAATGTTTTCCAAGAAAGAAATCTGGAAAAAAAAAGGTTTTAAGTTTGTGATTGGAATGATTTTCAAATCAGCTACTGAGTTTAAGTGGGCTGTTAAGTATCATGAGGCAAATAGGAGAAAAGATATTCACTTTGTAAAAAATGAAGACAGAAGAGTCATGGTTGTGTGTAGACATAATGACATTTGCAACTGGACTATTTTTGCCTCAAGAAGCAATCCAAGAAGTCCATTTCAGGTTAACACATACAATTCAGAGCACACATGTGGGGATCAAGATGAAAATAGAACAGTGAACTCTGATTTTTTGGCCAAAATGGACAAAGATGACTTTAAACTTAACACAGAATGGGGTATAATACAATTTCAAGAACATGTTAAGTCAAAGTTGAAATGCCAGGTTACTAAACAACAGGCTTATAGAGCTTAAAAAAAAGAAGCTCTAAAGCAATTATAAGGTGATGATTCTAAACAGTTCCACATACTTAATGATTACTATGAGGAATTGAAAAGAAGTAATCCTGGAACTTCTGTGAAGATGAAGGTTGAAGGAGAGTTCACTGTAAATGGAAGACCAAGGTTTCTTAGTCTGTATATGTGTTTTGGAGCTTGCAAAGAAGGGGTTTTGAGAGGTTGTAGACCTTTCTTTAGGTTGGATGGTTGTCATCTTAAGGGTTTCCAGAAGGGAGGGCAAATATTGACTGATGTAGGTCTTGATGGAGATAACAGATTGTTCCTTATAGCATTTGCTATTGTTGAGGGAGAATTGAAGGACAGTTGGTCATGGTTCTTAGAGCAATTGGACAATGAGTGGTCATGGTCATGGTTCCCTATAGCGTTCTATTCGAAGAGGTAGAAAGCTGTCAATGGCATCTTCTATTCGAAGGTTAGGGTTGAGGAGTGGTGGCGGAAATGCGAGACTGGGCGGAGGAAGGGTGGAAATACACTTGTCCGATTAAATGCGTTGTGAAATTATAATTATACCCATGCTTTAAACGGTGTTGGAATTACAAACTCACAGAAGGACCAAAACGACTAAGGGTCGAATAATTGAGGGACCAAATGTGTCCAAATTGGAAACTAAGGACAACATTGCATATTGGCTACTAATTGAGGGACTAAAAGTGCGTTTTTTCCAATTATCAACATGTACTATAAATCGTAGAGCTATAGTAATAATATTCACCTTGTGGTCCAATAGTATCCGATTGCTCCCCTCAGTGGGAGGTGATAGGTCCAAGCCTCAATGGAGGCAAGTAGTAGTTTGGGTTTCCCCCTTTCCTTGTAAAAAAAAATAAAAAAATATTCACCTAGGAGTTATGGAGTAAGCATATAGTGCCAGATTTATTTGTATTACAAATATGAATTTTAACATAAAAATACGAATAGAATTGTCTATTATAATTAGATTATACTATTTTACAGTTTTGAATTGAGTATGATAGAATGATATACGGGCAATAATTAAAACAAATAGGAAAAATGATAACAAAATACAAAGAAAGTTATTATTAAAGTGGATATCACAATTATCTTTATCTTTATATTTATTATTATTATATATAATAATAAAGCAGAATCTAGTCACAAAATTTTCCCTCCAAAGTGTGAATGTATTTTGATAGAAACAAGATTAGCAAGTTTGAATGCATTTTGATAATAAAGCAGAATCTAGTCACAAAATTTTTCCTCCAAATTAAGTGTGAATGCATTTTGATAGAAACAAGATTAGTAAGTATGAATGCATTAATTGTGTCGGTAGATGTATTTATACATATTTTTTTGAAGTTATTATATGTATTTATATTTTATAAATTATATTTTATTATTATAACTCTATCTCTATCTCTATCTCTATATATATATATTAAAGCATAATGAAGTATGGAAAAAGTTTATTGTGTTCAATTTTTTTGGTAAAGTTTTATATTTAATATAATTTGTGTATATATTCAATTAAACCTCAATTATAATTAATTTGACTCCACATATATAAAGAGGAGAAATTAGATATAAAATAAATATAATTCTTACATAAATAATCTTTTTCAAATGAATAAGTTTTTGGTGGAGATTTTTGACAAATATCGTCTGTTATTTTATTTACAAATTTTATTTAAATACGTTAGTTATATAATTAAAGTAGAGTTAATTACCAAAATGGTCCCTTGACTATAGCGAAATTACCGATTTGGTCCTTGACTAATTTTATTACCCAATTAAGTCCTCTGACTATGAAAATCTTAACTAAGTTAGTCCTCTGTTAAGTCAACGGTCTAATATCTGTTAAATGTGAGGGTAATGCGGGAATTTCACTTCTCTCCCCAGGCTGCCCATGTAATTAGAGTCAAATGTTTGGTTCAAGACTGGAAGATTAAAAATCCCTAATTTGCAAAATTTACATCGCTGCAAAAGGTTTGGTCCGACAAAGGTCGTTAGGGCGAGATCAAAGATTCATCGTGTGCGACTATGGCCCTTCGCAGGGAAAACGTTGCTGCAAATCTTCACGCCGCCGGAAAGAAGATGAAGATCGGAGAAGATATCTAGTTGCCCACTGCTTCAAAATGCTCTACTCTGCTCTGCCCTCGCCGGAGCTGTCCACGCTGGAGACAGAGGGTATCGCCGTCGTTGCCTCTCGCTAGAAAACACGCAGTCGTCGGGGAGATCTCCGTCAGCCCGCCACCTGCTGATGCCGACTCCTGCCGTCGACCAAAGGGGAAAAGGGATTGAGGACAGATGCTGGCTCATCTCGCTGCTCGCCGGAAGGATGCTGCCCGTCACCGCTGCTGGTCGCCGTAAGATCTCAGAGGTTGCTCTGGGCATGTGCGGTTGGGTGAATTGGGGTAGGAAATTAAGAATCTGTTTTAATTTTTTTAATTTATCACTTCAAAAGCTGAAAAACATGGACCAAATTAGGAATCTGCTTTGTTACCTCCATGATTTGGGACTTTGGGTGGCTAACTAGAAGACGCCAAATTCCATTTATACAAAAATAATAGCCAAAAACATCAGTCCACTCTGATCAATTTGGAGGCTCGTCGTCGGACGGTAAGCATGGGCTGAGCTTCTCTTCGTTGAAAGCCAAACTGAGCAAGAATCTGTAGAGTATCATGGCACGGAGGAACTCCTAGAACAAGTACTCATCATCTAAAATAAGACTGAGCAATCACTTCACCTTCGCCAGTATCTTCCACCTGAGGAACATCTACAATTACCAGTTCTAGGCTTCCAACACAACTCGCCGCCGGTTGACATGAAGAAGATGGAGAAAGTGGTGGTGAAATTCCCACAATACCCTCACATTTAACATATGTTTGACGGCTGCCCAACCAAAGGACCAAATTGGTTAACATTTTCATAGTTGGAGGACTTAATTGGGTAACAAAAATAGTCTAGGACCAAATCGGTAATTTCACTATAGTCAAGGGACCATTTTGGTAATTAATTCATTAAAGTAGTTATTTTAAATTCAAATTCTTTAAAAAATAAAAATCAAATTGAAATAATAATACAAGTAACAATAAACTTTAAAATCAACATAATAATAACATAATTAAACTTTTAAAAATATTAAATATTACATTGTATAGTTATAGTTACATTTTTAATCAAACTAATTCTGAGCTCAAGAACTCAAGTAAGTTTTTCTATTTTCACAAGTATTACTTTCTTTGCTAATTTAGAGGATGTCAAAAATTTAATTGGTAAATTTGTTAAATTAATAATAGTTCATGCATCGCCCGTGACAATTACTAGTTATTGAGTATGATAGAATGATACACGGTATTGTTCCCTTGATGGATTTGTTTCTCTCATCAAAGGGCTGGAACGCACTAAATATTATAACAATATTTTAATATTGTTTTAATATTTTTGTATTGTATTATGAATATATGAATTTTAATGTAGAATTATAATACGAATAGGAAAGTAAAAAATAATATATTTTATTAGGAACTGTATTACACTATTTTATAATATTTGAATAGGAATATATTCTATTAATTAGGATTTGGGCACGAAGTTAAAGTTCAGGATTTTGTTTTTTATATATAGTAAGTATAGATTTGGATTGATATACAATTATATAAATTATAACATCGAATATTATATAATGCAATTGAAGAATTGAGTTGTATCGACTATATTTTCTAATGTTATCATTGCTTGAATTTCAGCAAATAATTGCCCAATTAATAGCCAATGTGTAGATGTAGGCATCCAGTGCTGAAACTTTAGAGATTTTATATATCAGTGTTTATGATTTGTATTAAGTGACAAATTTGCTTGTTGTCTAGCAACTCAGTTATATAAATCATTTTCTATTCTAATTTATTTGTATGGAAGATATATTTTCTGTGTAGATATATACCAATTTTGTCATCTTCGCATAAAAAGAAAACATAATATCACTGGTTGGAATTACACATTATTGAAAATCTCTTTGTAGACGACATTGGTAGTAGCAATAGAATCTTGTCCATCCTCATCTAGAGCTAACACCTTCAGGCCATCAGGATGAGTGACTCGGGAAAAAATTACATACAATTGACCATTGTCCATTGCATTACTATTTTCTCTGGGAAATCAATGAGCTCAGATCCATATGTATCTCATATAATACATATACTATAGTTAATCCGTTTTCTTTTTGAAATAGTTAATCGGCGATCATTTAGAATTTTGAGTCAAATAGAAATATTCATTTCCTTTTTTTAATTGGCCTAATTTATGTGCCATTTTTAATCATAGTCAATTATTTTTTTTAATACATATCAATTAGTGGCGTCAAAACGGGCTTAGCCCGCCGAGTTAGTCTATGAGGATATTATTATAAAAGTGTTGGAACGCACAGAGTATATATAATAGTGTTTTAATATTGTCTTATTATATTACGAATAAGAATTTTAATGTAGAATTATAGTACGAATACAAAAGTATGAAACAATATATTCTATTAGGATTTGTATTACACTATTTTACAATATTAGAGTACGAATTTTAATGTAGAATTATTGTACGAATAGGAAAGTAGAAAACAATATATTCCTATTAGGAATTGTATTACACTATTTTACAATATTACGCAAATCTTAATAGTATAGGATTGTTTTGAGCAGGAAGTTAAAGTTGAGAATTTTGTTTTTATATATAGTATAGGTAAGTTTGTTTACATATTAAAATTTAACATTTTGAAATGAAATTATTAGCCTAAAATAGTAGCGGGTAGGACACCGAATTTGAAAACAAAATCGTCTAATATAATACACATAAATATTTTCACTACCCTATGACTAACATGCAAAGTAAAAGAGAAAATCACAGACAATTTTTTGTCTCACATACAAACGCACCCAAAGAACATATATACCAACAACACACAAAATAGAAAGAAAAACCATACTAGGGATTACATGGTTGCTGAAGAGTTGTTCGAATGAAGATGAAAGATGATGCTTGGCAATGAAGGAGTCACGGAACGAGGATGAACAATACCCTTTTTGTGACAAAAATAGTTTAACACTATTGTTTGTGATAATTGTGATACCTTTTTTTTTTTTTTTTTTTTTTTTTTTTTTTTGTCACAAATAAAGTGTCACTATTACTAGAATGATAGTGTCGTAACATAAGTTGTCATTATCTGTTATCACTAAATGTATGTGTGTTTTGGCGGCATTATAATTATGACTGATAGATACCCCAAATCGGACACCGGTCTGGAGTGTGAGGCAAGGCAGTCAGGTTCGAGCATGACCTGATACTTAGCAAATTAGATGACATCCACGGTCCCCGTTCGCCGCATGAAACGCCTGGGAGATCGTAACCAGTCATCCTCGGCAACCAATCGTCTATGGAGACAGACGCATACCTGGATGGAGGTTGGCTAGCTCAGGTAAAGCGACCAGGCTCGGTAGCCGATGTGTCCCCCGCTGGGCTCGCACACTGGACCCGGTTGGGCGACTAGCCTCGGTAGTCAGCGTGTTCCCGACTGGATCCCCCCTCGGGATTCGGACGGGCGACCAGGCTCCGTTGGCGGTGTGTCCTCGACTGTGTACCGCTCAGGAACTCAGCTGGGCAACCAGGATTAGCGGTCGAGGTGTCCTCGCCCGAGTATCGCGGCCCCTCCTCGGGCCATCTCTCAGGTAGTCAGGGCGTTCCCGGCTGGGCGCTCGCCTAGAGGCGTTTACAAGCAGATTTCGCGGAGATCTCTTTCCTCATTTAATACAAGCAGCTTCCATTACTAGCTTCCCGCTCTTGAGTTTGAAGCTCCACGCGTGCCCAACATTGCCTCGATTGCAGCCACCCTCTGATCCAATGAGTTTGTTGCGAGGATCAAGGATGAGAATCCGTCATCCATGATTCGATTCTGCTTCGTGAGCTGCGCAAGGATGCGCTCATTGATGGCCCTCTCATCTCGGTCCTCCATGTTTTCTCTTCCTTGTGCGAGCTCAGGCTGGCTAGGCTCGCTTTCTTCTTCCTGTTCCTCCTGTTCTCCACTTTCTTGCATTGCCCATCTCAGCTTCTTGTTAGAGATTTCTAACTGATCAACCAACACTCGCCGTTCCTCCGGGGATTTCAGGCAAACCTCCTCGAGGGTGATGTACTGTCCCTCTCCGACATAGTAGATGTTGTTGCGGCGGAGGTTTTGGGCATTGAAAACCATCCCGCCCATGGGCCTAGCTTCAGTCCGGCTTAGGTCCACTCCCTTTCTTTCCATGATCCAACTTAGGATTATCCCGTAGGGTAGGCTGAGCCGGTTACTAGATTTACAGAATTCCATGTGTTTCAACATAAAGGCGGGCAAGTTGAACTTGACCTTATGCTTAAGGAAATAGGCAAAGGTGCATTCCAAGCTCCCCACATCCTTGCTCTTGTTGTTAGTGGACAACAAGCTGTCGGACACAATCATAACTAGTAGTTCCTGTTCGGCGGTTAGCAACTTCTTGTTTGGCCTTGTGGCCGAAGTAAAACCACCTTCTCTTCCTAGCAAATACCCAAGGTAATCCTCGTACCCCGTGTATCGCGTACTGACCCATGCCTTGCGGTCGTAGTCTGACACACCCGTGGTGGTCAGTTTCAGGAGTTTAGCCAAGCGGCCTTCAGAGAACACTATTTCCTTGCCCCGGACCTTGGAGGTGATGTAACACCCCAGATTTTCAAGATATTTAAAACTTATAAAATAAAGGTGAAATCTCATTAAATCCCAAAACATAATACAAGAGTACGGGGTGCTATGCCACACCTGAGCAAGAGAACTCAGGTGCACAGGCTAACTAACTAATATCCTCAATAATGTAAATGCATAAACATGGCACGCAGGCCGAAAGGGAAACTATCTACTTCTACGTTGCAAGTTCTAGCGCGCTCCAGTGACTTATTCTTCTGTGCCTGAAAGCCAAATATATCTGTCCAGCGAGAGATGCTGGTAACCCACTCCAACGCGTTGAAATACAATACATACATATATATATATATATATATATATATATATATATATATATATATATATATATATATATATATATATATATATATATATATATATATATATACGAAAAGTCATTTCGAAGCATGAAGATATATCCTAAGAGACTCTAGCTTTCAAATCGGGGAACCGACTCGACAAATAGGGGTTTACACAATCAACAGTCATAATCGAACATATACAATTCACACGTAGGGAACAGTTACAGATAAGCACAACCAATAATCACAATTAAGCATTACTAGTAAGAGCCCTAGGGTCACGTTTCCATAACCGTTATATCCTCAACTCTTCTCATCTCATCACATAGCACACTTTGTTGGCGCCACAGGACCAATCGCATGCCCATACATGAGGGTCAGCGCATATAGCTCTGACACGGCCCCGCAGCACCCTGCCCCGTCTCACAATACGGAGGGGTCGATCGCAACCGACCGATGAACCGCAGTTCTATATAATATTTATATACCTGACCGGTCTTTACCAGCCTGGTTAACAGTTGGGATGGTTCTCAACCCATTCAACTGCCCGTATAGTGGACCTTTGTCTTATATATTATTTGTATACCTGACCGGTCTTTACCAGCCTGGTTAAAAGCCGGTATGGTTCTCAGCCCATCCGACTGCCCGTATAGTGGACCTTAGTCCTATATAATATTTATATACCTGACCGGTCTTTACCAGCCTGGTTAACAGCAGGTATGGTTCTCAGCCCATCCGACTGCCCGTATAGCCCGATTGATCTCAACCAAATCGGGGTGACATGCACACATAACACTTAGCAAGCACATGCAACCCATATTAGCACATTGGGAAGGGGGGGAAACGTATAACGAAACCTATGCGTGGTCATCCACAACTAAGAATACTCCTAAGGGGTTCATACTTCTTATACCTAGGTCAACGGGATACCAATTCAACTAGCATGCAATATATAAGACTCATACAACCTACGAACGGTACCCGAAATATCAAACTAGACATAGGCACGATGGACGGAGTCCGTTGGGACACCACGGGGGTCGGGGGAACATCAAACGGGGAAGCCGAAATCCCGGGTTGGGACACTTTCCAGCGGGTAGCCGGTGGGTGAGGGTTCACCCGCCGGCTGCCCGCCGGCGTTACTGTTCCGGGCAGCGGGTGCCCGGCGGGCAGCTGCCCGCCCGCCGGCTGCCCGCTGCCGGAGCTGCTCTCCTTGGCCGCGGGTAGGTGGCGGGTCCCCTACCCCCACTGACTCTTTTTCACTAAGAATGCCCCGGGAACCTTTGTGGAACCCAGAACCATGCTTAGACACTTTCAAACGCAATTAACCACAACGCGTAGACAATTTAACGGATCAAAATCAAGAAACATACAACACATATCCTATCATGCTTTTCTAAACACAATTAACACCCAATCATGCGAACTCCCGCCCAATACATCAAGAATATCATCATACGAGTTTCACGATACAACCTAGGGTTCTAATTACTTTTAAATTGACAAGAACACAATTCTTCTCCTAATATCAAGATTCGGTAGGAATATCTTATAAACATCAAGAATATCATGCCATTAACAAGAATATCATATAATCATCAAGAACGCCACATATTCATCAAGAACACCATAATTATCAAGAACTCATCATCGTCAAGATCATCAAGAACATCAATGGAATCATAACACCAATTATCAATATAACGAATTATCAACACACAATAATATGGGGGGATCCTAAGGGGGAATCATAGCTATGAAAATAGGTTTTGTTGAGACATGGGTTACCTCTTAGCCTTAATTAATTCCTTGTCTATGAAGGGTCTTTCTTTAAGCTTTCTTGCTTTCTTGATTTCTTCTAAGGGGGTTCTTGGAGCTCTTTGGGGTGGTGGGGCGTTATTGTGGTGGGGGGTTTCTAGGTGCCTCTTAAGTCCCCTATTTATATATTTCGGAGTCCTAGTTAGGAACTAATATTATAGGCTTGCTAATTCTATTCCTTTTGGGACTAAGGATTGGGTTTAGGGATAAGGGCCTGTGGACTATGGTGGGCCTTTCCTAATTAATTATTGTGATTTAATTCTTTCTTTTGGGTAATTGGCTAAATGGTTAATTGATTTTAGGGATCGTAACACGGGGTGTTACACTCCCCCCCCCTTACGAGGGGCTTTGTCCCCGAAGCCCGGTGTGTTAATCCATTCTTTCACCCCTAGGCATCCCGCATCTTGGCCTCCCGGTTAGGAATGTGGCCCCACGTTTTGCCTTAGCTGGGGTAGACTGGATTTCTGGTGGTGTTGTGATAGATGGGTTTTAGGTCTACCTCGGTCTCCTGCTCCTGAGCTGGATGCCCCGCGAGTGCCCAAGGTGGCCTCGATTGCTGCCACCCTCTGATCTAGTGCGCGTGTCGTACGGATCAAGGATGAGAATCCTTCCTCCATGATTTGGTTTTGCCGGTTGAGCTGTGCGAGTATGCGTTCATTGATTGAGCCCTCGTTTTGCTCCCTTGGATTCCCTCCCGATCGTGGTTGCACCGACGGGTTGGGCTCGTCATCCTCCTCCTGGTCCTCATTTCCCTCCAGAATTCCGCAATCTTGCATTGCCCGTTTGAGCTTCTTGTTGGAGATGTCTAATTGGTCGACCAATTCTCTTCGCTCATCCTCGGGTTTTTGGCAAATTTCTTCGAGGGTGAGGTAATGTCCTCCCCCGGTGTAGTAGATGTCATTGCGGCGTAGGTTTTGGGCATTAAAGACCATGCCATTTGCGGTCTTGATCTCGGTGTGGCTTAGGTCCATCCCCTTTTTCTCCATGATCCAACTTAGGATCATCCCGTAGGGTAGGCTAAGCCGGTTGTTTGTCTTGCAAAACTCCATGTGTTTTAGCATGAGTGCCGGCAGGTTGAACTTGATTTTATGTTTCAGTAGATAGGCAAAGGTGCACTCTAAGCTCCCTACATCCTTGCTCTTGTTATTGGTGGGCAAGAGGCTATCGGTCACAATCATAACCAATATCTTTTGCTCCGCCGATAGCCACTTCCTGTTTGGCCGCGTGGCCGAGGTGAATCCTTCCTCCTTCCCGAGGAGGTACCCGAGGTAGTCCTTGTACCCTGTACTTTGGGTATCAATCCACCCCTTTCGGTCGTAGTTTGACACCCCCGTGGTGGTCAATTTTAGGAGTTTGGCCAAATGGCCTTCGGAAAGTATAATTTCCTTGCCGCGGACCTTGGTGTTGATTTCCAGCTTATCACCCCGTTTGGTGGCTACGAGGTGTTGATAGAATTCTTTCACCAATTCGGGGTACGTATCCCCCCTTGATGGTGAGGCACGTATCCAAGAGCCCTTGGTGTTTAAGCATGTCAACCAATTCCGGGGAAAGTTGATCGGGTTCAAGGGCTTTACCTCCGATTACGGTGTAATCGGCGTTGTTCCATTCCGGTGTGCGGGTTCCCAGGGGCTTTTTCGGCATTGCGAAGCTTTTCTTGGTGGCGAGGTTTTCCGGCAAGATTTCTCCGGTGGCTTTTCCGGCGAGAAGGTGACGGGGCTCCGGCGTGCTTTCCGGCGAGCTCCTTGGTGGTGTGGTCTCCGTTTGCGAGGGAGGTGGCGGTGGGGCGGTTTCAGTGTGGGCGCGGCGAGGGGGCGGCGTCGTGGTGGTGTTGGGCAGCGGGGGCAGCGGGTGGTAGCTGGGTGGCGGCTGGGTGTCCTCCGGGCGAAGTGGCTGGGCGTTGGTGCGGTGGCGCGGTGCTGGCGGGAGGTGGTCGGACGGCGGCGGCTTTCGGCTGGCAGCGGCGTCGGTGGCTGGCGGTGTTTCTATGGTGGGGATGGTGAGGTGCGTGAGGGATGGAGGGGAAGGAAGTGGGGAAGAAGAAGAAGGAGGGGAAGGAGAAGAAGGGTTTTTGATTTGGGGATTTTGTGGGTTTTAGGGATTTGTGGGGTTTTAACAAGGGAGTGTTCCCTTGAGGTTTCAAGAAATACCTTTAGCCTAGTGGTCAAGACCTTGGTCTTGTAAGTGGGAGGTCAAGAGGTCAATTTTCATTAGTAGCACTAGGCTCTTTGATGATGGGTCCCTTGTTTTTTTTCCTTATTTCGGCTTCTAGTGGTGAGGTTTGGCTAGTTTGTATAGTTTTAGTTCTACCCCCCGCAAATAGAACCGAATTTCAAACTAATCTTTTATTTATAATATTCCCAAGTAATTAAGCTAAGTAAGTAGTTCTACTACGAAGGTGATTACAAAGAAATCGCCGACTTATCCTAGACAGAATTCGTCTTCTTGGCTTTCTCCCACGGGGTCTGCGTGGTCCTCATCTTCTGGGGTTGGGTTTCCTTCCTCGAGATTGCTCTCGTTCCCGAGGTCGGCTTGAGTGCGGCTCATGACGAATATTTTTCCAGGAGCGCTGTAGTTTTCTTGATGAGCGGTGCCCCCATGTTGTCCCATGGTGGTAGTGCGTGGTTTCTGGGGTTGGGCGCAATGGAAGGCCTTGTGTCCTTCTTCTCCGCAGTTGAAGCATCGCATGGGATTGCCCATGCAATCTTTGCCTCTATGGTTCTTGTTGCATTTTGGACAAGGAAAGCTCCTGGTGCTAGCGTCGTTGTTCCCAAGGGGTGGCCTTTGGTTGGTCAGGTTACTCGGTCTTGTATTGGTGTCGTTTCTTGCTCTCTTTACTGGTGGTGCCCCTCCTCCGGGGTTCCTCTTTCGTATTTGCTCTTGGACCCCGCGTTGGAGTAGTTGGATTCGGTAGAGATTAGCGGCACTGGAGTAAGCCTCGTTGAGAGTCCGAGGTCTGCTTACCACTAGTGCCTTTCGGGCTTCAAAGTTGAGGCCCGATACGAATCTCTCTATTTTGGTTACGTCGGTGGGGACTAGTTCTGGTGCGAAGCGTGCCAGTTCAAGGAATCGTTTGTGGTATTCCATAACGGTAGCTGTCCCTTGTTTCAGATGGAGAAACTCTTCGTACATGGATGCTCTCACGTGTGTTGGATAGAATCGCTCTCGTAGTCGCGTTTTGAGCTGTTCCCAGTTGAACCCCGGTTCTTGTTGGTAAGTGGGACCCTCGTGGATCCACCAGAGATCGGCCTCGTGTCCGAAGTAGAGCGAGGCTATCTCCACGCGGCGTTCTTCTGGGCATTCCACTAACCCGAGAATTTTGTCAAGGGTTCGGATCCATTCCTCCAGGATTACGGGATCCTCTTCTCCTGAGAACGTGGGTGGTCGATGGTTAGAGACTTGTCGGGCGAAGTATGCGTTTGCGTTCGACGGAGGTGGTGGGGGCCTGTCGTTGCGGAGAGCCACGTCGCTTAGTGCTTGGGCGACTTGTGTTAGTTGTTGTAGCATTTGGGTTAGGGGGTCGTGCGCGGCGGGTTCTAGAGTCCTTGATTGTCTTCTGTTGGGTGCCATGTTGTCGTCTTCCTGGGTCAATGTTTATAAGAACGTTAAATTGGGGCTTGGTGTTTTTCTTTGTGATAACAGGGGAAAGTTTTCTCCAGGTAAGGGAGGTTATGTGTAGGTTTCACAATCTCACCGCGTGTCTTAAGATTCCTGAATCCTATGTTCCTAAATACTTAGAGTTCGAGCCTATTGTCCTAAAGTCCGGTCTTAAGAGTCTTATCCTAGGGTCAAACTTAGGCTCTGATACCAACTGTAACACCCCAGATTTTCAAGATATTTAAAACTTATAAAATAAAGGTGAAATCTCATTAAATCCCAAAACATAATACAAGAGTACGGGGTGCTATGCCACACCTGAGCAAGAGAACTCAGGTGCACATGCTAACTAACTAATATCCTCAATAATGTAAATGCATAAACATGGCACGCAGGCCGAAAGGGAAACTATCTACTTCTTCTTTTGTGCCTGAAAGCCAAATATATCTGTTCAGCGAGAGATGCTGGTTACCCACTCCAACGCGTTGAAATACAATACATATATATATATATATATATATATATATATATATATATATATATATATATATATATATATATATATATATATATATATATATATATATATACATAGATATACGAAAAGTCATTTCGAAGCATGAAGATATATCCTAAGAGACTCTAGCTTTCAAATCGGGGAACCGACTCGACAAATAGGGGTTTACACAATCAACAGTCATAATCGAACATATACAATTCACACGTAGGGAACAGTTACAGATAAGCACAACCAATAATCACAATTAAGCATTACTAGTAAGAGCCCTAGGGTCACGTTTCCATAACCGTTATATCCTCAACTCTTCTCATATCATCACATAGCACACTTTGTTGGCGCCACAGGACCAATCGCATGCCCATACATGAGGGTCAGTGCATATAGCTCTGACACGGCCCCGCAGCACCCTGCCCCGTCTCACAATACGGAGGGGTCGATCGCAACCGACCGATGAACCGCAGTTCTATATAATATTTATATACCTGACCGGTCTTTACCAGCCTGGTTAACAGTTGGGATGGTTCTCAACCCATTCAACTGCCCGTATAGTGGACCTTTGTCCTATATAATATTTGTATACCTGACCGGTCTTTACCAGCCTGGTTAACAGCCGGTATGGTTCTCAGCCCATCCGACTGCCCGTATAGTGGACCTTAGTCCTATATAATATTTATATACCTGACCGGTCTTTACCAGCCTGGTTAACAGCAGGTATGGTTCTCAGCCCATCCGACTGCCCGTATAGCCCGATTGATCTCAACCAAATCGGGGTGACATGCACACATAACACTTAGCAAGCACATGCAACCCATATTAGCACATTGGGAAGGGGGGGAAACGTATAACGAAACCTATGCGTGGTCATCCACAACTAAGAATACTCCTAAGGGGTTCATACTTCTTATACCTAGGTCAACGGGATACCAATTCAACTAGCATGCAATATATAAGACTCATACAACCTACGAACGGTACCCGAAATATCAAACTAGACATAGGCACGATGGACGGAGTCCGTTGGGACACCACGGGGGTCGGGGGAACATCAAACGGGGAAGCCGAAATCCCGGGTTGGGACACTTTCCAGCGGGTAGCCGGTGGGTGAGGGTTCACCCGCCGGCTGCCCGCCGGCGTTACTGTTCCGGGCAGCGGGTGCCCGGCGGGCAGCTGCCCGCCCGCCGGCTGCCCGCTGCCGGAGCTGCTCTCTTTGGCCGCGGGTAGGTGGCGAGTTCCCTACCCCCACCTACCCCCCACTGACTCTTTTTCACCAAGAATGCCCCGGGAACCTTTGTGGAACCCGGAACCATGCTTAGACACTTTCAAACGCAATTGACCACAACACGTAGACAATTTAACGGATCGAAATCAAGAAACATACGGCACATATCCTATCATGCTTTTCTAAACACAATTAACACCCAATCATGCGAACTCCCGCCCAATACATCAAGAATATCATCATACGACTTTCACGATACAACCTAGGGTTCTAATTACTTTTAAATCGACAAGAACACAATTCTTCTCCTAATATCAAGATTCGGTAGGAATATCTTATAAACATCAAGAATATCATGCCATTAACAAGAATATCATATAATCATCAAGAACGCCACATATTCATCAAGAACACCATAATTATCAAGAACTCATCATCGTCAAGATCATCAAGAACATCAATGGAATCATAACACCAATTATCAATATAACGAATTATCAACACACAATAATATGGGGGGATCCTAAGGGGGAATCATAGCTATGAAAATAGGTTTTGTTGAGACATGGGTTACCTCTTAGCCTTAATTAATTCCTTGGCTATGAAGGGTCTTTCTTTAAGCTTTCTTGCTTTCTTGATTTCTTCTAAGGGGGTTCTTGGAGCTCTTTGGGGTGGTGGGGCGTTATTGTGGTGGGGGGTTTCTAGGTGCCTCTTAAGTCCCCTATTTATATATTTAGGAGTCCTAATTAGGAACTAATATTATAGGCTTGCTAATTCTATTCCTTTTGGGACTAAGGATTGAGTTTAGGGATAAGAGCCCGTGGACTATGGTGGGCCTTTCCTAATTAATTATTGTGATTTAATTCTTTCTTTTGGGTAATTGGCTAAATGGTTAATTGATTTTAGGGATCGTAACACGGGGTGTTATAGGTGATTTCCAACTTGTCCCCCCATTTGGTGGCTACTAAATGACAATAGAACTCCTTCACCAATTCGGGGTACGTATCTCCTTTGATCGTGAGATAGGTATCCAAAAGGTCTTGGAATCTAAGCATATCAACCAATTCCGGAGAGAATTGGTCGGGTTCGAGTGCTTTACCTCCCATCACCGTGTAGTCGGCATCGTTCCATCCGGGACTCGGGTACGGACGGGCTTTTTCGGCATTGTAGGATTTTACAAGAGGTGGCGACGGTGCGGCTCGATGCTCCGGCGGAATTTCCGGCAAGAATTCTGGTGGGACTACGAGCGAGTTTGGCGGCGGCGTGGTTTCGTTCTGGCGTAGTCCCGGGAGTCGGCGGCGAGGACCTTGGCTATTTTTTAGCGAGGTTGGCGGTGGCGTCGTGGCATGGCAGCGGGGTCTGGCTGGGGCGTTGACGGGAGAGTGGTGTTCGCGGGCGTCTCGCGGGTGGTGGCGGTTAGCCGGGTGGTCGACGAGATCGTGGCGGCGAGCGGCCGGTGGCGTGCGGTCAGCGGTGGTTGCTGGTGTGCGGCTAAGGGGTTTTGGGTGGTCGGCTGGCGTGGTGGGGGAAAGAGAGAGAGAGAGAGAGAAAGGGTAGGAGTGGGAGGAAGAAGGGGAAGAAGGGTTTTTGATTTGGGGATTTTGTGAGTTTTAGGGATTTGGAGGGGTTTAAGAAAGTTATGTCCCCTTGTAGTTTTAAGAAACAGTCATGGCCTCGTGGTTAAAGTTTTGGTCTTGTAAGCAAGAGGTCCAAGGTTCCATTCCCATTGGTTGCATTAGTCCTTTTGTGCACCCCTTCCATGCTTTTGGGGCTTCCTATTATTCTTTTGATCCGGTGTGGCAAGTGCTCTGATTAGATCTTCTTGTCGGACCTTTTGGTTTCACCACGTGTTGAGTTCTGGGGGTTCGTAGATTATAGAAGGCGTGGATCTTAGTCCTTCACTTACTCCGAGGGGCGATAGTCAGGGGAAATTAAGCTGATTGAATTAATTGACTTTGTCTTTTATTTAAGGGCATGAGAATTTCTAAATAACCGAACTAAATAAGCGATTCTACTAAAAGGGTAGTTTGCAGGGGTTCACAGTTTATCCTAAGCAGAATTCCTCTTCTGGATTCTCCTCTGGTTGATTCGTGGGGTCCTCGTCCCCGAGAGCTACGTTTTCTGTGTCGATGTTGGCTTCGGTTTCAAGGTCGGCCCTAGTGCGGCTAATGATGAATACCTTTCTGGGAGCACCGTAACTCCCTCAATTATTCGCGCTCCCTTGTTGGCCCATGACCGTAGGGCTTGTGCTCGGGGGCCGTGTGCACTGGAAGCCTTATGTCCTTCTCCCCCGCAGTTGAAGCACCGCAAGGTGTTTCCAAGGCAGTGCTTGCCCCTATGATCCTTATTGCATCTCCGACAAAGGAATGGTCTCGCGTTGGTTTCGTTGTTCCTCGTAGACGATCCTTGATTAGATGGGTTAACCGTCCTTGTGTTAGAGTCATTCCTTGCTCTTTTCACAGGCGGTCCCCCGCCTCCGGTATTCCTCTTGCGGATCTGTTCCTGAACTCCTCGTTGTAGAAGTTGGATCCGGTAGAGGTCGGCGGCGCTGGTGTAAGCCTCGTTAAGGGTTCGGGGTTTGCTTACGATTAGGGCCTTTCGGGCTTCAAAGTTGAGGCTCGTCACAAATTTCTCTATTTTGGTCGTTTCTGTAGGCACCAATTCGGGCGCGAAACGAGCTAGCTTGAGAAATCGTTTTTGGTATTCCATGGCCGTGGCTATCCCTTGTTTTAGGTGGAGGAATTCCTCGTACATGGCTGCCCTTATGTGCGCGGGGTAGAACCGTCCCCGTAGTCGCACTTTTAGGGACTCCCAGTTGAACCCTGGTTCTTGCCTACAAGCAGGTCCTTCGTGGACCCACCAAAGATCGGCTTCGTGTCCAAAGTAGAAGGAGGCTATCTCTACCCGACGTCCCTCCGGGCATTCTACTACCTCGAAGATCTTGTCGAAGGTTCGGATCCATTCTTCGAGGATTGTGGGGTCTTCTACTCCTGAGAATATAGGCGGGCGATGGTTCGAGACTTGGCGAGCTATATCTGAGTTTCCGTTTGGTGGTGGGGGTGGTGGTCGGTTATTTTTATGGAGGATAGCGTTGCTTAGTGTCTAGGCGACCTGAGTCAGTTGCTGTAGGTTATGAACTAGTGATTCGTGGGCGGAGGGTTCAGGAGTCCTGCACTGACTTCTTGTTGGCGCCATTCTGGTGTTCTACAGGGCCAATGTCGATTGTAACGGTAAGTTAGGGGTTTGCATCCTTACCTTGACGCTATTATTATAGGGAATCTTTAAACTAAGCACATGATAGAGTGAGGAGAAGTTAGGCAGACAATGATAGATAAAGTCACAGCCTCACCGCGCATCCTAAGACTCCTAGGTCCTAAGTATTTAAACACCTAGAGTTACGGCTATGCATCCTAAGGTCTCAAACGTAGAGTATTATCCTAGATGTAGCTTAGATTCTTAGGGTCTTACTCTTAACATCGCAAGTATGTAGGTATCTAGCGTTCAAACTTAATGTCCCAAAGTCTTATCCTAAAGGCATTGTCCTAGGCTCGAACTTAGGCTCTGATACCAACTGTAACACCCCTAAATTTCAAGATATTTAAAACTTATAAAATAAAGGCGAATCCATTGATTGAATCCCAAATAGAGCATAAAACTATCCATAAGAGTAGGGGTGCTATGCCACACCTAGGTTTGAGAACCTAGGTGCACAGGCTAAACTAACCAAGCATAAGAAATCCTCAAATCAATATTCAATACAATCCCAAGGCACGCAGGCCAACTACTGAGCTAAGACCAACTAAGCTAAGTCCAAGGCTCTGACTAGCGTGCTCCGAAGCTAAAGCTCATCACCTGAAAAACATTCGGTATAACAACCGTCAGCGAATAATGCTGGTAACCCACTCCAACGCGTCAAGTACAATATAGGTAGATATAAGAAACTCATTTTGAAACTGGAATACATATATACTTACGAGACTCTAGTTTAAATCCAAGATCAAGACTCAGAGCATATTAACAGACTCAATATCATAGAATAATCATAAGAACTAATATGTGTCCTAAACATGCAATGCAAGACATAACAGGCAGATAATCATGCAAATAACGAGTAGAGGCAACTAAGGCATTCAATACAATCGATTAGCAAGTAGTCAACAAAGCACACAATTCATCCTCCAACCTTATACCAAGTTCCAACCTTGTAGCTCCCCTCCGTCCTTATATCAGTTCCAACCTATACCTCCAGGCCACCCTTATATCCCCACCCCTTATACCTCCGGCCAACTACATGCCCCCACCGACGAACCACCTTTCAACCACCAACATATCAAGATGGTGCCGCAGTGCCATTCAATGATCCACACCTCTAGTGCCAATATCAAGGGGTTAGCGCATATAGCTCTAACATGACACCCCAACACTTATAACCTGACCCATGCCTAAAGCAAGCAAGTCGAAGGTGGGTGTGTGCCTTTAGCACAGTCACCGCTATGGCCTGTACCTTTAGTACAATGACCAGGCACAAGTGGTGCCAACCGCCAACAGTTTATTTTCCACCAATCACAATCTCATCATCATCATTATCATCATCATCAGTCACACTGGTCATTGCGTAATGACCACGATACTCATCATAATCCAATCAATTAACACATAATCACATAACAAGCAAGACACAACAACAACGACACGTATCACACATAAAATCCTAGAGCGATGCCTAAAACACCAAACGAGACTCATACACGACAAACGGGGTATGACGCGACACAACGGGATACGGGGAAACATCAAACGGGGAAAAACACCACGAACCACGCCGGGTTTCCAGCGGGTAGGTGGCGGGTGGAGGACAAACCCGGCAGCCACCCGCCGATGGCCGGGTACTATTCCAGTGGGTGGCCGGCGGGCAGACCACCGCCCGCCGGCTGCCCGCTGGAACAGTGAATGCGGGCAGCGGGTGGTCAGTCCCCCCACCTACCCTCCACTGATACACAGGCAACTTTTGGTTCTGGGATCTCTCGTGGAACCCGAAACCATGTCCAAACACATTCAAACACATAACGACAACACCACGTATTCAATTAACGGAATTAAACCAAGAATCACACCAAATACATCCTAACACGATTCCTAAACATGCCAAGATTCAACATAAACCATATAAAGATCCAAGGACATCTGGACTCACAAGAACATCAAGAATTCTATATGCAAAGTCCTAAACACAAGTCCTAGGCTAGACTCAACACCCGATCATGCGAAATCCCACCCAAATATACCAAGAACATCATAATACGAAATCCACGTTATAACCCTAGGGCTCTAGACGTAATCGAAATACAAGATCATTCATATAATTTATCATAGTATCAAGAACGTCAAGATTATCACATAAGCATCAAGATTAACACATAAACATCAAGATTATCACATAAACACCAAGATTATCACATAAACACAATAAAAACCCTAGGCAAAGCTCTATCAAGACTCAAGCACAGAATCATATATCAAAGGAGCCAATGAATAAGATATAGCAAGGAAAATGGGTTTTGTCGAGACATGGGTTACCTCTTAGCCTTAATCAATATCCTTGGTTACTAAGGTTCTTTCTCTAAGATCTTCTTTCCGTGGATTCTCCTACGTTTGATGGCAGGGGGATTCCTCTGTAGGTTTCTCTCTGGGAATACCTTGAGAGGCAGAATTAACTGTGGTAGGGTTTCTAAATGCTTCCCAAGTCCCTATATATAGATTTAGGAGTCCCATCTAGGGTCTGAATAGTAAGTGTAACACCCCGTGTTACGGCCTTCAATCCCGGATTAATTATTTAATTAATTCCGTTAATAATAATTAAAAAGGATTTAATTTTGTTAGGATTCCCTTTAATTAATTAATGTGGTCCACCATGGATTGTGGACCCTTGCCTAAACTAGAGTCTTAAGCCTATTAGGAATAAAGAGAGTAAACCTTTTACTAGTCAGATTCCAATTAGGAATCCTAGACCTATCTATCTATTAGGAATAAAGAAAGTAGGCCTTTACTATTCAGATTATGATTAGGATTCCTGATTCCATAAATAGAGGATTAGAAAGCGTTTAGAATCCACACCACCCATAGTTATATTACACGAAAATATTTCCCGGGAGATTCCCCACCACCAAGCCTAGGGAGATCAATCGGATGAAAATCTTAGAGTAGAACCTTAGTAGCCAAGGATTCTGATTAAGGCTAAGAGGTAACTCATGTCTAACCAAAACCTATTTTCTTTGCTATAATCCTCTTCTTTGGCTTCCTCTATATGCTTGTGTCTTGATATGATAATTGCGATGTGATCTTGATGATTGATGAGATGAATTTATGTGTGATCTTGATAACCTTGATGATGATAAGAGAATCTTGATGATTGTATGATATTCTTGATAAGTCTTGATGTTTCTTGATTTTAAAGAAAAACTATGAATTTGATAATTTAAATATGATTAGAGCCCTAGGTTGAATTATGAATTTCGTATTGGGATTTTCTTAGTATATTTGGGTGGGAATTCACATGTTCGGGTGTTGATTATGTTTAGAAGTCATGATAGGTTGTGTTCCACGTGATTGTTGCTTTTGATCCGTTAATTGCTTACGTGGTGTCATTATTTGCGTTTAAAAGTGTCTAAGTATGGTTTCGGGTTCCACAAAGGATCCCGGGACGTTTATTTTGATAAAGAGTCAGTGGGGGGTAGGGGGACCCGCCACCTACCCGCTGCCCAAAGAGACGCCGTCGGCAGCGGGCAGCCGGCGGGCAGGCGACTGCCCGCGAGGCACCCGCTGCCCGGAAGTCTGTCGCCGGCGGGTGGCCTTCCACCCACCGGCTACCCGCTGGTTCGTTGCCCACTCCGAGACTTTGGCTTCCCCGTTTGATGTTCCCCAATCCCCGTGGTGTCCAAACAAACCCCGTTTGTTGTGCATGAGTCTAGTTTGATGTTCCGGGTGCCATTCGTAGGATAAAAGAGTCTTATGTATTGCATGATAGTTGAATCGGTAACCCGTTGGCCTAGGTGGAAGATGTATGAATCCCTTAGGACTATTCTTAGTATGTGAATGATCACACGTAAGTTTCTTTATACGTCTCCCCCTTCCCAATGTGCTAATACGTGCTACTATGTGTTATGTGATGCATGATACCCCAATTTGGTTGCGATCAAATGGGTTGTTCCTGAGCTGCGGTTCAGAAGTTGGCTGCGGTCAAATTGGTTACTCATGAGCTGTGGTTCATTCTCCTAGCTGCGGTCAGTGATTCACTTCTTGGGTTACAGGCCACATGGGCCTCGTGTGCTACGGTCCACCGACTGAATCGCGCCAGCGGTGTGTAGGGCCACTAGCCTGAGGAAGGCCATAGCCCACCGAATGAGTGATCAAGCGGTGTGTAGGGATATGGTCGGCTGTGATCCACCGAGTGATGGGCCAGCGGTGTGTAGGGTCGTAGTCTCCGAGGATCATCGCCCACTGAATGAGTCCCTCAGGCGGTGTGTAGGGCTTGATCCGCTACGATCTACCGATTGTGCTCGTCAACGGTGTGTAGGGTCGTAGTCCCCAAAAAGAGGATCGCAGTCCACCGACTGAGCGCGTCAGCGATGTGTAGGGCTGTGATCCGCCGTCGAACTATCGGCGGTCTATTCGGTTGGTTGCAATCAACCCCTTCATGCTGCGGTATGAGGTAGGGTGCTGTGAGGCCGTGTTAGTGCTATATGCACTAACCCTCATGTTCGGGGCATGCGATTGGTCCCGTGGCGCCACCAAAGTGTGCTTATGTGACATGAATGATGATGATGTGATTGATTTGAAAGAGAACTATGACCTTAGATACATGTTCTTTATGATACTGCCTTTATATAACTGTTTATCGTTGATTAATGTGCTTATCCCTACCTGTCGAGTCTATTCCTGGTTTTAAAGCTAGAGTCTCCTAAGTATATATCTTCCTGCTTCAAAATGGTTTTCATATATATATATATATATATATATATATATATATATATATATATATATATATACCTATATTGTATTTCAACGCGTTGGAGTGGGTTACCAGCATCATTCGCTGAATAGATATATTTGGCTTTCAGGCACAGATGAGTAGACCCCGGAGCGCGCTAGAGATCCGAAGCGTAGATTAGCTAGTACCCTTTTTGCCTTCGTGCCATGATTATGTATTGACATTGCTTTGAGGATATTTAGTTAGTTTAGCCTGTGCATCTGAGTTCTCCAGCTTAGATGTGGCATAGCACCCCACACTCTTATGTTTGGTTTTGGGATTTAATGAGAATTTACCTTTATTATATAAGTTTTAAAAGTTTCAAAATTTCGGGGTGTTACAGTAAGGGTCCACTTATCTTATTTCTTATAGGATTAAGGATTTGGTTTAAGGATAGGGTCCATGATCCACGGTGGGCCACATCAATTAATTAGAGGGAATCCTAACCAAATTAAATCCTTTCTAATTATTATTAACAGAATCAATTAAATAATTAATTCGGGGTTAGAGGCCGTAACACGGGGTGTTACACCATGGTTAGAATTTCATTAGTGATAATGGAACTCTTGGTTCAACTCCATGTTTTTGGGATTTGATACCATTCGTTTGTCCAAAGACGGGATTTTAAACCCCGAGATTTGTAAAAGGCACGACTTAGCGTTTTTAATTAATCCGAGGGCGAAGTAAGAGAATTAATTAACTAACTAATTTTATTAATAGAAATACGGAAATCCTAAGTAATCGAGCTAAGTAAAGGGGCGGTTTACAATGGTTTGCTCACCTTAACCTAGACAAAATTCTTCTTCCAGGTTTTCTTCTAGTTGGTTCATGGGGTCTTCGTTTTCCCCGGCTACCCCTTCGGTGCCGATTCCGGCTGTGTCTTCGAGGTCGGCTTGGGTGCGGCTGATGACAAACACCTTTCCGGGTGCCCCGTATGTAACACCCCGTGTTACGACCCTCGTATCCGGACTAATTATGAAATTTATTCCATTAACATATAATTAAAAAGGATTTAATTAGGCTAGAATTCCCATTAATTAATTAGAATGGTCCATAGTGGATCATGAACCCTCATCCTTAAACCAAGTCCTTAATTCTACAAGGAATAGGAAAACTGGACCTTCACTATTCATATTCTAGTAAGGACTCCTGAATCTATATATAGGGGATTAGAAAGCATTTAGAAAACCAACCACAATTAATCCCACTACACGAGATATTCCCCGAGGAAACCTAGCAAGGGGATTTCCCGCCACCAAACTTAGTGGAACTCATTGGAAGGAGACCATAGAGAAGAACCTTAGTAGCCAAGGATATTAATTAAGGCTAAGAGGTAATCCATGTCTTACAAAACCTATTTTCCTTGCTATATCTTAATTATTGGCTCCTTTGATAATCTTATGTGTGATTATGTGATTGAGTCTTGATAGAGCCTTGCTTAGGATTTATATCGTGTTTATTTGATAATCTTGATGTTCTTGATATTGTGATTGATTATATGTGTGATCTTGTATTTTAATTATGTCTAGAGCTCGTCCCTAGGGTTTGTATCGTGAATCTCATTGTTGTGATGTTCTTGGTATATTTGGGTGGGATTATGCATGATCGGGTGTTGAGTCTAGCCTAGGACTTCTATTTAGGACTTTGCGTATAGATTTCTTGATGTTCTTGTGGTTCCGGATGATCCTAAACGTTATGTGATTGATGTGGAGTCTTGGCATGTTTAGGAATTGTGTTAGAACGTATTTAGAATGATTCTTGGTTCAATCTTCGTTAATTGAATCCGTGGTGTTGTTGTTATGTGTTGGACAGTGTATGGACACGGTTTTGGGTTCCACGAGAGATCCTGGGACCGAAAAGTTTCCTGTGTATCAGTGGGGGATAGGTGGGGGCATGTCACGCCCCACTTCTAGGACATGACCCGGCCGTACCGTTACATGAAAACTTGTAACAATACGAAGCCTAACCTCACGTATCTCTCGAAACCTTCATAACAACACTTAAATACATAACAATTCCACAACCCAAAATGACAAAATATAAGCAACTAGTTCTTCCCAAAAGCTCATTAAATCCACACACAAATTTTTACAATCATGAGTAGTATGTCCAAAATACATCACAAGCACAACGGGTTACCAAAAATACAAGGGTCAAAGGAAATATCCAAAAGAAACAAACATTCGTGATAAACTCCAACACTAGGACTAAGTCTCCTAGTTTCAAAAGTCACCTTCGAGACTCTGTCACTTGTGCTCATGCTATTCACATGTCCTTACTACTCTGAAACATGAGAAAATAAAATACAAATAATGAGCTAATGCCCAGTAAGTGATACTCCTCTCAACCCCAGATCAAATAACCCCAAAATAATACAAAAAGCTTTAGAGTAATAACTCGATGCAAAACTCGATCTTTAAACTATATCGAAGTCATAATATACTTTCATCATACTATACACAAGTTCACAAAGCAAGAAACTTTAGCTACATGGGCATCAACAATATTTCATAATACAATACTTTCAAAAGCACAAACCATACCTTAACATATGACTCATTGGCAACCTACAACCACCATTATATTCTGTGGCACATGCCATTATCGGTATAATGGTTCAAAAAGACTCGGCGGTTCGGAATGAGTCAGGCTCGACGATTCAGAATGAGCCGGATGGAACGTTCCAACAAATAATTCAAAAGACTCGACAATTCGGAATGAGTCAAGCTCGACGATTCGGAATGAGCAATTAGGAACGTTCCAAGCCAAACAAAACAAACAACAAAATGTAGGTTGCCTCATGAGTTTGATCAAATACTCAAAATAGTTCTTACAATCAAATAGCCCGATGTAGCAAAAAATCATTTCCTTAAAATCACATAACAAAGTACATATTCCCAAAATAGATAATAAGTTTATCAAGCTAAGAAATATACAAGGTATAAACCATTCTCAAAATAATAGTTTTCTTAGTACATAACTCTTTATAAATCATAGAATGGTTTATTAAACCAAAGTAATTTCAAGGGTTTGAAATGGCTTAGTTGGAAAGAACTTAATTAATAAGCGTAAGGTTAAGAGTTTGAGTCTCACTTTAAATAAATAATTTGTTTTATGAGTATATATTACATATATAAAACAAACATAAGGCATATAGCAAGCAAAATCAAACCCAAGACCAACCACCACCAGCACAGCAGCCATAAACCATTCTACCATCACTACACATTCAGATAATTTCAGTCAGAAATCTATAATAGAACATCTCCTGTCCAAAAAAACACAACTCTCACAAACCAGAAACATTTTCAGACCAATACTCAACATTTCCCGGGCAAAAACAGAATTCTGAAACACAGTTCTGCCAGATATTTCCAGTCTAAAAAACCCAATTCAAAATTTCAATATAAAACCCCAAAACACAAGTTTAATTTATAGATAGGGCAAAAATGATTTCCGGAGACAAACACTTACAAACTTCAGTTTAGCATTTCAGACCCAAAACATATCATAGTCCAAATTTTGTTTTAATTCATACTAACCCTTAAATGGAAATTCAAGTAGTAGAGATTATTCCATAATAAGTTATGGGTTTTGCAAAATAAGGAGAGAAGAGTTAATCACTTACCTAAAAACATCCAAATCTTAGCTATTAAGCTCGCCCAAATACTCTTTGTCAAAATCCCTAATATTTTCAAACATTAATCTTAGGGCTCAAATGATAAACCCAACTTAAAGAGTGAAATATAGAGGTCAAACTTACCTAGAATACTCCAATAGCTTTGAGATCTAAGCTTGAAGAAGATGGAGATCAAAGCTCCAAGGTTTTTCCTTCCCCTATCTCTCTCTAGTTAGCTCCCCTTATCTTCTTCCAAATGAAATGTTTATCCAAGACCAAAGTGGTTCCTTAACCTTTAAGGGTAAAGAGGGGTAATTTAGTAAATTCATCCAATATCAATTTTAATAACCTTTGACTTGTTGACCTATTTTAATAACATAGGTATATTTTTATTTCTAAGATAGTGGGTATTACAGGGCATGAGTACCCGCCACCTACTCGCTGCCCCGTTGCCCCCTTTCCAGCGGGCAGCTGGCAGGCAGGCGACTGCCCGCCGGGCACCTGCTGGAACTGTAGGCCGTCGCTGGTGGGTGGTCCTCCACCCGCCGCCCACCCGCTGGAAATTTATGGTGGGTCGTGATGTTTTTCCCCGTTTGGTGTTTCCCCGTGTCCCGTTGTGTCCCGTTGTACCCCGTTTGTCGTATATGAGTCTCGTTTGATGTTTTGAATACCGTTCAAGGAATTTATGTGTAGTGCGTGGCATTGTTGTTATGTCTTGATTGTTATTGATTGTGTATGTGTTGATTGATTGGGTGATGATGAGTATCGTGGTGATTGCGCAATGATCGGTGTGACTGATGATGATGAAATTGTGATTGGTGGAAATGAATTATTGGCGGATGGCATAACGAGTGCCCAGTCATTGTACTAAAGGTACAGGCCTAGCGGTTACTGTGCTGAAGGCACAAACCCACCTTCGACTTGTTTGCCGTTGAGCATGGGTCAGGTTATAAGTGCTGTGGTGCTATGTCGGGGCTATATGCGCTGACCCCTTGGTATTGGCACTAGAGGTACGGATCATGCGAATAGCACTGCGGCGCTATCTTGATATGTTGGTAGTTTTTGTTGGTGGTTTGTCGGTGGGGGCTTGTAGTTTCCCGGAGGAATAAGGGAGGCGATATAAGGGTGGCCTGGAGGTATAGGTTGGAACTGATATAAGGACGGAGAAGAGCCACATGGTTGGAACTTGGTATAAGGTTGGAAAATGGATTGTGTGCCTTGATGATTACTTGTTAATTGATTGTCTTTGAATGCCTTTGTTATCTGTATCTGCTATTATATGCCTACCTGTCCATTTTGTCTTGTAACGTGTTCCTAGGGCGCCTGCTAGTCTTTATGATTGTTTTATATTGTTGAGTTTGTTGTTATGTCTTGACTCTTGATCTTGGATTTAAATTAGTGTCTCGTAAGTATATATGTATTCCAGTTTCAAAATGATTTCTTATGTCTACCTATACTGTACTTAACGCGTTGGAGTGAGTTACCAGTATTATTCGCTGACGGTTGTTACACTGAATGTTTTTCAGGATTAGTTGAGTAGCTTCGGTGCGCGCTAGTTGGATTCGTGGACTTAGTTTAGATAGTTATAGTTTGATGAGATGGCATGCGTGCCTTGATTTGTATTTGGATATTAATTACGCTCTGTTAGTTAGTTTAGCCTGTGCATCTGGGTTTTCCAGCTTAGGTGTGGCATAGCACCCCGACTATCATATTTAGTTTATCCTCTGTTTGGAAATTAATGTTAGACTTGCCTTTATTCCATAAGTTTTAAAGTTTTAAAATTTAGGGGTGTTACAGTTGGTATCAGAGCCTAAGTTCGACCCTAGGATAAGACCCCTACGGACAAAACTTTAGGGCACTAAGTTTGGACACTAGGGACTTAAGTACATAGGATCTAGGGAGCTTAGGACACGCGGTGAGGCTGTGAGTTTATCTAACGTTATCTGCTTAACTTCTCCCTAATCTATTCTGTGCTTAGCTTAAGAGTCCCCCATAAATTATAGCATCAAGGTAAGGATGTGAGTCCCTAACTTACCACTACGATCAGGTGTTGATCCTGTAAACAACAGAATGGCACCGATAAGGAGTCAGTCAAGAACCTCGGAGCCTTCTGCCCAAGATTCGCTAACTCAGAACCTACAACAATTGACTCAGGTCGCCCAAACACTGAGCAACGCCATCCTCCATAACAACAACCGACCACCGCCGCCAAATGGAAACTCAGATGTAGCTCGCCAAGTCTCGAATCATCGCCCGCCCATCTTCGCAGGAGAAGAAGATCCCACGACCCTTGAAGAATAGATCCGAACATTCGACAAGATCTTCGAGGTAGTGGAGTGCCCGGGGGGACGCCATGTGGAACTAGCCTCATTCTATTTCGGACACGAGGCTGATCTTTGGTGGGTTCACGAAGGACCTGCATGTAGGCAAGAACCGGGATTCAACTGGGAATCCTTGATGGCACGATTACGGGGACGGTTTTACCCCGCACACGTAAGGACAACCATGTACTAGGAATTCTTCCACCTGAAACAAGGGACGATCACAGTCATGGAATACCACAAACGATTTCTTGAGCTGGCCCGTTTCGCACCTGAACTGGTGCCTATTGAGGCGACTAAAATAGAGAAGTTTGTGGCTGGCCTCAACTTCGAAGCTCGAAAGGCTCTAACCGTAAGTAAGCCCAGAACCCTTAACGATGCTTACACCAGCGCTGCCGACCTTTACCGGATCCAACTTCTACAACGGGGAGTTCGAGAACAAATCCGGAAAAGGAATGCCGGAAGTGGGGGGACCGACTGTGAAGAGAACAAAGAACAACTCTAACATAAGGGCGGTCAATCCACCTAATCAAGGACCGCCTATGAGATACAACGAAGCCAACGTAAGACAATTCCTTTGCAGAAGGTGTAATAAAGACCATAGGGGCAAGGATTGCCTCGGAAACGCCTTGCGGTTCTTCAACTGCGGGGGAGAAGGACACAAGGCCTTCCAGTGCACCCAACCCCCGAGTGTGAAGCCTATGGTCGTGACCCAACAAGGAAACCCACACAATCGGGGAAATTACGGGGCACCGGGAAAGGTGTTCGTCATTAGTCGCACCCAAGCCGACCTCGAAGCTGAAGCCGGGACCGACGCAGAAAACGTAGCCTTAGGAGACGAGGACCCTACAAATCAACTGGAAGAGAATCTAGAAGAGGAATTTTGTCTAGGATAAATAGACTATGAACCCTTGTAAACTACCTTTTATTAGAATCGCTTACTTAGTTCGACTATTTAGAATCCCCATACTTTTATTAAAAATCAAGATAATTAGTTCAATCAGCTTAAATTCCTCTTACTCCGCCCCTCGAATTAAATAAGGGACTAAGTTTGTGCCTCCCACAAATTACGAATCTCGAGACCAACATTCGGTAAAACCGAAGGGTATGACTAGAACGCCTAATCGGAACGCTTGTCACCCTGGAACGAACAAGTGATGGGAAGTCCTCAAAAGCATAAAAAAAAGTGCACTAAAGGACTAATGTACTTAATAATAGGAATTGAACCCTAGACCTCCCATTTACAAAACCAAACACTTAACTATTTAACCATAAGTATTTCTTAAAACCTTAAGGGAACAAAACCTTCTTAACCCCCTCCAAATCCCTAAAACCCACAAAATCCCCAAATCAAAAATCCTTCTTCCTCCCTTCCTTATTCTTTTCTCTCTCTCTTTCTCTCCTTCCCTCTCTCCCCACCACTCCAGCCGAGCCACCCCCATACAACCGCCGACCTCCCGCCCATCGCCCGTCCACCGCCACCGGACGAACCTAGCCGGCGCACCGCCACAGCCGTCACGCCACCACCAGCCACCTCGCAGCCATCCACTCGCGACGCCCTGGCCGGCGCGACACCGCCCCGTACGTAGCAAAGACCAGGCAACCGCCGCACCACCACGCCGGCAGCATCCTACGCAAGAACCCCCACCCAAAAACGCCGGTCGCCACTGGAAAATCTCACTGGAAAGTTTGCAAGAAAAATCCACCCCGCACCCGTAGCCACCTCCTGAAATCCTACGATGCCGAAGAAGCCCACTAATGCCCGAGTCCCAGAGTGGAACAATGCCGACTACACGGTGATTGGAGGTAAAGCACTTGAACTCGACCAATTCTCTCCGGAGTTGGTTGATATGCTTAAATTCCAAGGCCTATTGGATACATACCTCACAATAAAAGGGGATACGTATCCCGAGTTGGTGAAGGAATTCTATTGCCACTTGGTAGCCACCAAACGCGGGGACAAAGTGGAGATCACCTCTAAAGTCCGGGGCAAGGAAATAGTGCTAACCGAGGCCCGTCTGGCCAAGTTTCTGAAATTGACCACCACGGGTGTGTCAGATTATGACCGAAAGGCATGGGCAGTACCCGAGACATAGGGTACGAGGATTACCTTGGTTATTTGTTGGGAAGAGAAGGCGGTTTCACTTCGGCCACGAGGCCAATCAAGAAGTTGCTAACCGTCGAGCAGATACTGCTAGTCATGATTGTATCCGACAGCTTGTTGCCCACTAACAACAAGAGCAAGGATGTGGGAAGCTTGGAATGCACCTTTGCCTATTTTCTTAAGCATAAGGTCAAGTTCAACCTACCCGCTCTTATGTTGAAGCACTTGGAATTCTGTAAATCTAGCAACCGGCTCAGTTTACCCTACGGGATGATCCTGAGTTGGATCATGGAAAGGAAAGGGGTGGACATAAGCTGGACTAAAGCCAGACGCATGAGTGGAATGGTTTTCAATGCTCAAAACCTCCGCCACAACAACATCTACCATGTCGGAGAGGGACAGTACATCTCCCTCGAAGAGGTTTGCCTGAAACCCCCAGAAGAGCGACGAATGCTAGTAGATCAGTTGGACATCTCAAACAAGAAAATGAAACGGGCAATGCAAGAAAGCGAGGAGCAAGAAGAGGAGAGTGAGCCTAGCCAACCTGAACCCGCACCGGGGAGGGGAAACACGGAAGACCGAGACGAGAGATCCACCAATGAGCGCATCCTCGCGCAGCTCATGAGGCAGAATCGGATCATGGATGAGGGGTTCTCGTCCTTGATTCTTGCGACGAGCTCGCTGGATAGGAGAGTAGCGGCGATCGAGACCATGCTTGGCAGCGTGGAGCTTCAAGCTCGGGGACAGGAAACCAAGGTATACCCGAAATCTCAAATCCTTACCTATCCCCCGACCTAATCGACCCCATCCCACACTCATTACTCCCGTCCCACGCTCGTACCCCCATCCCTAGCCTAGGACTTGTATTTAGGACTTTGGGTATAGATTTCTTGATGTTCTTGTGGTTCCGGATGCTCCTGAACCGTTATGTGATTGATGTGGAGTCTTGGCATGTTTAGGAATCATGTTAGAACGTATTTAGAATGATTCTTGGTTTAATCTTCATTAATTGAATCCGTGGTGTTGTTGTTATGTGTTGGACGGTGTCTGGACAAGGTTTTGGGTTCCACGAGAGATCCCGGGACCGAAAAGTTGCTTGTGTATCAGTGGGGGGTAGGTGGGGGCATGAGTACCCGCCACCTACCCGCTGCCCCTTTGCCCCTTTTCCAGCGGGCAGCCGGCGGGCAGGCGACTGCCCGCCGGGCACCCGCTGGAACTATAGGCCGCCGCTGGCGGGTGGAGGACCACCCGCTGGCATGTGTCGTTTTCTACATACAAGGAACACCCGCTTCATACAAATTCCTAGAACGATACTCAAAACATCATATGAGACTCATAAACATCAAACGGGGTACAATGGGACACGGAGAAACAACAGACGGGGAAAAACAGCCCACCGCACCACCACATTCCAGCGGGTGGGTGGCGGGTGTAGGACCACCCGCCGGTGGGCAGTCACACTTCCAGCGGGTGCCCGGTGGGCAGTCGACTGCCCGCTGGAATCGAGCAGTCAGGGCCGCGGGTAGGTGCCGGGGGTTCGCTCCCCCCACATACTCCCCATTGCTACGATGGTAAATATTCAGTTCGGTGTTCGTTTGTGGAACCCAAAACATGTCCAAACACATTCCAACACGTATCAACAACAACACAGATTCGATTAACAAAGATTGAACGAAGAATCATTCCAATTACATTCTAACACGATTTCTAAACATGCCAAGACTCGACATCAAGCATATAACGGTTCAGGAGCATCCGGAACCTCAATAACATCATGAAATCTATATGCAAAGTCCTAAAGACAAGTCCTAGACTAGAATCAACACCCGAGCATGGTTAAAGCCACCCAAGAATACCAAGAACATCACAACACGAGAATCATAATATAAACCCTAGGGACAAGCTCTAGACTTAATTAAATACAAGATCATATCAATAACCACACAGGGCCATCAAGAATATCAAGAATAGCAATAATTCACCATATAAACCTAAAGACAAGCTTTAACAAGGTATACATACAAAATCACACAATCAATCATTCAATCGGAGCCAATCAATAAACAATAGCAAGGAAAATAGGTTTTGTAAGACATGGGTTGTAACACCCCCGATTTTACCAACATTTTTAAAACTTAATATTCAACGATAAATAACTAATCATCAAAGCAAACAAAAGCGGAAGCTATTTAAAATCGGAAAGCGTTATGCCACACCCATAAACCATGGGTGCACAGGCTAGGTCTACAACAATCCATCAAAACAGTATATTGTCTAAGGCACACAGGCCACGTCTAACTAAGGTTCACAGGCTCAAAACAAAGCAACTAGAGGGAGGGAACTACACTAGCTTCCGACAACGACTAGCGCGCTCCACAACTAAACAAAACCTGTAAAAGATAAGGGATAACACCCGGTTAGCGAATAATGCTGGTAACCCATCAATACGCGTTAAATAGCATAGTATAGATAGATATAATCAAAAGCGTTTGAGACTGAGGAATACAGTATGTACCATTTAAAAACCAAGAGAGGGAATTAACATCAAAGACTCATCACACTCTCAACAAGAACGAGGATCATAAACCTCAACTAGACCACAAACCGCAACAACAAGAGACAACTCAACTCAAGATGCACCCTATCATTCACAAGGTAGAATACATCAAACACATGCTCATGAGCAAGGGGATCACACAATCACATAATGACAATTTCATGTATCAAGTTTCATAGTTCCAACCTTATGCCCGACTCCAACCTTATGGCTACCCCCGACCTTATAACTAGTTCCAACCTTTACCTCCTAGTGCCACCCTATACTTCTGAGTCCAACCTTATTCCACCTGGGACCGTCGTCCCCCACCAATCCTTACCACCAATCAGAATCGTATTACCACCGATCTCGTGAGCAAAGCTCAATAATATTACCACCAATCTCAATCATAATCACACACAGTCATCATTATCATCAAGAAGATTGAGGCTCATCAATTGCCCAATCAAGTATCAACAAAGGGTACAACGACTTGCACAAGATCACATCATAAGGATCAATCAAGAGACTTTAATGAAGACATGAAGCAATACTCAACAACAAAGGACTACAACCCATCATCAAAATGATTGAAACCGCAAGTTGCCAACCCCAACAAGAAAGAACAAACACACATACTAGCAAAACATCATCAAACTAGCATGCTCATCAAACGGATAAACCAAAAGGGTTCCAACGAACCTTCAAGACTCATATTAGCCCAACGAATCACAAAGTTGGACCCTTAGCACGATTCAAGACACCAAATCCTAACATGGATTCCTAACACATCGTTCTAGACATACGAAACATCAAGAAGACTCACAAATAGCTCAATAATTCAACAACGGAGGTCAAAATATCAATACCAAGAAGAAAAGAATCGCGGGGAACAAATCCCCACAAAAATCACATGTGTTCCCCGCGGGTGGGGCCACGGGTAGGCCCCCACCCGTGGGCCTGCCCGCGGGGTACATACCCTGGATCACCACGTTCCCCGCGGGTAGGCTACTGCCCGCCACTCCGCCTGCGGGGTACACCTGTACTTCACAATTTCCCTTCGGGGAAAATCATCAACAAAGCCAAGTTCAAGTCCAAAACATCCAAAATCTCACACACAACAAAAATATGACTTGAACCCAAGAAATAGCCAAGCAATGGCATTCAAGAAACCTAAATACAAGCTCTAAACATGCATCGCCACAAGATCATGCATCAAATCTCACAAATCACATCAAGAACATCAAATAGAAGCCAATAATCATCATTTAAGTAAGAAAATAGGTTTTGTATAGCATGGGTTACCTTTGTAGCCTAACAACTTCTCCTTTCCACCCTCTTAAGCCTTTCTTAGAGCTCTTCTTCCTCACCAACTTCTTACACAAACCAAAACACAAGAAAGATTCTAACTTTAGATAAAGACACCCAAAAGATGGTTAAAAACACTAAAAAACTAAGAACCTTACCCTTTCCTATGCTTAGGAAGAAGAAAGTAGGAATCTTGAAGGAGGATCTTGCAAGGCTAGGAGGTTCACCTTCTTGCTTGAAGAATAAGCTAGGTTTTTCTTAGATAGATGTTGGAGTGTTTGTGGCTTAGGCTTGGATGATGAATGAATGAAATGTCTTGCTAGGGATGGCTTGAACAACCATTCATGGGTGAAAAGCCACTTTTACCCTTACTAAGGTTGGAAAGACAAGGGGGCACGGGTACAAACAATAAGGCACAAGGTACACTCAATAAACTTAAGTGACTAGTCCAATTCTAGTCCATCGACTATTAAATTTCAGGATTTTTAGAAATGGATTAGCAAAGAAAGCTTTGATTAATTCCTCAATTAATCCTCAATTAGTATTTAGATTTACGGGGTGTCACATGGGTTACCTCTTAGCCTTAATCAATTTCCCTTGGCTACTAAGGTTCTTCTCTAAGATTCTCCTCCAATTGATCTCCCTAGGCTCGGTGGTGGGGAATTCCTTTGCTAGGTCTCCTCGGGGAATGTCTCGAGTGGTAGAATTAATCATGGTAGGGTTTCTAAATGCTTTCCAATCCCCTATATATAGATTCAGGAGTCCAAACTAGAATCTGAATAGTAAAGGCCCACTTTCCGTATTCCTAACAAGATTAAAGGCTTGATTAAGGATAAGAGTCCATGATCCATTGCGGACCACACTAATTAATTAAGGGAATTCTAGCCCAATTAAATCCTTTTTTATTATATATTAACAAAATTAATTCCATACTTAACCCGGACTTGGAGGCTGTAACACGGGGTGTTACAAATGGTCCCTGCCTAGGGCCATTGGCTAGCTCCGTAAGCTAGTCTGGTGCACAGACAGTGTGCACCAGAAGGTTTTCTTCACCACCTGCAACCATTTTTTAGCAATTCAACACTCCCAAATCCTCAACAACACTTCATAGATCAACAATAGATCACTTAATAGCTCAACAACATCAATAATCTAGCATTTCTAAGCATTTTTACTAACATTTTGACTTCACAGAGCCATAAATAAAGAGGTGGGAGTCCATGGGTTATACCTTTTTTTGCCTCTTCTTCTTGTGTTGTTCTCCCCTTCTTCTCAACTCAGACAACACCTAAACTCTCCAAACAAACCACACAACCAAACTTAAGGGAGTAATCTCAGAGATTGGAAGAAAAGGAGATATAAGGAAAGGATGGAAATGGATGGATGAAAATGAAGTGAGAAACCATACTGTTATTTTGCTTCTTCTTGTAAATGAAAGCTCAGACTTGGTAGGGAGTCAAAGAGAGAGATCAGGAATGAGCATATGAGATAATTAAGTTCATAAAGGGTGCAAAACCCTAGGAAATTCTCTCATGATTGGTGGATGGCAAAATGGTAATTTGGTGGTTGTTCAAAAAATATCATACCAAAAAGGGTAGAGTCTTGTAGTTCACCAAGCTACATGGACCAAGGTCTAGAATTATAGTTTTAAATGGTTTTGGGGTCAAAATGCATTTTTCCAAAAATACTTTCTAGACAACCACTTAGTTTATTAGGCTTCTCAGATTTCTCCCGGTTTCACTCAGATTGACTTTTGGATCAAAAACTTGGTACGCAATGTACCTGAGAATTTAGGATTTTAGAAATAAAATAAGTCCCAGTGTTGAATTTATCTAAAATGTAGCTCAAAATAGTTAATTCAAACACCGTTTTCATTACAAAATTTTGGTAGAGTGAAAAAACGGCTATTTTGGAATTTCTTAAAACCGAATTTATAAAATTAAATTTTGGGTTGTCACATTCTACCCTCCTTAAAAGAAGTTTCATCCTCGAAACATAGGTTAGACGGACAGATTTCCTTAAAACAGAACCTTTCTTGAAGAAGGTAAGAATTTCAAGAATTGGCTTAGGAGTTTTCTCGGATTGCTTAGAAGAAATGGAATCTCTGAGTTCCAAAAAAGCAGCCAAACAACTAAGGTTCTAAGCTTAATCTAACTACTAGAACTCACTAACTCAAAGTTTCCTTGTTACTTCTCCTATTCTCATCGTTCTTACTGCTTCTTCAATCTCGGCACTTTGAACTTCTACACTTCTTGCATTAAAATTTTAGTGTGTTTCATAAACACCTTTCCTCTTACTCAATAGTATCTTGTTATTCTTCTCTAGGGTCCGATACCCACAATTCAATCTAATATAGATCATAACATCTCTTGCTTGAAGTGTTACACACTTTCTTACTGACAATTTACCTTCCTCACTCATCACTGGTGTGATACATGTATCAAGATCCAACTCTTATGACACTATCAATAAAGTGATCATATTCTCATTAATAACCCCAATCTTTATTATCTCATAATCTCGTCTTTCCTACCATGCATGATAGCGTATCTTAGAGGTAGTTCACTCGATTGGTCCACTTAGTGTGGTCTAACTGAATCTTAGTTCTCTTTTACTATAGGTTAACCATAGTAACTTTCTTCAATCTGAACCGATGTATTCCTGTTATGATCTCCTTCATGATCATAACTTAACAGATTAACAATTACTTTATCCAAAGATTCTTGATGATACTTAACTATCATTTACTTCATCTGTCACGCAATTCAGGGTGGAGTTTTGTGCCTCCAATAACAGAAGATCTTAACTATCCTTGTTACTTTTACCAATTTGTCACTTACCTCTTAATAGTCTTGTTCATATTCTCTACTTCAAGAGAATTCACACGCGATGAATCACGATCATACTTCTTCAACACGCTTAAAATACTTATCCACTTTAGTTGACATTGTCAACCTACAAGTCTCTTTTTCCCCAAATCTTTTCCAAGACTTCTTGGGTTTCCATAAACTCCAAGTTTTGATTTGCTTTTCTTACTGATCTTCATCACTTCCCTTTCAGACGAAGCTCTTGGCAACACTTTCTTTCATGCCTTAGCCACGATACATCCTTTCAAAAGTTCTTTGATACAATGTCTCATTCCCTTTCAAGAGAATCCAATGATTGAACCAATTCTTCAGATTTACTTCCACCAAACTTAGTCTTTAATCATTCCATTATTCTATCATGAATTCAACTACCTCTTGTTTCATTCTCATTACTATAATTCTTCCTTAAGTTCTCACATATCTTATCATCCCTAAATCTACATTCTTTTACATGTCCCTTCTTACTTAATTCATTCCTTAGTTTCTTCACACTTCATAGGATCTTACAACTTATTTACAGTGTTTCTTCCTATCTTCATGAATCTTAATGTCCAATGTTACTATTCATTATCTTAAACTGCACTCTTTCGGAGTTTACAACTCCTAGCTCATCCCTTCATATTTCTCGAGGATAAAAGGAATTGTCTTACTTTTGTGTAATCCAAGCTTAAGTTTTAATTCTCTATGATTCAAGTTAAACTTTTATTCTTTGAGTTTAACCTTTGAAGGTCTCTTCACCATCAACCCAAAAGCATAAAAGTCACAGAGAGTTGAAATTACAAAATCAACTATGTTACTTAAACAGGTATGGCGTTCATTAGGAGTGTGCATGTCTCCACGCCATCAACCATCACTTGAGCTCCACACATCAGCTGTTTATTACTGCCGCTACTTGGTTCTTGGTTTTCCTTCCTACTTCTCTTGTTCTTGTTATCGTCGAAGTTGTCCCTTCTTTCACTCTTGTCATTCTTGTTCCTAGACTGGTTACTATAAGATCTTTTCTTCAACTGATGTCCTCTCTCGTTAGGTCTTTGACCTAAGGTGTTCCCTTTTGGTTTGCGTAGCATTCAAAGGCTCGATGCCCAACCTTTCCACACCTAATGCACCTTATTGGGTTCCCTCTACAATTGGTTCTTGGGTGATCCTTCCCGCACCTCTTACAATGGTAGTGTCTTCCTCAATTCTCATTCTTCCTTACTATACTTGGGCCTTGACTTGGGCGATCTTTTCCGTCCACCGTGCCATGGTTTCCTTGAAAACCCTTGACTTGATCATGATGGCTAAGTCTTGACTTCTTCTCTACTTGTTTCACGTCTTCTTTAGCTTCTCTCTTGCTGTGGCTTTTGCGTGCTTTCTTGAATCTGATGTGCCCCGAGGGCAAGAAGATCCGTTCCATGAATGCTCTGAATCCAAACGTTGCTTCTTGGCACCATCACGAAACTATATGAACTTCACCTAATCACTAACGTTTGCCTCATTCTATATCTTTACGCATGACAAAGGCACAGAAACAGGATGCAAGTATAACTCTTATACTTGTCACATAACTTTCAACTTTCAGCTTTCAACTTCTAACTTTTAACTTCTAGCTTTCCACTTTTTAACTTTTATTTTCTCAAAGGTAAGGCTCACAACAAGTAAAACACACTAACAAACATAAGTATAAGCTATTATACTTCTTACTTTAACAACTTTCACAGAGTTTCTCTTTCAAACTTTAGCTTTCGAAGTTTCAACTTCTAGCTTTTTCTTTCAACTTTCAACTTTAAGCTTTTCACTTTCAATTTTTAACTCTTAGCCCTTGGCTTTTACTTCTACTTTCAACTTTAAACTCTTGGTTTTTCACTTTCAATTTCTCACATTTAACTTCTCTACTTTACTTTCAAAAGATAAGCAAGCTGCACTTTAAACACATTGATAAAGCACATAAACAGTTAAGTAAGCGTAAGGAAACTCACAACCTCATCGCGTTCCTAACTGATACTTAGAGTACTTCTTAACTTTGATTCTTACACTTAGTCACTATACTTAGAGTCTTACATCTTAGTATTCTTTTCTTAACTTGTCCATCCTAGGACTTGAACTTAGAGTTCTTTTCTTAACTTGTCCTTCCTAGGACTTCAACTTAGAGCTCTATACTCAATCTTAAGGGTCAAACTTCCTAAGTTCCTGCGGTTCGTACCGCTCTGATACCAACTTGTAACACCCCACTTTTGTTAAACCTTATTAACAATACTTAACTTAGAAAGGGATACTAAATAAGCATAAAAAACTTACTAATCCAACTTTAAGAGGTATCACCGCCACAATCACCACTCACTGTGATTGCACAGGCAAGGGAAAAAAAATCTAAACAAAGTCAAGCTTAACTAACTTTAAAAAACTAGGGGAATAAAACCCCTGTGTCCAACACCATCAAAAACATTTAGATAGGTCTACAACCAAGTCTCAAAAATAAACATAACTGATAAGAGTTTAGACTACAACTAGCATTCTAAGCTAAGCTAGTCTAACTCGATCGCTCTAAAGAAATGAGCCCACCTGAAAGGGGTTAACAAACAAACAAGTAGAAAACAACTCATTAGCACGAAACTAAGTATAACACCACTCAACCCTGTAAAGTACTACAGTATATATGTGACACCCCAAAAATCCACATTCAATCCATGGATTAATTGAGTAATTAATCCTATCTTATTTGAGGAATTAATTCCTAAAATCCTGATTTTTAATACTCAGGGACTAGTATTTGACTAGTCAACCTTAAAGTTGGGTTGTACCTTGAGCTTTGAGGGGAGTTCCCTTGTTCCTTACACTTTCTAAAGGTTAGTAAAGGTATTCTTGACTTTTCACCAAGAGTTAGTATTGTAACCTAACCTAGAAGACTTCTTCATTTCATTCCTTACAATTCTTAGAAAATTAGCTCTACCTTCTCTCTAGAAAAGAAGTGTAGCTTATTCTCCAAGCCAAGTTGAGACCCTTGTCAAGATTCCAAGATTTTCTTCCAAGATTCAACCTTTCACCTATTTGGGCATCTAGGAGGGTAAGATCTAAGTTCATCTTGTGTTTTTGGTTCCATCTTAGTTGTCTTTTTCTTAAAGGTAGGATCTTTATGATCTTTTGGTTTGATCTTGAAGTGGGTTTGGAAAGAAAGCCTTGTGGGGAGCTTGTTGTGGTGTAAAGTGAAGTCTTTTGGTCTACAAGAGGTAACCCATGCTCTACAAAACCTATTTTGCTTACCTATATGTGATTTCTTGGATTCTACTTGTGCTTCGGTATGAAATGTGAGGGTTTATGCATTTATCTTGTGGTATTGCATATCTAGAGCTTGTGTTTAGGGTTCCTTTGTGCCATTGCTTGGCATTTTCCATGATTCAAGTCATTTTGTTGTGTTGGGTGAGATTTGGCATGTTTTGGACTTGAATTTCTGTTTGGAGAAGAAAATCCCCGAAGGGATTTGTTGTGGAACAGGAGTGTTCCCGCTGGCGGAACGGCGGGCGGGGCACCACCTGCCAGCTTACCCGCGGGTACATAGCCCTGTGGGAATATGTTCCCGCGGGCGGAACCACGGGTGGGGCACTACCCGTGGGTCCACCCGCGGGTACATGGTGGCGTTTGTCCGGGATTTGTTCCCCGTGATCCGTTTGACTCGGTATTTGGTCTTTTGACTTCCCGTTGTTCTTTTGTGGAACTATTTGAGTGTCTTCTTGATGTTTCGTATGTCTAGAACTATATGGTAGGTATCCATGTAGGACTTTGGTGTCTTGAATCGTGCTAAGTGTTCAACATTGTGTCTCGTTGGACCAAGAGGTGTCTTGTGTGTTCCTCGGAACTATCTTGAGTTTCTCCGTTGTTAAGCATGCTAGTTTATTGTCTTAATGCTAGCGTATGTGTGGTTTGTACCTTCCGTTTGGTTGATGATAACTTGTGTTATCCATCGTTGATGTTGATGGGCTGTGACCCGTTCCTTGATTGAGTATGTTTCATACCTTCGTTGTGATCCGTTGTTTGACTCTTGTTGAGTTGTGGTGCGTGTGTGGCTTTACCTGGATTGCACGATTTGTGGTATGGGACACTAGTCACCAAGGTATTGCAGCGGTCCTCGTGGTGGCCGTGACGTGATTATGGAGTTGTGGCCTTTGTGTAAGGTTCACGTTTTTGGGGGATAACATGTGTTATCCGGGCATGTGTTGCCGTGTACGGTACCTTGTGTACTATGAATTGGTGGTCTCGTTGGTGGTCGTTGGTGGGGGACGACGGTCCCGGGGGAATAAGGTTGGACTAAGAAGTACAGGGGTCCTGAAGGTAATGATTGGAAGAAGATATAAGGTTGGGGGTAGCCATAAGGTTGGAACAGGGCATAAGGAAGGCATATCAACTCGTGATGGGTGATGTTGCGAGGGCTTGTAAAGCCGGCATTGTGTGTTCTTCTCTCGTGACGTGTGTAGTCACGGAGGCATGTGTTGTCGTTGGGTGAGTCTTTATCCTTCGCGTTGTGGTTAGCCTTTGTGGTTTGGGATGTGTTCCCATGTTATCTTTGAGAGTGATGAGTCTTGTGTTGACTGTTGATCTTGGTTTTGACTTTTATATATATATATATATATATATATATATATATATATATATATATATATATATATATATATATATATATATATATATGTATTCTGTTTCGAAAATGGTTTTTACATCTTATATCTATATATGTATGATATTTCACATGTATTGGTGGGTTACCAGCATCATTCGCTGACCGGGCGTCGTCCCATGTTTATCTTTGTGATCTTTCAGGTGATGTTTAGACGAGCGCGATGTCTAGTGCCTGGTAGCTTAGTACCTTTATCCTTGTTTTGTGGCCTGTGTGCCAATGTAGTTTTAGACTGATGTCTTTGGGATAGATGTATACACTTGCAGATTTATCGCCGTAGCTTTTACCGTGTTTGGTAGACTTGGCATAACACCCCGTTTGGATTTCTTTTATCCAGTTTTCGTTTTATCTTCTTCCGCTGTTCTAGTTTTGTTGTATGATCTGCAGGTGTTAAGGCCTTTTATATAGGTCGTGTTTGGGGGGTGTTACAGTTGGTATCAGAGCCTCGGTTTTGAACCTAGGAAGAGTTAAGTCTAGACTTTCTAAGTGGTTAAGTGTGGTTTGAGACCTCTAAGCGACCTTAAGAAGCTAAGTGTTAGGCTTAGGACTTTAGGACGCGCGGTGACGTTGTGAGTTCTTGTGTCGTTTTCTGTTATATTTTCTGTGCTTTGTTTCCTTTTGCTTTGGTTCTCTTTAGTTAAGGCACCGGGTACGGGTGCGGGCCCTAAGTTTCCTCCCGTTATCGTGATGTTGCTGTAGAAGTCGGGGATGGCACCTTCAAGACGTCGTGCAAGGTCTTCAGAAGCAGTCACCAGTGAACAGTTTGCTCAAAGTCTCCATCAGCTGACGCAGATCACCCAGGCGCTAAGCAACGCCCTCCTCAACAACCACCCTCTTCAGAATGGGAATCGTGACATAGTACGCCAAGTCGCAAGTCTCCGTCCCCCGATCTTTGTCGGTGATGAAGATTTCGCAGTGCTGGACGAGTGGATCCGGATGTTTGACTAGATCTTCGAAGCGGTGGTTTGCCCGGAGGATCGCAAGGTGAAGTTGGGTACGTTCTACCTTCGGCAAGAAGCGGACTCGTGGTGGATGCTTGAAGGGCCAGTTTGTAGACAAGACCCGGAGTTCAGTTGGGAAGATCTGAAGGTTAAGTTACGTGAACGGTTCTATCCTGTTCGTGTCAAGGAAGTCTACCTTTGTGCGGTTGACCCCTACCAAGTTCAGTAAGTTCAAAAAGGAATCCGGAATATCAAGGCTAAGGGAAGGCGCCCGTTTACAAGAAGTGTGGTAGTGACCACCCCGGCGTTGGCTGTCATGGTAAGCCGATAGAGTGCTTTGCTTGTGGCAAGAAAGGTCACCGGTCCTTTGAGTGCAGGGCTAAGAGGAAGACTTCAACGGACTCAACAAGAACCTCGGCAAGGCAAGATCAACAGTTGTGAGGCAGATGCAAGTGGGAACCGTGGAAGTAAGTTTTGTACCCTTTTGTTGCACCTTCCTTCGTCTTTGTGCCTTTCCTGCGTGTTAGCTTCGGACGTTAGCTTGTTTGAGTGTCACCTTGACCCTCGTAAATCTCTTTTTTCCTTTAGACAAATCCAATCACCCTTTTTGCCAAGTGATCCTTTTCTTCCGAACCTTGTCCTTGTCTTCTTTCTTAACCATCTTGTGCATCGCGGCGGTGACATCAGCTTATGAAGGAATCCGGCAAGGTCTAAGAGTTAAACCGCGTCCGAGTCGAAGTAGAAGTTGCCTGAAGACGAGAATCCTTAATCCTCTTTAAGCCGTATTTCTATCATCTTCTTGTCAAACCAATTGTCTCTTTCCGAGAAATCTTCCCTATCTCTTCGAGCGTCGTTCTTGTTTCTTTCTTAATTTGATTTTATACAAGATGACAACCTCGTTTTCCTAAGTTGTAATCTTGAAAATCTTGATTTCCTTCTTAACTTACGTTATTCTTGAGCCTAAATCTTGTACCCTTCATTAGGAAATCCTTTCAATTCTTTCAAACCTCGTTCTTGTTCCCTTCTCGATTTGACTCTGTTCAAGGTTACGACCTCATCTTTTCTAAGTTGTGACTTTGAAAATCTTGATTCCCTTCCTAATTATTGCTACCCTTGAGTTTAAACTGGATACCCTCCGTGGGAAAATTCTTTCAATCCCTAAAACCCCGTTTTGATTCCTTACTCCTTGAGTTGTAACCTTGTTTACAATCCTCGTCTTCTTAATCAACATGGTCCTCGACTTGTTGAACCTAAACTCTTACCTTGATCGTCTCTTTGAATCGAACCTCGTTCTTGTATTTCCCGCTTCTAATGATTCTGTGCAAGGTGGCAACCTTATTTCCTAAGTTGCAACTTTGATTTGATCCAACTCCTAAGTAACGTGGTCCTTGAGTTTCTGAACCCAAATCTTTCACCCCAATCCTTTCCGTTGAACCGCATCTCTTCTTGTGAGCCTTCCTTCCCCTGAGTTACCTTTCTCCTTTGTTATCGTTCCTGTTTGAACCTTTCATCTGGACCGGAGTTTTGAAGTTTCAAGCGTTGCTTTGTTGAGAGTTGGAAGTGGTGTGCTAATGCATATGTTAAGTCGGTAGCCTTTATCAAGTTCCAGCAGATGCCGAGCTCAAGTTAAGCAGTGGGGGTACCTTGTTTCCTTGGGTTGAAGAAGTCAGCAGAGATCAGTTGAAGATGCAACCCTGGTTCCGTGATCTCGAGTGATCTAGTTTAGAGTTCTTGTGGTGTCAGTTTTTGTTTGTGGCTTGTTCTTTAGCTGAGTCGTCTCGTTTTGAGTAGATTGTTGGCTAGTTTTGAGCAGGAGTTAGGCTCGTTGTGAAGTTAGCTTTCCTTGCCGGTAAATCTTTTATCTATCACCTTATCTTTCTTTCTTGTCTTACCTTTGTGAACCTTCAACCTATCTCTAAGTCTTGTCTCTCGATTTGTTAACCGATGGTTTGGTGTTGAACTTCGTTGTGACCAAACCTATCAATCTCACTACCTTACTTTACACCCTTGTTTCCTCTAACTTTGGTTAGTGGCGAACACCTTTGATTCTTAAAACCTCTTCGCAACCCATCTCTTAAGCTTTGTCATTCGTTTTACAAGCCGACCGTTTTTGTTGTGGAACCTTGTTGCGTCCCTTGCTTGTTTTGTTAGTAGGTTCATCGGTAGTTGTTTCCTCAGTTGTGCGTTCTGTCGTTCTCTCTTGTTTGCCGTAGTTGTTAGTTTGTAGTTTGAATAGTTGGTTTAGTTGCTTCGCCTTCATGAGGACGCAGTTCGTTGCTGTGCACCATCGTCTAGATCAGATCGAAGCCAGCTCGAGTCATCAAGGAGAAGCTGAGGAAGAGTCCGAGGAGTCGGAGAGCGAGCCCTTCTAGTAGTTGTGGTTACCTTGTTCGCCTTTTTCTTGTAGTTGCTTTTCTTTAGGCGTTGTCGCCGTTGTTTGGTTGCTTGTTGTTGCTTTTGTGCCTGTTTTGTTTGTAGCCTTATGGCTTAGTTAGTTTCGTAGTGGTAGAGGTGTTTTATGTTGGTTGTCTTGTTCTTAGTGTTTGGTAGAAGTAGATGGTGGTGTTGAGAATAGAGTTTGTGATGCCCAATCTTCTCCTTTGACATGTTCAGGACAATTCTTGAATTGCTATGCCTTTCTTCTTGTTTGAAATCCTTGTGGAACCTTTTGAATTTTAACCAAAAGGATTCGTTTTTGAACCTCTTGTCACAATGTTGTTTCTTATCACCGTTTGTTTATAATTCGTCGTACCCAAGCTTCGGGACGAAGCTTCTTTGAAGGGGGAGAGGATGTGACACCAAAAATCCACATTCAATCCATGGATTAATTGAGTAATTAATCCTATCTTATTTGAGGATTTAATTCCTAAAATCCTGATTTTTAATACTCAAGGACTAGTATTTGACTAGTCAACCTCAAAGTTGTGTTGTACCTTGAGCTTTGAGGGGAGTTCCCTTGTTCCTTACACTTTCTAAAGGTTAGTAAGTGTATTCTTGACTTTTCACCAAGAGTTAGTATTGTAACCTAACCTAGAAGACTTTTTCATTTCATTCCTTACAATTCTTAGAAAATTAGCTCTACCTTCTCTCTAGAAAAGAAATGTAGCTTATTCTCCAAGCCAAGTTGAGATGCTTGTCAAGATTCCAAGATTTGCTTCCAAGATTCAACCTTTCACCTATTTGGGAATCTAGGAGGGTAAGATCTAAGTTCATCTTGTGTTTTTGGTTCCATCTTAGTTGTCTTTTTCTTAAAGGTAGGATCTTTATGATCTTTTGGTTTGATCTTGAAGTGGGTTTGGAAAGTAAGCCTTGTGGGGAGCTTGTTGTGGTGTAAAGTGAAGTCTTTTGGTCTACAAGAGGTAACCCATGCTCTACAAAACCTATTTTGCTTACCTATATGTGATTTCTTGGATTCTACTTGTACTTCGCTATGAAATGTGAGGGTTTATGCATTTGTCTTGTGATATTGCATATCTAGAGCTTGTGTTTAGGGTTCCTTTGTGCCATTGCTTGGCATTTTCCATGATTCAAGTCATTTTGTTGTGTTGGGTGAGATTTTGCATGTTTTGGACTTGAATTTGTGTTTGGAGAAGAAAATCCCCGAAGGGATTTGTTGTGGAACAGGAGTGTTCCCGCGGGCGGAACAGCGAGCGGGGCACCACCCGCCGGCCTACCCGCGGGTACATAGCCCTGTGGGAATATGTTCCCGCGGGCGGAACCACGGGTGGGGCACTACCCGTGGGTCCACCCGCGGGTACATGGTGGCGTTTGTCCGGGATTTGTTCCCCGTGATCCGTTTGACTCGGTATTTGGTCTTTTGACTTCCCGTTGTTCTTTTGTGGAACTATTTGAGTGTCTTCTTGATGTTTCGTATGTCTAGAACTATATGGTAGGTATCCATGTAGGACTTTGGTGTCTTGAATCGTGCTAAGTGTTCAACATTGTGTCTCGTTGGACCAAGAGGTGTCTTGTGTGTTCCTCGGAACTATCTTGAGTTTCTCCGTTGTTAAGCATGCTAGTTTATTGTCTTAATGCTAGCGTGTGTGTGGTTTGTACCTTCCATTTGGTTGATGATAACTTGTGTTATCCATCGTTGATGTTGTTGAGCTGTGACCCGTTCCTTGATTGAGTATGTTTCATACCTTCGTTGTGATCCGTTGTTTGACTCTTGTTGAGTTGTGGTGCGTGTGTGGCTTTACCTGGATTGCACGATTAGTGGTATGGGACACTAATCACCAAGGTGTTGCAGCGGTCCTCGTGGTGGCCGTGACCTGATTATGGAGTTGTGGCCTTTGTGTAAGGTTCACGTTTTTGGGGGATAACATGTGTTATCCGGGCATGTGTTGCCGTGTACGGTACCTTGTGTACTATGAATTGGTGGTCTCGTTGGTGGTCGTTGGTGGGGGACGACAGTCCCGGGGGAATAAGGTTGGACTAAGAAGTACAGGGGTCCTGGAGGTAATGGTTGGAAGAAGATATAAGGTTGGGGGTAGCCATAAGGTTGGAACAGGGCATAAGGAAGGCATATCAACTCGTGATGGGTGATGTTGCGAGGGCTTGTAAAGCCGGCGTTATGTGTTCTTCTCTCGTGACGTGTGTAGTCACGGAGGCATGTGTTGCCGTTGGGTGAGTCTTTATCCTTCGCGTTGTGGTTAGCCTTTGTGGTTTGGGATGTGTTCCCGTGTTATCTTTGAGAGTGATGAGTCTTGTGTTGACTGTTGATCTTGGTTTTGACTTATATATATATATATATATATATATATATATATATATATATATATATATATATATATGTATTACGTTTCGAAAATGGTTTTTATATCTTATATCTATCTATGTATGATATTTCACATGTATTGGTGGGTTACCAGCATCATTCGCTGACCGGGCGTCGTCCCATGTTTATCTTTGTGATCTTTCAGGTGATGTTTAGACGAGCGCGATGTCTAGTCCCTGGTAGCTTAGTACCTTTACCCTTGTCTTGTGGCCTGTGTGCCAATGTAGTTTTAGACTGATGTCTTTGGGATAGATGTATACACTTGCAGATTGATCGCCGTAGCGTTTACCGTGTTTGGTAGACGTGGCATAACACCCCGTTTGGATTTCTTTTATCCAGTTTTCGTTTTATCTTCTTCCGTTGTTCTAGTTTTGTTGTATGATCTGCAGGTGTTAAGGCCTTTTATATAGGTCGTGTTTGGGGGGTGTTACAGTATACTTTTCGAAAACATTTGTTTCACACACTTAGATCAAGTATTCTTAATCAATTAAACAACATTCAAACATACTCAACAGTATTTCTAATAAAGAATCTCATATTCCTATGTCTCAATAAGCAATCTCCTGCTATCAAATAACTGAATAAACAATCTCATGCTATCCTATATCTCAATAAGCAATCTCATGCTATCAAATAATTCAATAAACAATCTCATGCTATCATATATCTCAATAAGCAATCTCATGCTATCATATATCTCAATAAGCAATCTCATGCTATCAAATAACTCAATAAGCAATCTCATGCTATCATATATCTCTATAAGCAATCGCATGCTGTCATATATCTCAATAAGCAATCTCATGCTATCAAATAACTCAATAAGCAATCTCATGCTATCGAATAACTCAATAAGCAATCTCATGCTATCATATATCTCAATAAGCAATCTCATGCTTTCATATATCTCAATAAGCAATCTCATGCTATCAAATAACTCAATAAGCAATCTCATGCTATCATATATCTCAATAAGCAATCTCATGCTATCATATACCTCAATAAGCAATCTCATGCTATCGTATATCTCAACAAACAATCTCATATTATCATGTGTCAAATAATGAATGAACGACAATATAAAGTCATGTTTCTTATCATACTTTCATGCAACACGTGTAAATCATTTAATCATGTAATAAACTGTACATGATGCTTTAGTATAAGTATAGATAAATATACATATACACTCTTTCTCTAGTAACAAGGAACACTTGTTCAATGGAGGTTTCTTAGAGTCACAATGACTCGCTTTTCTCTTCTTTCACTTGAGTCACACAGACTCGCTTTTCTATTCTTTCTCTAGAGTCACAATGACTTTCTTTCTTTCTTCCTTTCTTTACTTTTACTCGTGGGCGATGTAGGAACTTCACAATAATGTGAACATACCTATCTGGGTTCGGCATCTAGCCGGCCTAATACTCATCTCGCCCACAGAGCCACTCTCTTGGTTCTTTTCTCAAACTCTGTGGAATTAGGTATCGTACTTGTCAGTGTGCACACCCCCTGATCGGGATTCCAAGCCCGGAGTGTAGTATCCTACCTAGTAACTCGGGAATATCGACCTCGTTACTTCACATCGGATCGTAATGTCCGTTTCTTTCTTTACTTTCTCTTTTCTTCCGAAAGGACATAGTCCTAACGGCCTCCAAAACCTCAGATTACTCACACAAGATATATATAGATATAACTCATGCATTTCAATCTCATGCAACAACTTTACTTATACAAACTTATGCACATAACTTCTCAAAAACTTCTCTTTCTTCACAAATTGGAAATCAAATATCATGAAACTTCTCAATGCAACTAGATAATGATTTTCCAAAATAGATATAGGTTTTTGAAAGGATACTTGGGCTTACTTAGAGCCACTAATGCACTTTAATTCGTGATATGCTAAACATGCTCTTTATTAATAAGAATATCTCAAATTTTCTTTGGCTATAAGTTAAGCAAACAATATGCTACTTCATGCTTAACACTTTAATACTTAGCAAAACTTCTTAGCAAACACTTAGCAAATATTGATCATGCTCTTTGAAGACAAAATAGACAACATGCTTTAATATTTCACTTTACAGGAAAAATAGTTTCATGCTCTGTACAACCAAACATCTCATATTCTTGGAAAAATACTCAATAACTCACAATGGCTATTTAAACATACTAATCAAGCAAACTTTGGCAAATAATGATCATGCTTCTCATTCAAATAGCTAAGTCTAAATGCTTCACATTTTCATTCTCTGTAAATGCTACACAGTACATATCAATGACAATTCTCAACACAAAAGCTGTAATTTACTCATTTCATCTCCAAATTCAACGAAGTCAAATTCAGCTAGTGCGTCGTAACGATCCCGAGTGTCCGAGCCTCAAGGGCCCATGAGTTTCGGTCCGAACGATACATAGCTGAGCAACAAAGGGCCCAGCCACTGCCCTAGGGCCGTTCCTCCATGGGACTAGCCAACGGTCCCTGCCTAGGGCCGTTGGCTAGCTCCGTGAACTAGTCTGGTGCACAGACAGTGTGCACCAGAAGGTTTTCTTCACCACCTACAACCATTTTTGAGCAATCCAACACTCCCAAATCCTCAACAACACTTCAAAGATCAACAATAGATCATGTAATAGCTCAACAACATCAATAATCTTGCATTTCTAAGCATTTTCACTAACATTTTGACTTCACAGAGCCATAAATAAAGAGGTGGGAATCCATGGGTTATACCTTTTGTTGCCTCTTCTTCTTGTGTGGTTCTCCCCTTCTTCTCAACTCAGACAACATCTCCTTCAACACCTAAACTCCCCAAACAAACCACACAACCGAACTTAAAGGGAGTAATCTCAGATATTGGAAGCAAAGGAGATGAAGCCTTAAGGAAAGGATGGAAATGGATGGATGAAAATGAAGTGAGAAACCATACAGTTATTTTGCTTCTTCTTGTAAATGAAAACTCAAACTTGGTAGGGAGGCAAAAAGAGAGATCAGGAATGAGCAAATGAGATAATGAAGTTTATAAAGGGTGCAAAACCCTAGGAAATTCTCTCATGATTGGTGGATGGAAAAATGGTAATTTGGTGGTTGTTCTAAAAATATCAGACCAAAAAGGGTGGAGTCTTGTGGTTCACCAAGCTACATGGACCAAGGTCTAGAATTATAGTTTTAAATGGTTTTGGGGTCAAAATGCATTTTTCCAAAAATACTTTCTAGACAACCACTTAGTTTAGGCTTCTCAGATTTCTCTCGGTTTCACTCAGATTGACTTTTGGATCAAAAACTTGGTACGCAATGTACCCGAGCATTTAGGATTTTAGAAATAAAATAAGTCCCGGTGTTGAAATTATTTAAAACGTAGCTCAAAATAGTTAATTCAAACACCGTTTTCATTACAAAATTTTGGTAGAGTGAAAAATGGCTATTTTGGAATTTCTTAAAATTAAATTTATAAAATTAAATTTTGGGTTGTCACATGGACTGCCCAAAGGATCGTCGAGTGGAGATGGCTATGTTCTACCTTAGGCAAGAAGTTGATTTGTGGTGGGTACATGAAGGGCCGGCTTGTAGACAAGATCCGGAGTTCAGTTGGGAAGGCTTGAAAGATAAATTACGTGAGCGTTTCTATCCCGCTCATGTCAAAGCGGAGAAGTATGAGGAGTTTCTCCACCTTAAGCAAGTACCTTTGTCAGTGATGGAATACCACAAGAGGTGTTTGGAGTTAGCACGTTTTGCCTCGATTATGGTACCTACCGAGGCAAGCAAAGTTGAGAAGTTTGTAGTCGGACTCAACTTTGAGGCTAGGAAAGCCTTGACTGTGTCGAAGCCCAGGATTCTCAGTGAGGCCTACCTCTATGCAGCCGACCTCTACCGTGTGCAGCAAATTCAGAAAGGAATTCGGGAGAGCCGAAAGAGGAGAATTGAATGGAGTGATGCACCTGTGATTAGAGGACTGACGGTTACCGATGTCGAACCATCAAAAATCTTCCAAAGAAGTGTGAAAATGATCACCACGGCGTGGATTGTCATGGGAAGCCGGTAGAGTGTTTTGCTTGTGGCAAGAAAGGCCACTATTCCTTTGAGTGCTTGGTTAAGGGAAAGACACCATCCTACCTAAATCCAACTAGTAGTGTGAGATCCCAGTCGGGAGGTAAGTTTCGAAGTGGAAGCAATGGTGGGGGAAATGGAGGAAGCACCCAGAATCCGTATGCGAAGCCAGGACCCCAACAAGGCAAAATCTACGTCACGAGTCGGACGCAAGCCAAAGCCAATGAAGTGGATACAGGTACCCTTTTGTATGTGCCCTTCTTTAGTCTCTGTTATATAGAATTGGGTAGACCAGTGCTAGGTGTCAACCAAGGTAAAATTTAAGTTTGAACTGAGATTAGTCTTTGTGTTAATCCTTGTGTGTTAGCTTTTGTGTTAAGTGTTAAGACCTTAGCATCTGGTCTTAGCTAGATTAAGAGTCAACCTCAACCTTGGAATTTGCATGAGGTTTCTTGGATCATAAGAGATCTGGAAAAAAGTTTGGAAAAGGGACTTATAGATTGATTTTGCTAACTAAATTTAACAAAGATGTGGAGTATATTGGAGAAGTAAGTTTGTGATTCATCGTGTGAGATCCCTTTTGAAGTGGTGAAGATGTTTGAGACTTTAACCTATGAAGGAAGTCCGATAAAAATCTTAGAGTTAAGATGCGTCAGAATCTAGGAAAAGAACCATCAGTTCGTCAACATGTCGTGATCGAAGCTTTGAACCGGAGTAATCGCTTGAAGTCGAGAATCCTTATCCCTCTTAAAGCTGAGTTCCTCTATTTTCCTTGAAGATCCATGTGCCCCATTCGTTGAGAAATCTATTTGATCCTTTCAAACCCCATTCTTGATTCCTCCTTTCAAATGATTCCGTGCAAGGTGGCAACCTTATTTCCTATGTTGTAACCTTGATAACTTTGACCCCACTCCTAATTAACGTTGTTAACGAGTTTGAAACCTAAACCCTTCATTCTCTTTTCCCTATTGAACCGAATCTTTTCAAAACTAAGTATACATTTCCCTTAAAGATCTTCCAATAGTTGTTACCGTTTCCGTTTTGACCTTCACCATCCAGAATTGAAGGAATTGAAGTCTTCAGTGATGCTTTGAAGAAAGGTTTGGGTTGTGTGTTAATGCAAAATGGTTAAGTGATCGTCTATGCATCAAGACAACTCAATAATCATGGAGAAAACTATCCTACTTACGACTTGGAATTAACAGTAGTGGTATTTGTTTCGAAGATTTGGAGGCATTAATTGTGTGGAATTCAGTACAAGACTTATACGGATCATAAGAGTTTGAAATATATCTTCACCTAGAAAGATTTGAACATGCACCAAAGATGGTGGTTAGAGCTCATCAGAGACTATGACTTGGTTGTTCAGTATCATGTGGGCAAAGCTAACGCGGCGGCAGACGCGTTAAGTAGAAATGCAAGGCATTCTCTCAATTCTACTTGGGTGTTAGCCGATGAGTTGTGTAAAGATTTTCAAAGAATGAATTTGGAAATAAGGGATCAGGTTCGAGTGGATGCCGAGATCAGGTTGTATAGTATGAAGATCATGCTCTCTATGTTTGAGGAAGTTAAAAGTCAAAGCTGAAAGATGCAATCCATGTTCTTCGACCAAGGTGATCTAGCTTAAGAGTTCTTTTAGTGTCAGTTTATAGTTTGTTAGCTTATTCCTTAGCTTGGACATCTAGAAATGGGTAGATCGGTGGTTGGTGTTAGAGAGAGATTAAAGTTTAGGTTATGATTAGAATTCATTTCCAGTAAATCTTCTATCGTTCATCTAACCCTTCATTCTTGTCACACCAATGTGAACCTTCAACCTATTTCTAAATCTTACCAATCTTTCCACCGTAATTTGAATCCTTGATTATTTCCAAATCCTATCTTTCTTTTGAAGACAAGCTTCGAGGACGAAGCTTTTTTAAGGGGGGAAGAGTGTGACACACCGAAAATCTTTACTTAATTTCCAAACCAATCCCTATGAGTATTTCTTAATTGGGAATTAATTTTCTTATTTAATGAGCGCAATTTCCCTGTTTTAAATAATCCTATCTTAAGTAATTACCTTAAGCCCAATCTTTCTAAGCCTTATATATGTGTATATATGATTGGATCCTTCTAAGACTACTAGTATGGGCTTTAATATATATACTTTGCATATTTAATTCTTCTAGCCCAAGCCCATGTAAATACTCTTGAACTAATAATAAAGCCCACCCATATTATAAACGCACATATCTTATTCTTGAATACCCTAATACATACACATGAATATATATAACTCACCTTACCCATACAAGACTCCTAACCTAGACATTTCCTACATTCTCTTTCTCTTCTCTAATCTCTTTCCCCTTACACACCCAAAATACCATCTTCCATTTCCTACTCAAGAAGATAAGACCAAGATTCCACCTTTCTACTCCATTGAGCCTAGGAGTGGTAAGATCAAGTCTTCTCTATCTTTTCTATTCAAGATCTCTTCACTTTCTCTAAATCTTTCTTCTATCTTATGTTGGGTTTTGGGGGTTTTGATGAAGATCAAGTGGTGGGTGAGATGCTAGGATGATCTAGAGGAGCTTGTGGTGTTACTTTGACGCTTTACTAGCTAAGAGGTAACCCTATGTCCAACAAAACCTATTTTCCTTGCATAAATGTATTTCTTGATGATCATGTGTGGTGTGATGCATATTCTTGTGATTATGCCATTTTAGAGCTTGTATTTAGGGTTATGTGATGCTATTTGATGCGCTTTTCCTTCTATTCAAGTCCCATTTGTTATTGATGTGAGTATTGAGGTATTTGGACTTGAATTGCACATTCTTGGCAATTTTCCCGAAGTCCCTTTTTTGTTACAGGTTCGTGTACCCAGCGGGTACTTCGGGCAGGTACCAAAGCACCCGCCGGTACGAGGGATTCCGCAGGAGGTTCCGGCGGGTACTTTGGGTCCCGCCGAAACCACCCGCTGGTACCAGCAGGGGGTTTTGGCAGGACCTTAAGTACCCCCCAGAACCGGCCACTGGTACGTTGTATTAATTTGTTGAATTCTTGATTTGTTGCCCCCGTGTATTTGTGAGTATTTATTGATGTTACATAAGTCTATGAGCGGTGTATTATGAACCCAATGGTTATTTTTGGAGTCTTGAATCGTGGTTAATATCCAATATTGCTATTTGTTGGATTATTGATGAAGTCTATTGTAACACCCCACTTTTCTTAAACTTAATTAACAAACGTAACCTTGAAAGGTAAGCTAAGGCAGTGGAATAAACTTTAGTAAACAACTCAAAGGAGGTGTTACCGCCACAATTACCCTTCATGGTAATTGCACAGGCAAAGGTAGAAAACTAAAACATCAAACTTTTACTAATATTCAACAACTAGGGGATAAAACCCCGGTGTCCAGCACCATCAAAACATGAGGTAGTCGACTACAAATCTCAAAGTATATTAACATCAAGAGTTTCGACTACAAAAGCTACGAATGCTAGTCTAGTCTAAGTCATACTCTCTCACGAACTGGGCCCACCTGAAAGGGGTTAACAAACAACAAGTAGAAAACAAACCCGTTAGCACGAAGCTAAGTATAACTCCACTCAACCCTGTAAAGTACTACAGTATACACTTTTGGAAAACATTTGGTCCATCAAGCATTCTCAATCACTTAGGCAACACTTTAGCATGTTTAATAGGGTTTCTATATGCTTGCAACTTACTTATCAAATAGGCATGATTTCACAATTATCTAGCTTATCAGCTCATACTATCACATACTTAACTTATCAATAATCTCAAGTCTATCTAATATCTTAGTAGCAAACTCATGCTAACACATAACTCAATAAGCAAACTTGTGCTATCATATAATCTCAATTCAATCTCATGCTATCATATACTCATCATGCAATCTGATGCAGTCATATAATCTCTAAGCGGTCTCATACTATCATATATTCAATATGCAATCTCATGCAATCATATACTCAATATGCAATCTCGTGCAATCTCATACTACTTATCACGTTTCGCTCTTCACATAGAATCTTGGCTTTGTGTTTGCCCAACCAATCCATTTCTAGGATTGCATCCACGCCTTCCAATTCTATCTTGATGAAGTCTCCAGGAAAGATTACTCCTGATATCTCTACGGGCAAATTTTCCATGATGTCCTCGTAATTAATCATTCTCCCTGATGCTAAACCGATACTCATTTTGTTCTTACTAGTTGGCTCCCAACCTAACTCGTCCACCAATGATGATGATATGAACGAGTTGGTGGCCCCGGAGTCCAACAACACCACATTAGGTACGTTGTTCACATGAAACGTCCCGGTTACTAGCCCTACTGGCACGGCTGGGTCCAAACAAGTGGTGAATACTCCCCCTTGTGCTCTCTCTTCTTCCTCGATCGCCCCGTGAGATGGCTTGCTGCGCCACTTCTTGGCGATTTCTTTTCTCCGGCCCGACCGGTTCTTCTTCTTTTTGACTCCCCCTCGAATTGACAAGCCAGGGGTGTACTTGTTTCTGGGAGGTAACTCATTCTCATTAAGCTGCCTTGGTGGCATTTCACCACTCTTCAAGCAAAAGAAAGACTAAGTTAGAGCTTCTAAGAGTCAACTGCTTTTAAATTTTCTATTCTTAAAGCAAGGCTTGCAACAAGCAAAGCACACAAACAGACATAAGTATAAACTTGTATACTTCTTACTTTTAACAACTTCACAAAGTTTTCTTTCAGGCTTTAACTTTTAACTCTTGCTTTCTATTTTAACTTTCCAAGTCTCAACTTCTAGTTTTCTTAGCTTTTCACTTTCAGCTTTTACTTCTACTTTCAACTTTCAAACTCTTGGTTTTTCTCTTTCACTTCTCACTTTTTAACTTCTCTACTTTACCTTCAACAGATAAGCAAATAGCACTGCACTTTAAACACATTGATAAAGCACATAAACAGTTAAGCAAGCGTAAGGAAACTCACAACCTCACCGCGTTCCTAACTGATACTTAGAGTTATTCTTAACTTTGATTTTCATACTTAGTCACTGAACTTAAGAGTCTTTCTCATCTCAAATTTCATAACTTAGGGCTCTTTCCCTAATCTTATCTTTCCTAGGGTTTATCTTAAAGTTCTCTTCTTAGCTTGTTCTTCCTAGGACTTCAACGTAGAGGTTTTTTCTTAACTTGTCCTTCTTGGACTTTCACTTAGAGTTTCTATACTCAATCTTAAAGGTCAAACTTCCTAAGTCTCCCGCAGTTCGTACTGCTCTGATACCAACTTGTAACACCCCACTTTTCTTAAACTTAATTAACAAACTTAACCTTGAAAGGTAAGCTAAGGCAGCGGAATAAACTTTACTAAAGAACTCAAAGGAGGTGTTACCGCCACAATTACCCTTCAAGGCTATTGCACAGGCAAAGGTAGAAAACTAAAACATCAAACTTTTACTAATATTCAACAACTAGGGGATAAAACCCCGATGTCCAGCACCATCAAAACATGAGGTAGTCAACTACAAATCTCAAAGTAAATTAACATCAAGAGTTTAGACTACAAAACCTATTAATGCTCGTCTAGTCTAACTCGTACTCTCTCACGAACTGGGCCCGCCTGAAAGGGGTTAACAAACAACAAGTAGAAAACAAACCCGTTAGCACGAAGCTAAGTATAACTCCACTCAACCCAGTAAAGTACTACAGTATATACTTTTGGAAAACATTTGGTTCATCAAGCATTCTCAATCACTTAGGCAACAATTTAACATGCTTAATAGGGTTTCTATATGCTTGCAACTTACTTATCAAATAGGCATGCTTTCACAATTATCTAGCTTATCATCAAGCTCATACTATCACATACTTAACTTATCAATAATCTCAAGTTTATCTAATATCTTAGTAGCAAACCCATGCTAACACATAACTCAATAAGCAAACTTGTGCTATCATATAATCTCAATTCAATATCATGCTATCATATACTCATCATGCAATCTCATGCAGTCATATAATCTCTAAGCAGTCTCATACTATCATATACTCAATATGCAATCTCATGCAATCATATACTCAATATGCAATCTCGTGCAATCTCATACTCATTATGCAATCTCGTGCAACCATAATCATTATGCAATCTAGTGCAATCTCATACTCATTATGCAATCTCGTGCAATCTCATACTCATTATGCAATCTCGTGCAATCATACTCATTATGCAATCTAGTGCAATCATACTCATTATGCAATCTCGTGCAATCTCATACTCATTATGCAATCTCGTGCAATCATACTCATTATGCAATATAATCTAGTGCAATCATACTCATTATGCAATCTCGTGCAATCATACTCATTATGCAATCTCGTGCAATCATACTCATTATGCAATCTAGTGCAATCATACTTATCATGCAATAAAAATGAACATGATGCTATTAGTATAAGTATAGATAGATATACATATACACTCTTTTGTAAAAGAATGTTTTTTCTTGTGGAGGTTTCTTAGAGTCACAATGACTCGCTTTCTTTCTCTTGAGTCTCTTGACTCGATTGCTTTCTCTTGAGTCTCTTGACTCGATTGCTTTCTTTAATCATAGATTCATAGGCGAGGTAGGACTTCACCATAAAGTGGATAGACCTATCTAGGCTCGGTGTAACACCCCGTGTTACAGCCCCTAAAATAAAATTAATTAAATTATCACCCACCCTAAAAAGGGAATTAAAATCCATTAATTAGCTAAAGAGGGGTCAACCATGGCCCATAGGCCCTTATCCCTAAAACCAACCCCCTAGTCCTATAGGAAATAGAATTAGCAAACCCATACCACTTAGACCCTAATTAGGACTCCTAAAATATATAAATAGGGACATAGGAGGCACCTAGATCTTACGCCACAATAATCTCTCACCACACAAGAAGTTCCAAGGACTCCCCTAGGAGAAATCAAGAAAAGAAGAATCTTAAAGAAAGACCCTTCATAGCCAAGGAAAATAATTAAGGCTAAGAGGTAACCCATGTCTCAACAAAACCTATTTTCTTCGCTATAATCTCTTTTCTTGGCCTCCTCATATATGCTTGTGTCTTGATTAATTCCCCTATGCTATTTGTGATATATTCTTGATGATTGATAAGATGATTTATGTGTATTCTTGATAATCTTGATGATCTTGATGTTGAAAAGAAGTCCTTGATTTTGGATATGATGAGTCTTGACGAATCTTGATATTTCTTGACGTTAAAGATAAAATATGATTTTGATGATTTGGGTGGGATTAGAGCCCTAGGTCGGATTGGGAATTTGTGTTGGGATGTTCTTGATATATTTGGATGGGAATTCGCATGTTCGGGTGTTGTTTATGTTTAGAAGTCGTAATAGGATGAGTTCTACGTGATCCTTGCTTTCGATTCGTTAATTGCCTACGTGGTGTCGTTAATTGCGTTTAAAAGTGTCTAAGCATGGTTTCGGGTTCCACGAAGATTCCCGGAACGAATATATGATAAAAGAGTTAGTGGGGGGTAGGTGGGGGTAGGGGAACCCGCCACCTACCCGCTGCCCGAAGAACATCGCCCGGCAGCGGGCAGCCGCCTGCCCACCGACGCGCTGCCCGGAACAGTGTTCTCCGGCGAGTGGCCCTCGACCCACTGGCTACCCGCTGGTCCATACCCCAGCCCGGGTCTTTGGCTTCCCCGTTTGATGTTCCCCGTTCCCCATGGTGTCCCAACGGACCCCGTTTGTCGTACTTGAGTCTAGTTTGATATTTCGGGTACTATTCGTAGGTTAAATGAGTCTTAGGGATTGCATGCTAGTTTAATTGGTAACCCGTTGACCTAGGTGGAAGTTGTATGAACCTTAGGACTATTCTTAGTATGTGAATGATCACACGTAAGTTTATTTATATGTCTTTCCCCTCCCAATATGCTATTACGTGCTCCTATGTGTTATGTGTTGCATGATCCCCCATTTTGGCTATAGGTCAATTGGGTGGTTCCCGGACTAAGGTTCGGAAGTCAGCTGAAGGCCGAATGGATTGTTCCCGGACTAAGGTTCAGAAGTCGGTTGAAGACCGAATGGATTGTTCCCAGACTAAAGGTTCGGAAGTGGCTGAAGGCCAAATGGATTGTTCCTGAGCAAAGGCTCAGAAGTGGCTACGGCCAAACTGATTTAGTTCTTGGACTACAGGTCCAAATATGGGCCTCGGTGATATGACCCACCGACCTGGACGCGCCAGGCGGTGTGTAGGGCCAACAAGCCGAGGAAGGCTGTAGTCCACCGACCTGAGTAATCAGGCGGTGTGTAAGGCTACAGCTGGCTGCGATCCACCGAGTGATGGGACAGCGGTGTGTAGGGCCGTAGTCTCCGAGGATCTTCGCCCACCGACTGAGTTTAGCTCAGCGGTGTGTCGGGCTTGATCCGCGTACCGACTGTACGCATCAACGGTGTGTAGGGTCGTAAGTCCCCCCTTGTAAAGGGGATCGCGGTCCACCGACTGTGCGCGTCAGCGGTGTGTCGGATCGTGGTCCGACGTTGAGTTCGTCAGCGGTTCTCAAGGGGTTGGTTGCGATCAACTCCCCTAGTACCACGGTACTGAGGTAGGGTGCTGCGGGGCCGTGTTAATGCTATAAGCATTAACCCTCATGTTCGGGGCATGCGATTGGTCCCGTAGCGTCATCAACGATTATGTGATATGAATGGTGATTGAATAATGATGTGTTTTAATTGGAAAGTGATCTGTGACCTTAGATGCATATTCCTTATGATGTTATCTCTACTTAACTGTTTATTATTGTTTGATGTGCTTATCCCTAATTGCTGAGTCTATTCCCGGTTTTTAAAACTAGTGTCTCTTAAGTATATATCTTCCTGCTTCAAAATGATTTTCGTATATCTATATATATCTATCTATAATGTATTTCAACGCGTTGGAGTGGGTTACCGGCATCTCTCGCTGAACAGATATATTTGGCTTTCAGGCACAGATGAGTAGATCCTAGAGCGCGCTAAAAGACCGTGGATTAGATAGATAGTCTTTCCTTTCGGCCTGCGTGCCACAATGATGTATTGAGGATATTTAGTTAGTGTAGCTTGTGCATCTGAGTTCTCCAGCTCAGATGTGGCATAGCACCCCGTACACTTATAATTAGTAATGCTCTGTTTGGGATTTTATGAGAAATTACCTTTATCATATAAGTTTTTAAAGTTTCAAAATTTCGGGGTGTTACACTTGGCATCTAGCCGGCCTAATACTCATCTCCCCCGTTGAACCACTCTCTTGTTTCTTTTCTCAAACTCTGTGGAATCACGTATCGAACTATCAGCGTGCACACCCCCTGACCAGGATTCCAAGCCTGGCGGGCAGTTCCCAACCTAGTAACTCGGGAATATCTACCTCGTTACTTCATATCAGATCGCAATGTCTGTTTCTTGCTTTGCTTTCTTTCTTTCACTATTTGTCGGTTCTATCCGTTCTTATCTCTTTTCTTTCGAAAGGACATAGTCCTAACGGGCCTCCAAAACATAGATTTTCCTCACTTGTATAGATAGCATACATATATCTCATGCAACTTCTTTACTTATGCAAACTTATGCACATAGCTTCTCAACAATTTCTCAATGCAACAGAAAATGATTTTCTAAAATAGATATGAGCTTTTTGAAAATAATACTTAGGCTCACTTTGGCCACTTATGCATTTTAAAACATGGTATGCTCAAATATGCACTTTACTGTAGAATGAACTTCAATTATCTTTTCACTGTGGATTCTCAATAATTCTATAAACATGCTCATAAATCATAATTTAGCAATTCTTCATTGGCAAACACTTAGCAAGTATTCAACATGCACATGAACTCAAAATGCTCAACATATTCTCATTTACTGTAAACATGCTCTGTACACTGTGATATTCCTGGAAATAATCTGAACAAGTCAATTAGACATCTAGGCATGCTTTTCTAGCAAAACATAACAAATATTGATCATATTTCATTATCTAACATTCATATAATTGACATGCTTCTCAAATAAATAGCCAAAACCAACACTCAGCATTTTCCTTCACTGTAAACATTCACCAACAACCTCTGTAACATTCTTCTTCACAATTTCTATCACACAATGCTCAATTCTACTCCAAATCCCATGAAATCAATTTCTAAACGTGCGTCATAACGGCCCCGAGTGTTCGAGCCTCAAGGGCCCGTGAGTCCCGATCTGAAACAACACGTAGCTGAGCCACAAGGCCCCGTCCACTGCACATCTTCTGTTTAGCGGGGCTCGTGGCAGGGCTTGAGGAGCCCCGCCGCCTAGAACCGCCAAGCGGCGGCCTAGGGCCACGGCTCTTGCCTAGAGCCGTGCCCTAGGGCCGCTCCTCCACGGCCCTAGCCAACGGCTCCTCCCAAGGGTCGTTGGCTAGATCCGTGCCTCATCTTGTGCACACTGTGTTGTGCACTAATGATTGGTGGAGGGTATAAAGGTAAAGCTTGGCTAAAAGGTGAATCAGACAAAGTTCTTGGATAGTTTGTGGTCCACCATGCTTCATGAAACAAGGACCAAAATCAAGATTCAAAATAGTTTGCCGTTGAAATTGAATTTCCCAAAAATGATTTCTAGATGAATACTTGATTTAGGCTTCTCAGATTTCTCCCGGTCTCACTCAGAATGACTTTTCAGTTCAAAACTTGGTATGCAATGTACCCGAAAATTTAGGATTTTTGTTTCAAATCATGTTCCGGTGTTGAACTTATTTAAAAGTGGCTCAAAATAATTTATTCTAACACCGATTTCATTGCAAAAATTTTTATGGAGTGAAAAATGGCTATTTTGGAATTTCTTAAAACTTGATTTATAAAATTAAATTTTGGTGTGGGAAGCCCTTGACATGTCGGTGGTGTGGAAAGCCCTGATCAACCATTGTGAACTGATCCAGTAGTGTGGAAAGCTCTGGGTTGCCGTTTGGATTATTGATTTGCGAGCAACCTGGTCAAAACGTATTCTGGGTTGTCAGAGATAGTAGCTAACCCGTTGGGCTTGGAATCCCAATAGGGGGTGTATACACTTAAAGTTGCTAGATCTGTTTCCATTGGACATTGATTGTTTGGTCACTTGTGACATTGGTACTAATTTGGAGCCCTCCACACTAATCCACTATGGTAACGAGTCATTGCGATGACTCCGCGGTGAATGACTTGGTTTGGCTATGTCCTTTGAGGATTTGGAACCTTGTCGATCATTGATGATGTAACATGATGAGAACCACCTTGTTGATGATTGTGATTACCCTATCTTGCTTGTTGTCCTTATTCCATTATAAATTGTCTTGTTGGGTTGATTATATTGGTATTCTTGTGTATTGATTGGTATTGTCGAGTGCATCACTCGATGAGTCGAGTACTACTTCTATTCCTCATGATTTATAAAGCTAGTGTTGCTTAGTGATATCCTTATGTATTCCCAAGTCTCAAAATGATTTTATCTATAAAGTATATGAATATGTATTTCAACGCATTGGAGTTGGGTTGCTTAGCATTATCGCTAACGGTTGTCTAACCTTATGTTTTCAGGTGCAGTTAGTGACCCGAGAGCACATTAGATGGAGCCCCGGTTTAGACTTAGCTTTATCTTCCCGTACATAGCTTGTTTGGCCTGTGAGCCACTTTGGATATTATTGACTGGTTGGATAGTTAGTTTTGTTTAAGTCTGTGCATCTAGGTTTGGATGGCCTAGATGTGGCATGACATCCCCGTATACTTATGTTTAGCTTCCGCAACCTTTATATTATGATGGTTAGATTTACCTTTAATTCCTAAGTTTAAATGCTTTTAATTTTGTCTAGTTTTGTAGGTGTTACACACATGGTAAACTAGTAACCTGTAGCTTGTCTCTATGAAAAGAAAATCTAGGACTAGGTAAAGCTTTAGTAAATATGTCTACAAGTTGATCTTTCGTAGAGATGAAGTTAACTTGAATGTCTCCAGAAGCGACTTTGTCTCGAACGAAGTGATAGTCAATTTCCACGTGCTTGGTACGAGCATGGAAGATGGGGTTTTAACACATATAAGTAGCACCAAGATTATCACACTATAACTTTGGAACAGATATACCTGACACTTTAATCTCACGTAGCAAAGAGACTATCCATGTTACTTTAGCACAGACATCTGCTAGAACTTTGTATTCTGCCTCCGTAGAAGATCTAGCAACAGTTCTTTGTTTCTTACAGACCCAAGAGACGAGATTAGGTCTAAGAAACACAGCAAAACCATTTTAGGTGGACTTGCGGTCCTCTGGGCATCCAATCCAGTCAGAATCTGAGAATGCATGGAGTTCTCACTACTACACAGATAACCTTTAACATCGGCTATTTAGACCCTTTAACGTCGGCTAAAAAGCAACGTTGATGTAGGCGACGTTGTATGGTAAACATACAACGTCGGCTATATGAAACCGACGTTGTAATTTTTTTTTTAATAGTATACATACAACGTTGGTTATTTATTAATAACCGACATTGTGTGTATACTATTCGAATTTTTTTTTTAACTAGTATACAACGTCAGTTATTAGGAAATAACCGACGTTGTAGGGTCTATTAAATAAAAAAAAAATGAAATTGAACTTCTGAGGTGGTCCCACAGTCATGAATCCAAACCTTAAAAATGATACTTATTTAGCATTCATTACAAAATTAACTAACTTCTAATATGGAAAAACAGAACAGTAATGATATGGAGATGGATTCAGACAACAAAATAGTAATCACCCTCTCCTTACACTTCCAAATAGCGCAACTGCAGATCTGCTAAGCTGCATACCCTTTATCATTAGGGATGGCAACGGGGCGGGGCGGGGGCGGGGAGTATAGTCCCCATCCCCGTCCCCGCTACCCCGACCCCGTCCCCGTCCCCGGCGGGGAATTGAAAAAATTCCCCGTCCCCGTCCCCGCGGGGAATTTGGCGGGGACGGGGAATCCCCATCCCCGATCAACCTATAGTCAAAGTCTCAAATTAATACAATTTTTAAAAATACAAAAGAAAAAAAAAATGAAATCCAAAGTCCTAGTAGAGTTATTTTTAAAACTATAATTCTTGAACAATTAACATTCAACTATTTTTAATACCATACAAACTAACGAAGTTCAAATTTCAATCCGAAATATCAAATGCAAACTAAAAATAATACAATAGCAATACTATAAAAGCCTTCAATTATTCATTTTTCATCCTTCACAATCTTCTTCTTCAATCTGAAAGAAAACAAAATAAGTTACTTAATTGTTCAAACATTTCTCCCAATACATGAATAGTTATAAAGTTTAATATATATACCTCCATGTCTTCAAGTTCTTCATGACTAATCCCACAATCATCATAAATAGTACCATATGCATCTTTCCAAGTGGCCACTACAATAAACAATACATATGTAATATACAATAATATCATAAAACAATATATAAATGTCATTTAATAAAATTTGATTACCTTGGCCTTTGGCATCTTTCAACAACCAACTTTGAGAACACATCAATCCCTCCAATGTGTTCGGGTGGAGCCTACTTCGATGAGGAGTCACAACCCTACCACCAGTGCTAAAAACTGATTCTGAAGCCACAGTAGAAATGGGTACAGCTAAGATATCCCTTGCAATCATTCGCAATGTTGGGTAACGAAGTCCAACACCTTGCCACCAAACTAAAACATTAAACGTAGGATCATTTCTTGGCATATTTTCTTCTTCAAAATATTTGTCCAACTCTGATTTCAATCCCCTTGCAGAATTACCTCTACCCTTATATGCATCAAATCCAGAATTAAAAAAAACTCCATCTTCAGAATCACCCCCTATCGAGATTTCAGAATCAGATTGAACATTATTGGTAGGTTGAGGAGCCTTTTGATACTCTTGCACCAAATCCTTACAATATTTCATAACTCTATCCATTTCTTGTTGAGCACCGTCTTCATAGAATTTAGGAAAAAAAAACTCCATCACATCTAACTTATATCTCGGGTCAAGAATGTTAGCCACAGCCATAAGTCCATGAACTACCTCCCAATATTTATCAAATTTCAACAACATACTTTTAGCCATATTTGCAATAATCTCATTAGGACATGCAATCCAACTACGCAAAGCAAACTTGATTTCACACATCAATGGAAAGAAAATATTAGACGTTGGATACTTTGTCCCTGAAAATTTATTGGACGCATTGTAAAACAACTTCAACCTTTCACAAATTTCCTTAGCAAACTTCCAATCATCATCAACAGGTGCACAAGTAAAGAGAACATCTCGTTCATTCAAACGCATAAAAACATCCTTGTATTCTAAAGCAACACTAAGCATCAAATATGTGGAATTCCATCGAGTTTTACAATCAAGCACCAATTGTTTAGTACTATCTATGCCCAAGTGGCTCACATTTTCTCTAAAAGTTTCATTCCTTTTTGGTGTGGCCAACCAATAAGCAACACTATCTCTCACCCTTTCTATTCCGTCACCCATAACTTTTAATCCATCTTGAACAATTATATTCAAAATATGAGCACAACAACGCATGTGAAATAAACTCCCACGTAACAAGAGATGAGAAGACCCTAGCTTAGTTACAAGGATGTTAACAAGTGCATCATTTGTAGAACAATTATCAACCGTCAATGTAGACAATTTCCTTTCAATATTCCAATCATAAACAGATTTCAACAATTCCTTAGAAAGAGCTACAGCTGTGTGTGGACAAGGCACATAAATAAACCTAAAAATGCAAACGAAATAAAAGATTACACAACTAATAATATAACAAATAAAATATCCTAATAAAGAAATGAAAATAACTATAAGACTGAAACATACCTCATAAGCATACTCTGTAGTTTCCAATCATTATCAATGAAATGTGCTGTGATTGCCATGTAGCCTTTCTTTTGATTTGAAGATGTCCACATATCTGTAGTTAAGGCAATCCTACTTGTATTTGTGTTGAACAGTGTCATAATTTTAAACTTTTCCATCGCATAAATCTTCAAAATGTCGGCCTTAACTGTATTTCGAGAAGGAATGTCGAATAGTGGTTGAAGGCTAGCTGTATACCTCCTAAAACCTTCATGATCAACAATTGCAAGAGGATATTCATGCATAATGATCATGCAAGCAAGTTCCCTCCTTGTAACCTCAGGATTAAACTTGAAAGTAGATAAACCCATTTTTCCATCCGCCTTCCACTGTTGTTGTAACAATGTTTGTTGTTTCAAGTTTTGGATGGGTTTCATCTTACAAGATCTGTGATGATCATGCAGATGCTTTGTTCCATTCTTACTTTGCCCCCCAAGTAATTTTTTGCAATAATTGCACTCTGCTTTATCCACTCCGTTAACTACCTTTTTGGTAAAATGCTCCCATACCACAGATTTTAATCGTTTTGAATCACTCGGACCATTCGGTGCTCCCTCAATCTCATTGTTGTTAGTAGTTAAATCAATGAGAGGGTCCACGGCTATCTCATCCGGCATTGACGAATCATTAGGTAGTTCTGCTTGAGTTGCACTCGGTGCATCTCCCCCTCCCATCTCAACAAATACATCACACCCCTTTAAACAATTACAATACAAATATTTTACTATATTAGATTATTAGTGTTGTGAATTATATGATTAAATTTAAGTAATACAAATAAACATGCAAAATTTCAAATTGCACAGTGAACACACATTCACTTTATGAGTTTTGATTAACTTTTAGAGGTACATGGCTGTAATAACTAATCAACATTCAATATTTTCTAATAATATAATTTATTCATAGATTATAATATATTCACAGTGCATACAACGTTAAAACTTAAAACTTGAATATGGTTGCATGCAAAATAATCAACAATCAACATTGAATATATACTCTTCATTCTTCAACGATAAAAGTTAAAACTTACTGGTGGCTGTGAAGGTGGTAGCTGTGAAGGATGTGGTTGTGAAGGCGGTGGCTGTGATGGTGGTGGCTGTGAAGGCTGTGATGGACGAAGATTACTACCATTGGAACGATTCATCGGATTTAGACCGGCGACGGAGTACGGACGATGAGTTGCTACCGCTTGCCTGCGAGTCTATGACCAACTATACTCAGTGAACGACGAAGACTGCTGCCTACTCACCTGCTGTGCGTCTGTGACCGACGAAAGATGGGACTGCCAAACTGCCGAAGTCTGATCGAGAGAGTAGCGACACAGCCAGTCTTCCTTCTTCACATGGAAATAATATAATTTCTCCCTAATAGAGAATTAATGATACAGACGTAGCTGAGATTCACATGGAAATAATATATTTATTTTGGTCCCTTCCTTAGTTTCTTACTGCCTTAACTATAAATATGTTAAGTAATCAAAAGTATAAAATTAAATAACTAATTTCCTAATTTCTAATATATATAATATCTTTTTTATTTTTTTATTTCATTTTCGGGGACGGGGCGGGGCGGGGAGGGGTATCCCCGTCCCCGTCCCCGTCCCCGGCGGGGATTTTAAAAACGTCCCCGTCCCCGTCCCCGATCCCCGGAATTTTTCCCCGTCCCCTACGGGGACGGGGCACATTGCCATCCCTATTTATCATTTTGCTTGGATCTCTCATGTAATTACCCACTTGTTGACTAATACACTGCAATTAATATAAGATAACAAATGTGAAAAGCTTGTTCATTTTTCCACATACACATCATCCAAAATCCTCCAACAAAATCTGATTAAACGCATGCAATTTGCCTTTAAGTGCAGCAGCACCACTTGTTACTTGGGCCCTCCTCTGACTTGTCTCTAAACGAAGACATCCATTCCATGAAAAAAAAAAAAGGCATCATGAGTATTAACTTATGCAAAATAATAATCTATGAATAAACAGGAAATGATAAAAAAATTAGTACAGAACTAACATCACGAGTGCACCATCAGGAATGTAAAATGAAATGAATGTCTGTAGTTTCTTGTTTTCTTTTTTGTTTTAAATTAGAAAAAAAAATTGCTCCGAATAGATCATAAAGGGCAAAATTGCATCACAAGTATTCCGTATTTGTAACCAAATAACAAGAATAAGAATAACCCTCCCTCCAACTTCAAAGAAAGCACAATGGGCGATAAGAGTAACATATAGCTATTTTATTACTTCATATGTGGTTTTAACATCACGGTTTTGGTAGTCAGATGGGAAAATACTAAACAATAGAGTTCATAACCTATTGAAATGTGCAATATACTTTCATATTGTAACACCCCAGATTTTCAAGACTTTTAAAACTTATATAATAAAGATAGAATCTCATTAAATCCCAAAATACGATACAAAGAGTACGGGGTGTTATGCCACACCCGAGCTAGAGAACTCAGGTGCACAGACTAAATTCTAGAACCTCAATCAGTATCAATACTAAATCACGGCACGCAGGCCGAAAGGGAACACTATCTAAGCTACGCCCCAAGCTTCTAGCGCGCTCCAGTGATCTACTCGTCTGTGCCTGAAAGCCAAATATATCTGTTCAACGAGAGATGCTGGTAACCCACTCCAACACGTTGAAATACAATACATATAGACATAAATTTTGAAGCATGAAGATATATCCTACGAGACTCTAGCTTTTAAAACAGGGATAGAATCGACAGATAAAGCTAAGCATAGACAACGGTTATACCAAGCATATACAGTTCACAACAGGCAAGACAGGTCAATATAAGCACAAATAATAATCATAACCCAACATATACGATTCCCGGTATAAATCCCATAGTCACATCCCCAAGACACTCATAATAACGACTCATCCATATTTCATCACATAGCACACTTTGTTGGTGCCACAGGACCAATCGCATGCCCATACATGAGGGTCAGCGCATATAGCTCTGACACGGCCCCGCAGCACCCTGCCCCGTATCGCAACACGGAGGGGTCGATCGCAACCGACCGATGAACCGCAGCTCATCATAGTTTGATCGCAACCAAACAGTGGACCACAACCCAAGAGTATGTCATCTTACCGCAGCCAGGAAATATGAACCGCAGCTCATGTAGAAACGTTTGATCGCAACCAAATGGTGGACCGCAGCCCGAGAGTATAAATCTGACCGCAGCCAGCTTCTGAACCGCAGCTCAGGAATAACCAATCCGATCGCAACCAGATTTGGGTATCATGCACACATAACACATAGCAAGCACATGCAACCCACATTAACACATTGGGAAGGGGGAGAAAACGTATAACAAAACCTATGTGTGATCCTTCACATACTAAGAATAATCCTAAGGGGTGCATACTTCTTTCACCTAGGTCAACGGGATACCAATTCAACTAGCATGCAATATATAAGACTCATACAACCTACGAACGGTACCCGAAATATCAAACTAGATATAGGCACGATAGACGGAGTCCGTTGGGACACCACGGGGGTCGGCGGAACATCAAACGGGGAAGCCAAAATCCCAAGGTGGGGTACAAACCAGCGGGTAGCCGGTGGGTGAGGGGTCACCCGCCGGCGGCACTGTTCTGGGCAGCGGGTGCCTGGCGGGCAGCTGCCCGCCCGCCGGCTGCCCGCTGCCGGCGAGACCTATTTTGGCCCTGGGTAGGTGGCGGGTCCCCTACCCCCCACTGACTCTTTTTCACCAAAAACGCCCCAGGAACCTTTGTGGAACCCGAAACCACGCTTAGACACTTTCAAACGCAATTGATAACACACGTAAACAATTAATGGATCAAAATCAAGAAACATACGGCACATAACCTATCATGCTTTTCTAAACATAATCAACACCCAATCATGCGAATTCCCACCCAATATACCAAGAATAATGCCATACGAATTCCACGATATAACCTAGGGTTCTAATTATTTTTAAATCAACAAGAACACAATTCATTTTCTAAAATCAAGATTCGGTAGGAATATCATATAAATATCAAGAACATCATATAATCATTAAAAACGTCAAGAACATCATATAATCATCAAGAACGTCATATAATCATCAAGAACACCATAATTATCAAGAACCTCTCATCATCAAGATCACCCATGGAATCATTCCACCAATCATCAATAATAATATCACAAATCATCAATACACAATAATATGGGGAAATCCTAAGAGGGGAATCATAGCTATGAAAATAGGTTTTGTTGAGACATGGGTTACCTTTTAGCCTTAATTAATTCCTTGGCTATGAAGGGTCTTTCTTGATTTCTCCTAGGGGAATTCTTGGAACTTCTTGTGTGGTGAGGGATTATTGTGGTGGGGGGTTCTAGGTGCCTCTTAAGTCCCCTATTTATATATTTAGGAGTCCTAATTAGGAATTAATATTATAGGCTTGCTAATTCTATTCCTTTTAGGGCTAGGGGTTGGGTTTTAGGGGTGACGGCCCACGGACCATGGTGGGCCTTTTCCTTAATCAATTATTGTAATTTAATTCTTTCTTTGGATAATTGGTTTTAGGGGTCGTAACACGGGGTGTTACAGTAAAACATTCTTAGTAGCAAAGGGAAAAATAGCCACATCAAACCGCACATGTCTGCACACATAAACCTTATTAGTCTGTAAGTCCAAGCACCTATAATCCCGGAATGACTCAAGATAACCTAGAAAGACACAGAGAGAATATCTGTATGACACTTTATGACGGTTATATGGTTGTAAATAAGGGTAACATAGACACCCGAAGACACGAAGGAAAGAGTAGGATGTAGGGGATTTATGCAGAACTAAGTGAGGACTGGAGTTATTTAACACAGTAGATGACATTCTATTGATTAAATACACAGTAGTCTCAAAAGAAAAATCCTAGAATTTATACGAAACAGAGGCACGAGCCATGAGAGTTAAACCTGTTTCAACTATGTGTCTATGCTTTCTTTCGACAAGACCATTTTGTTCATGAGTGTAGGCACATGAATGTCTATTAGTAATTCCTAACTGAATAAAACAGTGATGTAGTTTCTTATATTCAGCCCCTAGATCAGATTGAATGGGTTTAATTTTTCTATTGAAGGAACGCTCTACCATAATACGAAACTTATCAAAGATGGTATACAGATCAGATTTTAATTTAATGGGATAATACCAAGTATAGCGTGAGTGATCATCCACAAAAATAACAAAGTACCGATAGCCATCAATGGATAATAAAGTAGTTGGACCCCAAATATCTGTGTATATTAAATCAAGAATGTTGGAACTAGATGACTCGACACGTGGTAGTGGGAATCGGGCAGATTTCCCTAACTGACACGCATTTCATAGACTCGAATTACAATGAATAGAATTACTTGACCTCAGTATTGCAAAAATCGCGCCTAGGCGCTAGGCGGCCACCCGCCGCCGCATTCCAGCCTCCTCCGCGACCGGCCGGCTAAGCGGCCTCCTAGACCGCCTAGCCCTCCAAACCGCCGATTTTTTTTTTAGAATTTTGTGTTAAAAACTTTGCGAAGGCGTAACTTTTGACTCGGTTGTCCGTTTTGGATAAATTTTTGTTTTCAAATCGTGTATTTTTTCGAAAAAATACTTTTTTTGGTCTTAATTTTTATTTTTATGTATTTAGATGGTTTAAACAATCTTTTGAACAATTTTACAACCACTTACGTAAATTGTTTCTAAGAAATAACTATGGGAACCTTATGTTATATTAGTGAATTTTGATAATTTTTAATTTTTTTTAATTAAAAAATAAATAAATAAAAAATAAAAAATCGACGCCTAGGCGCCTAACGTATTTTGAAACATTGCTTGACCTACTAACCGAACAAGATTGGAGAATACGATGTAAGACACGATTGTGTGGGTGTCCTAGACGATCATGCCACACCGACTCAAACGCGCGAGCGTAAAAAAAAACTTAAGGAGACGAATGGGTGATAGGAAGCTTGTATAGACCCCAGAGCTAGTGCCCTGTAGCAGAATTTCTTTGGTATTGATATCCTTCAAAACAAAAAAAAGAAGGGTGAAACTCAAAAAACACTTTATTATCTGAAGCAAATTTTTGAACAGATAATAAAGATATAAACAAACTGGGAACATGAAGGATATTTGATAATTGAAAAGACCTAGATGGGGTATTAAAGGTAGCATGACCAACACGACTAATAGATAAACCTTTACCATCACCAACACACAATGTGGCATTACCAACATATTCCTCAGACGTAGATAGGGCTGCAATGTCTGGGATCACATGATTGGTTGCTCCCGTGTCTGAGAACCATTAATGTCTGAACCATTATCTTGATATGTCAGGTTGGCTTGAGGAGGATGATATTTTTTATTATCGAAACGGTTGTAACATGCAAGAGCGGTGTGACCATTGCGACCACAGATCTGACACTTGGACTGACCGCTACTACCGCTGTTTCCACCTTGACCGCAACCACCGCCGCCTCGACCGCCCTGCTACCGCCCGCCTCCACCGTGATTTGAACGGTGAGACGGTCCTCGCTGGGCCGTGAAGGCAGCCGGCGACACTCCATCGGCACCAACACCACGAATAAACTCTTGGGCGCCAAGAAAATCCGCCAATTCCGTGAGAGAGACGGGTTGCCCGCGAACTGAAAGCGACGTGGTTAGGCTTTGATACTCTGGTCGTAAACCCTGAAAAACATATAGGTTCATCTCATCCAAGCCAACCGGTCGACCGGCCAAGGTGAGGTCTTCCATAATAACACGAGCACGGCCAATGCAATCGGCCATGGACAAATATCCTTGACGAAGAGATTGAAGTTGGTCGAGTAGATGCAGCAATCTGGCACGTGAGGAGGAGGCCAGTGACTGCTCTATCAACTCCCAAACCTCCCGTGACGTCTTACGTCCAACGGCGATGTGCATTACTTCCTCTGAGAGAGGGGAAATTAGCAAACGTCTGCAAAGCTCACCTCACACATTGATGTTTACCTCTGGTCAGTGTTTACTTCAGGGAGATCATGGGTGTAACACCCCGTGTTACGCCCTCCGTATCCGGACTAGTCGTAGAATTAATTTCGTTAACATATAATTAAAAAGGATTTGATTAGACTAAAATCCCATTAATTAATTAGTGTGGTCCACAATGGATCATGGACCCTTATCCTTAATCAAGTCTTTGATTCTATTAAGAATAGGAAAGTGGGCCTTTACTATTCAGATTCTAGTTAGAACTCCTGAATATATATATATATATATATATATATATATATATATATATATATATATATATATATATATATATATATATATATATATATATGGGATTAGAAAGCAATTAGAAACCCTACCACAATTAATTCTACCATGTGAGACACTCCCTGAGGAAACCTAGCAAAGGAATTCCCCACCACCGAACCTAGGGAGATCCATTGGAGGGAGATCTTAGAGAAGAACCTTAGTAGCCAAGGATATTGATTAGGGCTAAAAGGTAACACATGTCTTACAAAACTTATTTTCCGTGCTATATCTTATGTATGATTCTGTGATTGAGTCTTGATAGAGCCTTGCCTAGGGTTTATATTGTGTTTATTTGATAATCTTGATGATCTTGATATTGTGATTGATTATATGTGTGATCTTGTATTTAATCATGTCTAGAGCTTGTCCCTAGGGTTTATATCGTGAATCTCATGTTGTGATGTTCTTGGTGTTATTGGGTGGGTTTATGCATGTTCAAGTGTTGAGTCTAGCCTAGGATTTGTCTTTAGAGCTTTGCATATAGATTTCTTGATATTCTTGTGGTTCCGGATACTCCTGAACCGTTATGTTATTGATGTCGAGTCTTGGCATGTTTAGGGATCGTGTTAGAACGTAATTGGAATGATTCTTGGTTTAATCTTCGTTAATTGAATCTGTGATGTTGTTGTTGCATGTCAGAATGTGTTTGGACATGGTTTTGGGTTCCCGAATGAACCCCGAACCGGATCTTCTACCCTCGTACCAGGCGACTGCCCGCCGGGCACCCACTGGAAGTTGAGACCGCCGCCGGTGGGTGGTCCTCCACCCGCCGCCCACCCGCTGGAAATTAATGATGGGTCGTGATGTTTTTCCACGTTTAATGTTTTCCTATGTCCCGTTGTACCCCGTTTGTCGTGTATGAGTCTCGTTTGATGTTTTGAATACCGTTCTAGGAATTTATGTGTTGTGCATGTCGTTGTTGTTATGCCTTGATTGTTATTGATTGATTATGTGTTGATTGATTGAATGATGATGAGTAACGTGGTCATTGTGCAATGATCGGTGTGACTGATGATGATGAGATTGTGATTGGTGGGAATGAATTGTTGGCGGAAAGCACTATGAGTGCTCGGTTATCGTGCTAAAGGCACGGACCACCCCTTAGACTAGCTGGCTAAAGGCTTGGGTCAGGGTATAAGCGCCGCGGTGTCATGTTAGAGCTATATGCGCTAACCCCTAGGTATTGGTACTAGAGGTACAGACCATGCGAATGACACTTCGGTGCTACCATTTTGGTGGACTTGTTGGTGGTTACGGAGTGAGGCATGTATTTGCTCCGGAGGAATAAGGAGGAGGTATAAGGGTGGCCTGGAGGTACAGGTTGGAACTGAAATAAGGATGTAGTGGAGTGAAAAGGTTGGAAGATGGACTGTGTGCCTTGATGATTACTTGCTAATTGATTGTCCTTGAATCACATTGTTGCCTCTATCTGCTATTTATGATCTTATTTGTCTATTATGTCTTGTATCATACTCTTAGGACGCATGCTAGTCTTTATGATTATTCTATAGTGTCAAGTCTGTTGTTGTGCCTTGGGTCTTGATCTTGGATTTAAATTAGAGCCTCGTAAGTTATATATGTATTCCGATTTCAAAATGATTTTCTTATATCTACTTATATTGTACTTAACGCGTTGGAGTGGGTTACCAGCATTATTCGCTAACGGTTGCTACGATATGTTTTGCAGGTGATAATCTTTAGCTGAGGAGCACGCTAGATGGACTCGTAGTCTTAGTCTGGTTAGCCTTAGATACAGTAGTCGGCCTACATGCCGTGGATTGTGTTTTGTTTATCGACTTATGGATTACACCTGCCCGGATAGTCTTAGCCTGTGCATCTAGGTTCTCAAACCTAGGTGTGGCATAACACCCCGACAGTTATGTTTAGTTTATGCTCTGTTTGGATAATTATAATTAGTCTGCCTTTATTTTATAAGCTTTTTAATTATTTAAAAATTAGGGGTGTTACAATGGGAGGATGACTGGCTTTGCTAAGGAAGAGAAGGGCCTTTACCTGCTGAGCAAACCACCAGATATCAGTGGATGTAAACATTATGCCATGCAGTGTACTAATGTTGATGTTTGGCACAAACGTTTGGGACACTTTCCTGTAAATAAAATCCATCTTCTTAGTGGTATTCCTACTCCAAATGCAAAGAGTTTGGTATGTGATATCTGTCATTACGCAAAACAAAAACGCTCCCCCTTTCCTTTGAGCAATACCATGGCAAATGCGTGCTTCGACCTTATTCATGTCGACAAATGGGGCCCCTTTCAAGTTAAGTCACTAGGGGGGGGATGATACTTTCTTACCATAGTAGACGATCACTCAAGATACACATGGCTCCGGTTAATGAAAAGCAAATCAGAAACTAGAGAACTAATGAAGAACTTCTACAAGCTCATTCAAAGACAGTTTGGTTTGGCAATTAAAACTATGAGGAGTGATAACGGCTTGGAATTCAGCATGAAGGATTTTTTTGCAGAAAATGGCATAGTCCATCAACGATCTTGCGTCCACACACCCCAACAAAACGTAAACACCAACATGTTCTAACCGTTGTCCGTGCTCTCAGGTTCCAAGCAGAGTTACCCCTCGAATTTTGGGGCTAGTGTGTCATTCATGTTGTGTACCTTATCAATAGGCTTCTTCCATCTTCAGTTCTGAATTGGTCAAGTCCATACCACAGATTGAATGGGAAAGGTCCAGATCTTGACAACCTCAAAGTGTTTGGCTGCCTTTGTTATGCTGCTGATTTGTCTCCTTCACACTACAAAATGGCACCTCGCAGTAAGAAGTGTTGTAACACCCCGTGTTACGGCCTTTAATCTCGGATTAATTATTTAATTAATTCCGTCAATAATAATTAAATAGGATTTAATTTGGTTAGGATTACCTTTAATTAATTAATGTGGTCTACCATTGATCGTGAACCCTTGCATAAACTAGAGTCTTAAGCCTATTAGGAATAAAGAGAGTAAACCTAGGCTCTGATACCAACTGTAACACCCCCGATTTCAACAACTTTTAAAACTTAAATTAAAGGAATTAGCAGTCTAAACATCAACATAAGAAAAGCGGACGCTAAAAGACAAGTACGGGAGGTTATGCCACACCTACACATCTATAGGTGCACAGGCTAAGTATAAACAAAACGTCATAGTCATACTTATAAAAATCCACGGCTCATAGGCCAAAAGTCTAACTAAAACAGTCACAAGGAGCTACACTAACTAACGATCTGCTAGCGCGCTCTCCAAGATGCTACTCAAAACCTGTAAAGCAACATAAAGATAGGGGATGACACCCGGTCAGCGAACATTGCTGGTAACCCATCAATACGCGTTAAATAGCATATATAAATAGTATAAGTCAAAACCATTTTCGAAACGGGATACAGTATATATAATTTCAAAAGCCATAGAGAGAAGTCAACTTCAAAGACTCATTCGCACTCTCAAAGGAAAAGGAAATCAACATCCTTAAGACAACAACAAGACAAGAATAACACTGTAACAAAACAACCCGAGAGGTATTCTACTGATCACAAAGTAGAACACTTCAAGGCAAGAATACCAACTGCAACCAATACAACTCAAGATGTATTCTACTGATCACAAAGTAGAATACATCAAGACATGCTCAATTGCAAAGAAACACATACACACATTGGCAACTACATGCCACAGTGACAACTACATGTCACAAGATTCACAGTTCCAACCTTATGCCCTGTTCCAACCTTATGGCTACCCCGGCCTTATTTCAGTTCCAACCATTACCTTCGAGTGCCACCCTGTACTTCTGAGTCCAACCTTATGCCTCCAAGGACCGTCGTCCCCCCCTCCAACAACCTCCAACAAGACCACCTACATATGAGTACACGATGGTACTATTCATTTCAATCACACAACCACCTACATATGAGCCTACGCTCAGGTCACACCACCAATTTCAATCATGGCCACACGAGGACCGCATCATTATCAGGAAGACTAAGGCCCCATAAACCTTAATCATGTTTCCATCAAATGGTACAACGATTACATACGTTCACATCATAGGAATCAATCAATGGATCACAATAAAGATATGAAACCATACTCAACAACGAAGTATTACAATCCGACACCAAACGATGGTCAACACAAGTTGCCAATCTCAATACGAAAGAACAAACCGCACACACTAGCATTTCAACGTCAAACTAGCATGCTTATCAAACGGGTAAACCAAAAGTAGTTCCATAGAACATACAAGACTAAACATCAATCCAACGAATCACAAAGTTGGATCGCAAGCACGATTCAAGACACCAAATCCTACATGGATTCCTAACATACCATTCTAGACATACGAAACATCAAGAAGACACTCAAATCGCCCAATAGAACAACATCGGGAGGTCAAAACATCAATACTGAGTCAAAAGAATCACGGGGAACAAATCCCCGACACAACCCACAACGTTCCCCACGGGTGGACCTCCGCCCATGGTTTCGCCCGCGGGTACGAGCCCACACACCACATGTACCCCGCGGGTGGGGCGACGGGTGATGCACTACCTGTCGTTCTGCCAGCGGGTACACCCTGTGCTCCAAAATAAACCCTTCGGGGATTTTCATCAACAAGTCCAAAACACCAAAAATCTCACACAATACAACAATATGACTTGAACCCAAGAAAATAGCCAAGCAATGGCATACAAGAACCCTAAGAACAAGCTCTAAACATGTATTACCACAAGACAATGCATCAAATCTCACATTTCAACACAAGAATCGCAAGTAGAAGCCAAGAAATCATCATATAAGTAAGAAAATAGGTTTTGTAAAGCATGGGTTACCAACCATCCAAAAACAACGCCAAACTTAGGCTCAACTCACAAAGCCAAGCTACCGGGAACCTGTGAATCAAATCGATCCTTCACTTTAACAAGAGTTGTAAACAAAACTAATCATGCTATCATGCTCATAAAGGGATTTGAACTCTAATTCTTCCTTAAATTACCCACAAGTTTAACCATCTAGGTTAAATATCTTATTATTAATTAATCACACTAGTGCACTAATAGATAAACTCCAAAACCAAGTATTAAGGTAAAACAAAAAGTAACTCTATGTTTTAATCAAAAATTGAACCTTGGCCACCCATAAACACAACCACCCACCTTACCATTAAACTACCACTACACTTAATAATTTAACTAAACCACAAACTACTTAATCTAACTAAACAGCAAAAACAAAGAAAGAAGTTCACCATCTTCTTCTTCATGCAGCCATGCCTGCGGGTAGAACCTGGGAAGCCCTCCACCCGTGCCACCACCCGTCGACCCCATCAACCTCTGATTCACTGACCACCGCCACCCGAGTTCGCCGGAGTTGCTCGCCGACCAACATCAGCTTCAAACATAGCCAACATCGTCCACCGCCAAACCTACTTCACGTCGGGGAGAGCATGGGGTGTCGGAGACCACGACCGCTGATGTTGCCTCTCACCGAAAAACCATCCACTGCTGCCGGAAGAAACACCACTCGCCGGAGATGCTCCATTGATGTCGTTGCTAAAGCTCGCCGGAGACAGAGGGTGAGAAGTTCACGGTGGAAACTGCTGCGCCGATGAAGTCTGTCTATCCACTTCTCTGTTGGTGCGTTGCCAACGACGAGAGAGAGACATCACTGGGCTACCGACGACAACCGCCGCTGCTTTGCGCCGTTTCACGTTTTGTCACTGGCCACCACGGAAGAAAAGGGAAAAGGACGAAGGTAGATGTTCAGCCGTATGGTTGAAGAAGAAGCTAAGAGGCTAAAGGCGTTTGGCTAAGGTTTGAAGAGGAAACTGCTATCAACATATTAATCATATACGTAGGCTCTACATCTGCTAGGGTAGGGTTACTAAAATGGATGGGCTATATTTAAATGGTTGGATTGGGCTAAATAAGGAAGGTTGGGCTCATCATAAGGCCATAATTAGAAGGTAGACTTAGTATTTAGGCTTGGATGGTTGGGCTCAATACTAGCTAAGAAATAAATACTCTTTGGGCTTAGGAATAAATAATAGGCCTTTAGGATAAAATCATTTTTGGGTTCAAGACATTTAGGTACAAAAATACCGGTTCACAATACTACATAGACCCGAGCCCATTTAAAATAAATACTATATAAATATTTTTAATCAAAATATTTAATATCGGGACTATAATTTATTTTAGGAAAATACGGGGTGTCACAGATCCTGTAAACACCGGAATGGCGCGAACAAGGAACCAGTCGAGAACCCCGAGCCTCTTACCCAAGATTCATTAACCCAGAACCTACAACAGTTGACTCGGGTCACCCAGACATTGAGCAACGCCATCCTTAATAATAACAACCGACCACCCCCAAACGAGAACCCAGACGTCGCCTGCCAAGCCTCAAGCCATCGCCCACCTATCTTCGCAGGGGAAGAAGACCCTACGACCCTCGAGGAATGAATCCGAACGTTCAACAAGATCTTTGAAGTAGTGGAATGCCCGGAAGGACGCCGTGTGGAACTAGCCTCGTTCTACTTCGGACATAAGGCTGATCTTTGGTGGGTTCACGAAGGACTTACCAGTAGACAAGAACTGGGATTCAACTGGGAAACCCTGAAGGCTCGGTTACAGGGACGTTTCTACCCCGCGCATGTAAGGGCAGCCATGTACGCAGGATTCCTCCACCTGAAACATGGGATAGCTACAGTGGTGGAATACCACAAACGATTCTTCCAACTAGCTCATTTCGCACCTGAATTTGTGCCCACAGAGGCGACTAAAGTAGAGAAGTTTGTGGCATGTCTCAACTTCGAAACTCGAAAAGCTTTAACCGTAAGTAAACCCAGAACCCTCAACGAGGCTTACGCTAGCACCGCCGACCTTCACCGAATCCAACTTCTACAACGGGGAGTTCAGGAACAGATCCGGAAAAAGGAGTAACGGAAGTGGGAGACCACCTGTAAATAGAACTAGAATGCCAATTAAATGCAAGGAAGTGAAGTAGCGCATGAACAACGCCTTTTCTTAATCTTTAGTGCGAGGTAAGTATATCATGTTGACTTGTGAACCCCTTGCCCCAGCTTAAAGTATCATTCTCCCTTGAATCCCAGCCTCTCGATATTCCTAATTGTTGAAACCCTTGCCTCGAATCCTTGGTTATCCTTGAAAGCAATTAAACACCCATTATGCCTTTACTCACTCTTTGTTGTATCTAATTTATCCTTGGAAACCTTAAATCGTTATGAGCTTGGAAACATTGCCATTTCTCTAATCTTGTATCCCTCTCTTTCAAACGCTTACAAAAACCCTACAAGTGGTGTAAACCCCTGGCTTCGTCTAAGTGGCAGGAGGGTTGATGCTTATTAGGTTGGTGTGAGGATAGTTGTTAAAAAGGACTCGGCGTGTCAAGTAAAGGCGGCGGACGCGTGGAAAGTGTCGTGCACTAAGCTTCACTGTAATAAAGATCTTACTTTGGAATGAGGACCTTAATGGTTTTAAGGCACCGTAAAAAGTACATGTGACACACAAAATCGCCAAACGTCATGCGACGTCGAGAGCAGTAAACCAAATGCATTCCAAGGAAGAGAAATGCATCACTAAAGGATTAAATAGGGACCGGACGACAAGCCGAACATCAAGAAAAACCAAGAGGGCTTGTAATTAACCAAGACAAGGAATAGACAAAAGATTGGATTATAGCCAGCTACCTTATGCAGATTTCAAGGTTTGCCAACTGTGAACGAGACACGGCCCATTGAGCGATTAGTAAAGGCATGCATGAATCTTTGGGGAAAGGAACCATGGATCACCTCAAGGTGTTGACATTGGTAAACGACTTAAACCCACGTCTCGTTCTCAAAAAGGTATTATCGATTGCGTTAGTTGTGAAGTTACAGCTGAACCCTACGATTCAACCAACTAGGAATGATTGACAAAAAGAAACGTGCAAACCAAGAAGAAGAGTTGAGAACTCGCGCTACGGACTTACGAGGGCCTCAAGTCAAGTTCTTGGGATGGACCGAGTTTCTTAAAATCTTGGTTATCGTTCGCATCTTCAAAGAACACCTTCAAGATTTTGTAAAAAGAAAGAATGCCGACACCTATGGTACAAACCCATTCCAGCCCTCAGCCCTTTGTTTACCTCACCAAAAGTCCCCGAATCTGTGAAGAATAAAAGAGACATCCTTTCCGCCCTAGAAGAACAAAATAAGACGGCTAGAGTCTAAGGACATTTCTTATCATAAGATTTCATGCACCCATTCTAGGATCGTACATTCAAAGGAAGTGTAGGGAACATTTTGGTATCAAGACCTCAATTTCTTTAAGGGTCAAACAAGGAAGTAAAACAACTCGTAAGGACCGCCAAGTCATTTTGCAACAAGAATCAATAACCGACTGTGTTCCAAGAAGGAAGGAAGCGTGTTAAGAGCTTTCGCTACTAGAAGCATCACAAAAAAGGGCGCAACAAGTCAAATTTTGGGAAGGACGTGAAGTCGTGCTAAGGATTTCACCTACCAAGGAAGAAATGAAATTCAATAAAACGAGGAAACCAACCCGAAGTCCCTTGATCCTTAAGAAACCCCAGCAAGAATCGGGAGTTGAGACCTAAGGATTGGCTTTGCTAACCGACTAGATCAAGACTTTTGGGCATTTTGGGAGAGCATGCACGGAATTCATCACGAGAACTCCTTCAAAAGCGATAAAGATGGATGATACTTTAGCTTGGGAAGAAAAGATCAACGGAAATCTTAGAATCAAGCGAAGCCAAAACTAAAGAAAAAGATCGCCAGTTCGTCTTTACGTCATAATCGAGTTTCAAACAGGAATAATCGCTCGAAGTCGAGAATCCTTAACCCAATTCTAGCCAAACTCCTTTCCTTTCCTTGTCTATCGAATACCGTTTCGTTGAGAAATCCATTCCACCGTTCCAAACCTCATTCTTGATTCCTTATTTCAAATGATACCATACAAGGTGGCAACCTTATTTCCTAAGTTGCAAATTTGAAAACTTTGATCATATTTCCTAAATTCACTTTGTCCTCAAGTTTGAAACACGAATGGTCCTCTCTCTTTATCCTTTTAACCCAATCATTCCCAAAAACCCAGTATACATAGATATATAATTATATATTTTTCCCTGAAGAATACTTTCTCTATATGACCACCGTACTAGTTTTGACTCGTTATCCCCGTAATGATTTCTAAGCTTCAGGGACGAAACTTCTTGTAAGGGGGGAGGGTGTAACACCCTGTGTTACGGCCTTTAATCCCGGATTAATTATTTAATTAATTCCGTTAATAATAATTAAATAAAATTTAATTTGGCTAGGATTCCCTTTAATTAATTAATGTGGTCCACCATGGATCGTGGACCCTTGCCTAAACTAGAGTCTTAAGCCTATTAGGAATAAAGAGAGTAAACCTTTTACTAGTCAGATTCTAATTAGGAATCCTAGACCTATATACCTGTTAGGAATAGAAAGTAGGCCATTACTATTCAGATTCTGATTAGGATTCCTAACTCTATAAATAAGGGATTAGAAAGCAATTAGAACCCTTACCACCCATAGTTATATTACACGAAATTATTCCCAGGAGATTCCCCACCACCAAGCCTAGGGAGATTAATCGGATGGAAATCTTAGAGAAGAACCTTAATAGCCAAGTGAGGATTAATTAAGGTTAAGAGGTAACTCATGTCTCAACAAATCCTATTTTCCTTGCTATATCTTATTTATTGGCTCCTTTGATAATCGTATGTGTAATACTGTGATTGAGTCTTGATAGAGCCCTTGCATAGGATTTATATTGTGCTTATTTGATAATCTTGATGTTCTTGATATTGTGATTGACTATATGTATGATCTCGTATTTTAATTATGTCTAGAGCCCTAGGGTTTATATCGTGAATTTCGTATTATGACGTTCTTGGTATATTTGGGTGGGATCGTGCATGATCGGGTGTTGAGTCTAGCCTAGGGCTTGTATTTAGGACTTTGCATATAGACTTCTTGATGTTCCTGTGGTTCTGGATGCTCCTGAACCGTTATATGATTAATGTTGAGTCTTGGCATGTTTAGGAATCGTGTTAGAACGTATTCGGTGTGATTCTAGATTTAGGGTCTGTTTGGAAACCCGGAAAATGACTTCTGGAAGTCATTTTCCAAGTTTTTGGTGTTTGGGAAGGCTGAAAATAAAAAAGTCAAAGGAAAATGACTTCTAGTCAATGGAAAATAAGGGCTGAAATAAGGAAAATGACTTCCCCTTTTTTTTGGCGGAAGTCATTTTTCATCTTTCAATCAACATCCAGACACGCTTCTTCTCCCTTCACGGCTTCTTCAACATTCAACAAAGACCTACCCACGCATCTCCTCTAACAATTCACAAAAGCTTCACCAACACTAGAAAAACTACAAGGTATGTTTTTTTAATTTTTTTTTTTTCCAAATATTATTGCGGAAAACCCGTCACTGGTTTCCGATCGGAAACCAGTGACTGGTTTCCGATCGGAAACCATGCACTGGTTTCCGATCGGAAACCATGCACTGGTTTCCGATTGGAAACCAGTGACGCACTGGTTTCCAATCGGAAACCAGTGACGCACTGGTTTCCAATTGGATTGGAAACCAATTGGTTTCCAATCCAATTGGAAACCAGTGTTCACTGGTTTCCAATTGGAAGACCAGTACCACTGGTTTCCAATTGGATTGGAAACCAATTGGTTTCCAATCCAATTGGAAACCAGTACCAGTGTTCACTGGTTTCCAATTGGAAACCAGTGCGTCACTGGTTTCCAATTGGAAACCAGTGAACACTGGTTTCCGATCGGAAACCAAATTGGTTTCCGATCGGAAATCAACACTGGTTTCCGATCGGAAACCAGTGAATGGTTTTATTGATTATGCTAAATCCTAAACTTGTTGCTGGTATTTTTTTTATTGATTATATAATAACATGCTTTGCTTAATTTGTGGTTATGTGTTAATTTTAATTGTTGTTATTTGTTGGATTATTATTTTGATTGTATAGATGGATAGAAATCATTGTTAGGAATTATTATTAATTTTAATTGTTGTTATTTGTTGACTTTATTATTAGGAATTAGTGTCTAGTTTCTTATTGTTATGTATTTGAGTATGCTTTGTTAATGAATATTATTAGTTGTTGAACATTTCTTATTGTTGTGTACTTGATTATACTTTGTTATTGGATATTATTAGTTGTACTAGAGTATGCTTTGTTGTTATTGGTTGACATTGGTTGTTATTGTTTTTATGTTATTATAGCAACATGAATAAGGGAAAAGGAATTGCCACTTCTAAACAATTTCGGTGGACAAAGCCAATGGAGGGCGTATTTTTAAAGATATTAGCTGAAGAGGCTAGGAATCCTAATAATCCAACTAATAGTTTTAAAGCCTCTTCATTCAATCGTGTTGCAACGACCATATCCGAACAATTTAATGTTGCATGTGAACTCAAACATGTTGAGAATCACTTGAAAACAGTGAAGAACACTTGGATGATGATTCTGAAGCTGAAGAACATGAGTGGTCTTGGATGGGATGACAACTTAAAAATGGTCACATGTGATGAAGCCCCGTATATGGAGCTTATCACGGTAATATTTTAGTATCATAATTTGACTATTGCATAAATAATGTTTTTTTTAATTAGAAAAGATCTCATGTTTTTTTTTTCATAGGCAACTCCCAAGTATGAAACAATGTTGAACAGGAAGATTGATTTCTATGATGAGATGTCCATTGTCGTTGGCAGAGATTGTGCCGTAGGACGGTTTGCAAAGTCTTTTGCAGATGTTAATTTAGATGGTCCTCATGATGAGATATTGCCTGATAACATTGATGAAACCCTGCCTGATAACATTGATGAAGAAATTAGTAAGGGAAAAACATCTGCATCAACTGCGTCGTCTCAAAGATCCGGTCGGAAGCGAAAGACACTTGACTTGAAGGTGGATGAAATTGCTGAACAGCTCGGTAGCATTGCCACGGCAATTAAATCTTTGAATACCGGTATTGATGAAAATCAGTTGTTTGCGGATGTGATGAGCATAGGTGATGGCTTTCATGAGGATGACCTATGTAAGGTATTTGAATACTTGATGACAAATGAGGTTCAGGCGCGAATTTTCAATGCGAAGAATGCAAGTTTGAAGAGGAAATGGATTGAGAAATTTATTTCTTCTACGGATTAAATTATATATGTCTTTTTTGTTGGTTAACATGCATGTTAAAAGTTGGATTGTAATCTTTAAGACTTATGTTTATGTATGTTTTGTAGTTGGTTGGTTATGTTGGATCTTAGTACTTGTTATATTGGATCCTAACACTTTGTGAATTTTAATTTTCAACACTTGATTACTTATGCGTTTATGATGTTTCTAACATGTAATTGTGATCTCAAATTGTCATATTGTGACAATAGTTTTAGTACTAGAAAGATAGAGAGTAATGACATTAGAATTAAATACAATCAAAATTTATGTTGCATATAATTTGTAATAAAAATTGTTATATTCTACAAACAAAAACAAAAATATATTATTCGGTATATAATAATTAAAATGTTTAATAAAAATAAGTGTGTCATTCTATTCATTTTCTGGAAAATGAACCAAACACCAAAAGACAGTTTTTCATCATTTTCTGGAAAATGAACCAAACACCAAAAGACAGTTTTCCATTGTGCAGCCAAACACAGGAAACGAAAATGACTTCTGGAAAATGACTCATTTTCCAGAAGTCATTTTCCAGAAGTCATTTTCCGGGTTTCCAAACAGACCCTTAATTCCGTTAATTGAATCCGTGGTGTTGTCGTTATGTGTTTGAATGTGTCTGAACATGGTTTCGGGTTCCACGAGAGATCCCGGAACTGAAAAGTTGCCTGAGTATCAGTGGGGGGTAGGTGGGGGCACGGGTACCCGCCACTTACCCGCTGCCCGGGAACACTATTCCAGCGGGCAGCCGGCGGGTGGTGGTCTGCCCGCCGGCCACCCGCTGGAATAGTGGGTGGCTGCCGGCGGGTGGCTGGCGGGTAGTCCTCCACCCGCCACCTACCCACTGGAATTTGTTGGTGCGTCGTGATGTTTTTCCCCCATTTGTTGTTTCCCAGTGTCCCGTTGTACCCCGTTTGTCGTGTATGAGTCTCGTTTGGTGTTTTGAGTATCGTTCTAGGAATCTATGTGTAATACGTGTCGTTGTTGTTGTGTCTTGATTGTTAATTGATTGATTATGTGTTGATTGATTGAATGGTGATGAGTATCGTGGTCATTGTGCAATGGCCGGTGTGACTGATGATGATGATGATGATAATGAGATTGTGATTGGTGGTAATGAATTGTTGGAGATTGGCACCACTTGTGCCCGGTCATTGTACTCAAGGTACAGGCCATAGCGGTGACTGTGCTGAAGGCACACACCCACCTTAGACTTGCTTGCCGTTGAGCATGGGTCAGGTTATAAGTGTTGTGGTGTCATGTTAGAGCTATATGCGCTAACCCCTTGATATTGGCACCAGATGTGCGGATCATTGAATGGCACTGCGACACCATCTTGATATGTTGGTGGTTGATAGGCGGTTTGTCGGTGAGGGCATGTAGTTGCCCGGAGGAATAAGGGGTGGTGATATAAGGGTGGCCTGAAGGTATAGGTTGGAACTGATATAAGGACGGAGGGGAGCTACAAGGTTGGAACTTGGTATAAGGTTGGAGGATGAATTGTGTGCTTTGATGACTACTTGCTAATTGATTGTCTTTGTTGCCTCTAATTGTTATTTGTATGCTTATCTGCCTATTATGTCTTGTATTGCGTTCCTAGGATTGCATGTTAGTCTCTATGATTATTCTATACTGTAGAGTCTGTTAATGTGCCTGCAGTCTTGATCTTGGATTTAAACTAGAGTCTCATAAGTATATATGTATTCTGGTTTCAAAATGAGTTTCTTATATCTACCTATATTGTACTTAACGCGTTGGAGTGGGTTACCAGCATTATTCGCTGACGGTTGTTACACCGAATGTTTTTCAGGGACCGTTGAGTAGCTTCGGAGCGCGCTAGTTGGATTTGTGGACTTAGTTTAGATAGTTCTAGCCTTGATGAGATGGCCTGCGTGTCGTGATTTGTACTTAGATGTCAATTGTGGTTTATGCTTTGTTAGATAGTTTAGCATGTGCATCTGAGTTCTCTAGCTCAGATGTGGCATAGCACCCCGACCATTATGTTAAGCTTATGCTCTGTTTGGGAAATAATAATAGATTAGCCTTTATTTTATAGGTTTTAAATATCTTAAAATTTAGGGGTGTTACATGTGCGTCTTCATGGGCATACCTGTAGACATAAAGGGGTATTTGCTTTATGATATGCTCAGTGGTTCCATGCTTGTGTCACGAGATGTGATCTTCTATGAGGATCAATTTCCTCTAGCCAAACAGAACAAGCACACAGCAGAGACTAACATTCCATCTCTGCCTAACATTCCTACTTCAGGATGTGAAGAATTCGATGTTCCAGCACCAACAGAGAGCCACAATATTCAGATTATGAACCAAGTATCAACAACTCCTCCCCTATTTCAATGCATAACAACACTGGTAGTAATGATGAGAATGAAGCTAATACCACACATTTTACCACTCATCCTATTCAGCTTCGCAGGTCAATTAGACAACGGCAGGCTCCAAGTAAGCTACATGATTATTACTGTGATGTGATCACCCAAGATTAAACCTCACCACACTTGATATCAAAGGTGATGACTTATAACAATCTTGCTCCCTCACACAAGCTGCTTCCCATGGCCGTCACTTCTGTTAGTGAACCAAGAACCTATAATCAGGTTGTACAACATGTGCATTGGCAATAGGCTATGGCTGCAGAGATCACTGCCCTTAAGGAAAACAGAACCTGGGAGCTAACAGATTTGACACCGGCGAAGACACCCATAGGGTGTAAGTGGGTTTACAAAGTAAAGTTAAGGGCTGATGGCACGATTGAACGCTACAAGGCGAGACTCGTGGCTAAGGGTTATACACAGTAGCTTGGCATTGATTACCTTGAAACCTTTTCCCCAGTCGCAAGGTTAACCACTATACGCTCATTTCTTAGTGTAGCCATGTCCAAAGCTTGGCACGTTCATCAGATGGACATAAATAATGCTTTCTTGCATGGAGATTTGAATGAAGAGGTTTATATGGTGCTTCACCCCGGTTTCTAAAGTGATAGACCAAATCAAGTATGCAGGCTGCTCAGGTCTTTGTATGGCCTTAAACAAGCTAGTAAGCAGTGGAATGTGAAGCTCACCAATGCCCTTCTTCAAACTGGTTTCAAACAGTCCAAGGCTGATCCCTATTTATTTACTAAGGGTGATGGAGACAGCTTCATGGCATTACTTGTTTATGTCGATGACATACTCGTTACTAGTGCCAAGATAGATCAAATTCAATCACTCAAAAGGTTCCTAGATAGCACATTCAAAATCAAGGACTTGGGGCAGTTGGGATACTTCCTGGGAATTGAAGCAAATATCACGGTAGCAGGATTGACTCTATGTGAGCGTAAGTACACTTTAGATATTATGGAAGAAACTGGTTTCCTTGAATGTAAACCAGAAAAGACATCCATGCTACAAGGCCTAAAACTCATGCAAAATGAAGGAACACCCCTCTCAGATCCGAGCCCCTATAGGAGGCTGGTAGGCAAGATGTTATACCTCACTGCTACCAGACCTGACATTACCTATGCTATTCAGCAACTGAGCCAATTCGTGGATACACCTACAGACTTGCACTTGTCAGCAGCTCACCGTTTCTGAGATACATTAAGGGATCACCAGGTCAGGGGCTATTTCATCCAACAAACACTGATCTGCAGCTCAAAGCTTTTTCAGACTCTGACTGGGCAGCATGTGGTGATACTCGCAAGTCGATCACGGGCTATTCCTAGGCCCTTCCCTCATATCTTGGAGGTCGAAGAAACAAGCCATTGTCTCAAGATCGTCTTCCGAGGCTGAGTATCGTGCCCTGGCTGCAACGGTCTGCGAGATTCAATGGTTCAAATACTTGATGAATGATCTTCAGGTTAAGACAGACATGTCTGCTACGGTAGCCATTGCCGAAAACCACGTCTTCCACGAAAGCACCAAACATATTGACATTGATTGTAATGTTGTCCAGGAGAAGCTAAACCACAGATTGATAAAGCTATTATCCGTCTCGTCTGCCAACCAGGTGGCTGATGGGTTCACGAAGCCTCTTCCCATTCCTCAATATCAAATCTTCACGTCTAAGCTAGGCTTGCAAGACATGTATAGTCCAACTTACGGGGTAATAAGGCGTAGAAGCTAAGTTGCTGATGAAAAGGGAAAAAATCCAAAAGGGTCTTCTTGTAATTCTGCCTAGCAATTTGTTGTAACTGATTTTACCGCGCTTTCTCACCGTATATAATCCAGCTTGTATCTCCATCGTCACAGTAATCAATGAAACAGTTCACCACCTTCATCTTTCATCCTCCGTCTCTCTCTTTTCAAGCCTTCGTCTTTGCATTCCATCATACTTTACCACAATTATATTCAAACTTTTGAAATTTAGCAATATAAAATAAACCTTTATATTTTATAACAATTATATTCCATTATGTATCTAAATTATATCCAAACTTTTAATGTTTGACCATTTAATTCCAAAAATATTTGCATCATATAACAATTATATCCAATTTCTATATAAAATTCAAAAAATCTAACATATCTGACTTTCTTAAATTGAACAATAATTTTTTTTTTAAAAAAATTATCTTAAAATCAATTTATTTTTATAAATATAATGTATCAACATGTCTACCTTATACAATAAAAAATTTACAATAAAACTCCCAAAAAAAAACATCATATATAATCAATTTTGAATATTATTGTAACACCCCAATTTTCCAAAACCGAATTAATTTATAAAAAGGCATTGCTTCGATTAAAATTTCGTTATTTAATTGCAGAAGCTAAACAAAACAAGGAAAAATGGATGCTACCCCCACGTTTAGATACAAGCTATATCTAAACGCACAAGCTAAAACCAACACTACTAAAAACAACCCAAAACTAATACTAGTCTATTAACTCAAATAATACAATTATCTAGATACAACTTCTAAATTTTCTAACAAAATAAAACTCCAAAGCTCTAAAGGATGAATCGCTCTCATGCTCCGAATGTCATGCAAGATGTACCTGCAAAAGAAACTAAGGAGGGGACAAATTTAGCATACAACAGCAGGTAAGACTTACTCCACCCCGTAAAACATTTGCACATAACACGTAACACTTTGGAGCACATAATTCCACGTTAACCCCTTAGTCATATTATCCTTAGATTAATTCATCATACTACTCCACATTTATTCACCAATTACCAAATCAATCATATAATAAATATAATTTATAATTCCACACAACATTCCAGAATTTGCCATACAATCATTTAACTTCACATAAAATTCCACAACCTCCACATTTCACCACTTTTATCAATAATAGGATAGGATTTAATCCTTTATTTACCACCAATTTCCATCCATCATAAATATATTATGACATTTTCATATTTATCCACTGTTTACCACCAAGTCAATGAGGAGGGAAAAATACCAGGCAAGAGCCATTACTTCGGCCCCAGTGACCAAAAAAACCAACCGGAGACCCACACAGTTGGTCCGAGATCAATTCCTTAAGTATGCATACCCCCAATGGGAGACCTACACCAATGGGCAGAACGAACTCAGGGAGTCTGTGGGATTAACTACCCGGCCCACACCGGCATGTAAAGTAGACTCCACATCCATAATCAATCGTGGGATTAACTACCTGGCTTACACCAGTATATAATAATAATCCACAATCAAACGTGAGAGACCAAACTCACAAGAAAATCCGGGTACAAATCCTCCATGACCAAAGTGAATTATAATATAAATTTAATACCAATTAATTTGTTCTCTCCACCATACTATATATATATATATATATATATATATATATATATATATATATATATATATATATATATATATATATATACACACACACACACAAATATATGCATAATACTATTCTAATTACACCACTTAACATACCATGTACCAAATATTCACAAAATATACAAAATCTTTACGAACATACAATATAAGAAACTATATACTTAATTATCCTTTACCATACGATATAGTAAACTGCGTGTGTCTATTCACCAAATATATATAAATAATGTATACAAGTTTGCACAGAATCCACAAAAACATCAACTTATATTTTCCAAAGTTAACATATGCAGATACATACCCTCAACTTTTGAATGTTTGCATGAACCCACATCATAAAGATCAAACTTAGTGTTTTCATATTTACAACACAGTACACTAACTATGCTTATCTATTTACGAATAATCGAATAGATGTACATACAATACGCATACGAATTATCCCATACAAACATATTTTTATCTATTACAAATAATTCAGATATTAAACATAATTTTTCACAAGGATCATGAGTCACATAAACACTTAGTAAAAATGATTTTCTTTGGGGTAAATAAATTTTGGATAGACATAAATCTTACCTTGATAGCTTATTGTCCTCAATTACTCTAAGCCTGAATTGTTCAAATCATCCTCTTCTATCGACCATGATCATCATCCAATAATAAACACAAGAATAATATATGTATTACGCCACTTGATTTTGTACCAAGAAATAATATATACTTTCTTATCAATAATTAATCATTAATAAAAATAATAATAATAACAATAACAATAACAATAACAATAACAATAACAATAAGAATAATAATAACAATAATAATAATAATAAAAATAATAATAATAATAGTAATAGTAATACTAATAATAATAATAATAATGATAATAATAATAATAATAATAATAATAATAATAATAATAATAATAATAATAATAATAATAATAATAATAATAATAATAATAATAATAATAATAATAATAATAATAATAATAATAGTGAGGCTATAAAGAATCAAATGGATTTAGGACCAAAGGATTTAAAAGAAGGAAGAAAAAAAAGTATTAAATAGGAAGGAAGAAAAACCGGGTATTACAATTATAGTTACTGATTAATACATAAATAAAAAATTGAATTATTTTTAGTGTTAATAAATATAATCAGAATTAGCTACAAGAGACCAATTTTGATATTAAATTATAAATAAAGTTAAAACACAGTTAGTCATATTTATAGAATTACAGTGAATTTACAGTAAGATTTGAGTAATATATGTATAAGTTTAATGGGCGGATGACGTCACGTCCGAAACCGAAAGATTCTCATTTCATATAGTAATATTGTCGAAATTGTAATATTGTCGAATTTTTACTACTTTTAATTTTTATTAATATAATATATCAATTTTAAAAATATGTGAATGCCACGTCAGCCTGCCAAATAAACTTAAAAAATTTAATCAATAAATAATTTACATGTTACTTGAAGGTAACCTACAAAATAGTGTAATTGCACTTTTTTGTAAGTTTAAGCTTTTAATTGGAGCTTTTTGAAGTTGAAGGGGCTTAATTGCACATTTGAATATAGTTGAAGGGCATATTTGACCATTATTCCAAATAGTGAGATTACATTAAGATTTGAGCAATATATAATGAATTAAGTTTAAAGAACGATGACGCCGCGTTCGATGCATTTCACATCAACTATCATTTATTATTCTTTTATTTATTGACATTTTTAATTTCTATTAATAATTATTTTAATTTAAAATTTATTTATAAACGTCAAATATAAAAATTTATGAATTTAATTATAATTTTTAATTAAATTAGAAATTATAAAAATATAATTTAAATATTGTATTATTAAAATATAATCTATATACTTAATATTTAATAATAAGTAAAATTTAAAAAAAAAAAATTATACCAAAGCAATCGTAAGAGATGGTTTTTCCTTCTGGTTTCCAAAAATCATAAAAAGGGAACAGAAAAGAGTGAGGAAAATGGGGAATGGAGTGGCATGGTTGGCAAGCTAATGGCCACGCTAAACACCTAGCGAGTACTGCATGTACGACGCACGCACTTGCTAGGTTCCTTCTATGTATTTCATGCACAAATTTTTTTTCTTAATCCAAAAACACAATTCTTATAAAATAACCTTTTTTTTTCTTTTCATAAAAAAACCCAACTTCATATTCATAACAAAATAATAATTTTTTTTTTTAAACCCCTCAACGGGGATGTTTTTTTAAGCAAATAAAATTCTCAATAAAAGACTAAAGTACATGACAAACTGCTATACAATTATTTTCCACTTATACGTTTAAATTAAAGGTGTCCACTGTTTTGGGCTTTCAATTTAGCTATCCGTCATTTGTATATTTCACTGTCCTCTGATCAAGCTCTCTAGGTTTAGCGTACGTGCACTAAAATTTTACTCGCACTTGTGTTATAACATAATTTTTGTCTATATTAGTTAAAACTAAAATCGAAATCTTGATAGATTAACATAAAACTATTAATTGTGTGAGTTAAAAGTCAATCTGAAATTTGTTATTCACATAGGGATCGAAAGTATCGATCATCATATCCTTGCAAACTAAGATAAAAAATTGTTGAATAAAATCAAAATTCTTATTGGTTATTAAAAAAAATCTTAAATCTTAATACTTTACCACAATTATATTCAAACTGTTGAAATTTAGCAATATAAACTAAACCATTATATTTTATAACAATTATATTCCATTATGCATCAAAATTATATCCAAACTTTTAATGTTTGACTATATAATTCCAAAAATCTTTGCATCTTATAACAATTATATCCAATTTCTATATAAAATTCCAAAAATCTAACATATCAGGCTTTCTTTAATTGAACAGTAATTTTTTTTTTAATAAAAATCATCTTAAAATCAATTTATTTTTATAAATATAATGTATCAACATGTCTACCTTATACAATAAAAAATTTACAATAAAACTCCCAAAAAACATCATATATAATCAATTTTGAATATTATAGTTACTGGTTAATACATAAATAAAAAATTGAAATATTTATAGTGTTAATAAATATAATCAGAATTAGCTACAAGAGACCAATTTTGATATTAAATTATAAATAAAAGTTTAAACATTTAGTCATATTTGTAGAATTACAGTGAATTTACAGTAAGATTTAAGTAATATATGTATAAGTTTAATGGGCGGATGACGTCACATCCAAAACGGAAAGATTCTTATTTCATATTGTAATATTGCCGAAATTGTAATATTGTCGAATTTTTACTACTTTATTATTTAATTACTTTAAAAAATTAATATAATATATCAATTTTAAAAATATGTGATTGCCACGTCAGCCTGCTAAATAAATTTAAAAAATTTAATCAATAAATAATTTAATGTTACTTGAAAGTAACCTACAAAATAGTGTTATTGCACTTTTTTTGTAAGTTTAAAATTTGAGTCAATTCCATTTTTGGTCCTAGACTTATTAGGCGTTGGACAGTTTTGATCCTCCATAATAAAAATTGCCAATTTGTAGCCACGATTATTGATCGTTGGACACTTTTAGTCCTCCGTCAGTTCAACCGTCTGTTGACTGTGAAAATGAAGGGCATTTCTATCTTTTCGTCGTCTTTCTTTTTATTTTTTTAGTCCGTCGGCTCCAGGAACTCAATTCTCCCCGCCGTACCACCTACTCGGCTACTCCACTGCACCGTTGTCCCTGAAATCTAACAGAAGAAATAGAGGCATTAGGAGAATGGCGAACAAGGTCCCTATATATTCCGTTACCACGTCTTGCTTGCTCGACCCGCTAGTCACTGCCGGCCACGACGACGACGAAGTTTCGGTTAGTCACGGCGGCGAGGACTCCGATGACGACAAGTGCAAGGCGGAGAAGGAGAACACACATTACGAAGACGCCGGAGAGGAAACAGATTTCAAGCTTCGACGATAAGGAAGAGTCGAGATCTGTTCTGATCCGAATTCAAGCAATTCTGATTCTTCTTCTGTCGTTGATTTTGATTGTTCTGGGCCAAATTCGCTGGAGAAAGTCGTCGATCTCAACCTCAATTATCCACCTCCCGCTCCGATTGACAGACATGTGCAACCACTCCGGCGAGCCTCCCTTATCCGGGTGAGAAGATTTGCAGGGCCTAGAAAAATTAAAAATTCCCAAGAGCCCATCTGTCGTGTGTAGGCGATTTCCAACAGTCACTACCTTCTTCCTTCACTCTTTGTCGATTACTTTGTTTTGAATTTTAGTTTCTTTACCAAGACCAAGAGAATATTAATGCTTCAAAAATCATGGGTTATATACTGATTCAAGACTAGGTCTTCCAACTCTCCTTCTCATCCATTCTACAATGGTGACTCTGCAAATCAATTGGAGTTTTTAGATGAGCCGTTTGATCTGATGATGAGTGTTAGCGATGGGTTTCTGGGTGGATCGAACGACGGCGGTGGCGGCGCCCCTATTGGGTTGGGTTTATGGCCTTGCATGTACTTTGGCAGAGGCCTCTGTAAAAATGGGAGCAGCAACGATTTTACTGACTTTGTTGATGGGTCTGGTATTTTGTTCAATTGATCTTATTTCTATCTAGAGGTTCTTATTCCTGGAATAAAGAAGAAGACCCCTTGAAATGGAGAAATATAAGCATTCAAGGAAGAAGACATAAAAAGACATAAATGCCCTTCATTTTCACAGTCAACAGACGGTTGAACTTACGGAGGACTAAATGTGTCCAACGACCAATAAGCGTGGCTACAAATTGGCAATTTTTATTATGGAGGATCAAAACTGTCCAACCCCTAATAAGTCTAGGACCAAAAATGAAATTGACTCTTTAAAATTTTAATTGGAACTTTTTGAAGTTGAAAAGGCTTAATTGCACATTTGAGTATAGTTGAAGGGCCTATTTGACCCTTATTCCAAAAAGTGAGATTACATTAAAATTTGAGCAATATATAATGAATTAAGTTTAATGACGGATGACGCCGCGTTCGATGCATTTCACATCAACTATCATTTATTATTCTTTTATTTATTGACGTTTCTAATTTCTATTAATAATTATTATAATTTATAATTTATTTATAAACGTCAAATATAAATATTATGAATTCAATTATAATTTTTAATTAAATTAAAGAATTCTAATTATATAATTTAAATAATATATTATTAAAATCCCGACCTATTTGACCCTCTAGCTGCAGTTATTTAGGTGGTATTCCAAAATTGAAGAGATCGAATTCCTGTTAATCTATACGTAATATTTAATAATAAGTAAAATTAAAAGAAATTACGTCGAAGCAATCGTAAGAGATGGTCTTTCCTTTTGGTTTCGACAAATCATAAAAAGAGACTAGAAAAAAGGGAGGAAAATGGGGAATGGAGTGGCATGGTTGCCAAGCTAATGGCCACGCTAAACACCTAGCGAGCACTGCACATATGACGCACGCACATGCCTGGTTCCCTCTATGTACTACATGAACAAAAAAAATTTCTTAATCCAAAAACTCAATTCATATAAAATAACCTATTTTTTTCTTTCATAAAACACCCAACTTCATATTCATAATAACAAAATAATTTTTTTCAAAACCCCGAAACAGAAAGATTCTCATTTCATGTTGTAATATTGTCGAAAATGTAATATTGCCAAATTTTACTACTTTAAATTTTTATTGAATCAATCTCAATAAATTTATACTAATATTGCCGAAATAATTGTAATCTATTTTTTAACCAATTATTATTTAATTACTTAAAAAAATTAATATAATATTTCAATTTTAAAAATATGTGATTGCCACATCAGCCTGCCAAATAAACTTAAAAAATTTAATCAATAAATAATTTACATGTTACTTGAAGGTAACCTACAAAATAATGTAATTGCACTATTTTTGTAAGTATAAAGTTTTAATTGGAACTTTTTGAAATTGAAGGGGCTTAATTGCACATTTGAGTATAGTTGAAGGGCCTATTTGACCCTTATTCCAAATAGTGAGATTACATTAAGATTTGAGCAATATATAATGAATTAAGTTTAATGACGGATGACGCCGCGTTCGAAATATTTCACATCAAGTATCATTTATTATTCTTTTAATTATTGACATTTCTAATTTCTATTAATAATTATTATAATTTATAATTTAGTTATAAACGTCAAATATAAAAATTTATGAATTCAATTATAATTTTTAATTAAATTAAAAAAATTATAAAACTAAAATTTAAATAATATATTATTAAAATCCCGACCTATTTGACCCACTGGCTGCAGTTATTTTGGTGGTATTCTGAAATTGAAGAGATCGAAATCCTCTTAATATATACGTAATATTTAATAACAAGTAGAATTTAAAAAAATTACACCAAAGCAATCGTAAGAGATGGTCTTAGCTTTTGGTTTCGACAAATCATAAAAAGAGAACAGAAAAAAGGGAGGAAAATGCGGAATGGAGTGGCATGGTTGGCAAGCTAATGGCCACGCTAAACACCTTGCGAGCATTGCACGTACGACGCACGCACTTGCAAGGTTCCCTCTATGTATTTCATGCACAAAATTTTTTTCTTAATCCAAAAACTCAATTCTTATAAAATAACCTATTTTTTTTTCTTTCGTAAAACACCCAAATTCATATTCATAATAAAAAAAATAATTTTTTTAAAAAACCTCGAAACTGAAAGATTCCCATTTCATATTGAAATATTGTCAAATTTGTAATATTTCCGAATTTTTACTACTTTTAATTTTTATTGAATCAATCTCAATAAATTTATTATAATATTGCCGAAATTGTAATCTATTTTTCAACCAATTATTATTTAATTACTTAAAAATTTTAATATAATATATCAATTTTAAAAATATGTGACTGCCACGTCGGCCTGCCAAATAAACCTAAAAAATTTAATCAATAAATAATTTACATGTTACTTGAAGGTAACCTACAAAATAGTGTAATTGCACATTTTTTGTAAGTTTAAAGTTTTAATGGGAACTTTTTGAAGTTGAAGGGGCTTAATTGCACATTTGAGTATAGTTGAAGAGCCTATTTGACCCTTATTCCATATATTGAGATTACATTAAGATTTGAGCAATATATAAAGAATTAAGTTTAATGACAGATGACGCCGCGTTCGAAGCATTTCACATCAAATATCATTTATTATTCTTTTATTTATTGACATTTCTAATTTCTAATAATTATTATTATAATTTATAATTTATTTATATGTTTCAAATATAAAAATTTATGAATTCAATTATAATTTTTAATTAAATTAAAAAATAAAACTAAAATTTAAATAATACATTATTAAAATCACGACCTATTTGACCCACTGGCTGCAGTTATTTAGGTGGTATTCCGAAATTGTAGAGATCGAATTCCTCTTAATCTATACGTAATATTTAATAATAAGTAAAATTTAAAAAAATTACACCAAAGCAATCGTAACAGATGGTCTTTCCTTTTTGTTTCGACAAATCATAAAAAGACAACAGAAAAAAGGGACGAACAAGGGGAATGGAGTGGCATGGTTGTCAAGCTAATGGCCACGATAAACACTTAGCCAGCAATGCACGTACGACGCACACACTTGCTAGATTCCCTATATGTATTTCATGCACAAAAACTTTTTCTTAATCCAAAAACTCAATTCTCATAAAATAACCTATTTTTTTTATCATAAAACACCCAACTTCATATTCATTATAAAGAAATAATTTTTTTTTTTAAACCACGAAACGGAAATATTCCCATTTTATATGGTAATATTGTCAAAATTGTAATATTGTCGAATTTTTACTACTTTTAATTTTTATTGAATCAATCTCAATAAATTTATAGTAATATTGCCGAAATTGTAATCTATTTTTCAACCAATTATTATTTAATTAATTAAAAATTTAAATATAATATATATATTTTACAAATATGTGACTGCCACGTCAGCCTGCCAAATAAACTTAAAAAATTTAATCAATAAATAATTTACACGTTACTTGAAGGTAACCTACAAAATAGTGTAATTGCACTATTTTTATAAGTTTAAAGTTTTAATTGAAACTTTTTGAAGTTGAAGGGGCTTAATTGCACATTTGAGTATAGTTGAAGGGCCTATTTGACCCTTATTCCAAATAGTGAGATTACATTAAGATTTGAGCAATATATAATGAATTAAGTTTATTGACGGATGACGCTGCGTTCGATATATTTCACATCAAGTATCATTTATTATTCTTTTAATTATTGACATTTCTAATTTCTATTAATAATTATTATAATTTATAATTTATAATTTATAATTTATATATAAACGTCAGATATAAAAATTTATGAATTCAATTATAATTTTTAATTAAATGAAAAAATTCTAATAATATAATTTAAATAATATATTATTAAAATCCCAACATATTTGACCCTCTGGCCTGCAGTTATACCACCTAAATAACTGCGGTCAGAGGGTCAAATAGGTCGTGATTTTAATAATATATTATTTAAATTATATTTTTATAATTTTTTAATTTAATTAAAAATTATAATTGAATTCATAAATTTTTATATTCGACATTTATAAATAAATTATAAATTATAATAATTATTAATAGAAATTAGAAATGTCAATAAATAAAAGAATAATAAATGATACTTGATGTGAAAAGCTTCGAACGCGGCGTCATCCATCATTAAACTTAATTCTTTATATATTGCTCAAATCTTAATATAATCGCACTATTTGGAATAAGGGTCAAATAGGACCATCAATTATACTCCAATGTGTAATTAAGCCCCTTCAACTTCAAAAAGTTCCAATTAAAACTTTAAACTTAGAAAAAAGTGCAATTACACTATTTTGTACGTTACCTTCAAGTAACATGTAAATTATTTATTGATCAAATTTTTTAAGTTTATTTGGCAGGCCGGCGTGGCAATCACATATTCTTAAAATTGATATATTACATTAGATTTTTTAAGTAATTAAATAATAATTGGTTGAAAAATAGATTACAATTTCGGCAATATTACAATAAACTTATTGAGATTGATTCATTAAAAATTTAAACTAGTAAAAATTCGGCAATATTACAATTTCGACAATATTTCAATATGAAATGGGAATCTTTCGGTTTCGGGATTTTAAAAAAAAATTATTTTTTTATTATGAATATAAAGTTTGGTGTTTTATGAAAGAAAAAAAAAATAGGTTATTTTATAAGAATTAAGTTTTTGGATTAAGAAAAAAATTTTGTGCATGAAATACATAGAGGGAACCTTGCAAGTGCGTGCATCGTACGTGCAGTGCTCGCAAGGTTTTTAGCGTAGCCATTAGCTTGCCAATCATGCCACTTCGTTCTCCACTTTCCTCCCTTTTTTCTGTTCTCTTTTTATGATTTGTCGAAACCAAAAGGAAAGACCATCTCTTACGATTTCTTTTGTGTAATTTTTTTAAATTTTACTTTTTATTAAATATTACGTATAGATTAAGAGGAATTCGATCTCTTCAATTTCAGAATACCACCTAAATAACAGCAGCCCGTGGGTCAAATAAGTCGGGATTTTAATAATATATTATTTAAATTTTAGTTTTATAATTTTTTTATGTATTTAAAAATTATAATTGAATTCATAAATTTTTATATTTGACATTTATAAATAAATTATAAATTATAATAATTATTAATAGGAATTAGAAATGTCAATAAATAAAAGAATAATAAATGATACTTGATGTGAAATGCTTTGAACCCGGCGTCATCCGTCATTAAACTTAATTCATTATATATTGCTCAAATCTTAATGTAATCTTACTATTTTGAATAAGGGTCAAATAGGCCCTTCAACTATACTCAAATGTGCAATTAAACCCCTTCAACTTCAAAGAGTTCCAATTAAAACTTTAAACTTACAAAAAAGCGCAATTACACTATTTTGTAGGTTACCTTCAAGTAACATGTAAATTATTTATTGATTAAACTTTTTAAGTTGATTTGGCAGGCCGGTGTGGCAGTCACATATTTTTAAAATTGATATATTATATTAAAATTTTTAAGTAATTAAATAATAATTGATTGAAAAATAGATTTCAATTTCGGCAATATTACAATAAATTTTTTGCGATTGATTCAATAAAAATTTACAGTAGTAAAAATTCGGCAATATTACAATTTCGACAATATTTCAATATGAAATGGGAATCTTTCCGTTTCGGGGTTTTTAAAAAAATTATTTTTTTTATTATGAATATGAAGTTGCGTGTTTTATGAAAGAAAAAAAAATAGGTAATTTTATAAGAATTGAGTTTTTGGATTAAGAAAAAAATTTTGTGCATGAAATATATAGAGGGAACCTACCAAGTGCGTGCGTCGTACGTGCAGTGCTCGCAAGGTGTTTAGCGTGGCCATTAGCTTGCCAACCATGCCACCCCATTCCACATTTTCCTCCTTTTTTTCTTTTCCATTTTTATGATTTGTCGAAACCAAAAAGGAAAGACCATCTCTTACGATTGTTTTGGTGTAATTTTTTTTTTAATTTTACCTATTATTAAATACTATGTATAGATTAAGAGGAATTCGATCTCTTCAATTTCGGAATACCATCTAAATAACTGCAGCCAAATGGTCAAATTGTTCGGGATTTTAATAATATATTATTTAAATTATATTATTAAAATTTTTTAATTTAATTAAAATTATAATTGAATTCATAAGTTTTTATATTTGACGTTTACAAATAAATTATAAATTATCATAATTATTAATAGAAATTAGAAAAGGCAATAAATAAAATAATAATAAATAAATAAAATAATAATAAATGATAGTTGATGTGAAATGCATCGAACGCGGCGTCATCCGTCATTAAACTTAATTCATTATATATTGCTCAATTCTTAATGTAATCTCACTTTTTGGAATAAGTGTCAAATAGGCCCTTCAACTATACTCAAATGTGCAATTAAGCCCTTTCAACTCCAAAAAGTTCCTATTAAAACTTTAAACTTACAAAAAAAAAAAAAAAAAAAAAGTGCAATTACACTGTTTTGTAGGTTAGCTTCAAGTAATATGTAAATTATTTATTGATTAAATTTTTTAAGTTTATTTGGCAGGCTGACATGGCAGTCACATACTTTTAAAATTGATATATTATATTAAATTTTTTAAGTAATTAAATAATAATTTGTTGAAAAATCGATTACAATTTCGGCAATATTACAATAAATTTATTGAGATTGATTCAAAAAAAATTTAAAGTAGTAAAAATTTGGCAATATTATAATTTCGATAATATTACAATATGAAATGGGAATATTTCCGTTTCGGGTGTTTTAAAAAAAATTATTTTTTTATATGAATATGAAATTGGGTGTTTTATGAAAGGAAAAAAAAAGGTTATTTTATAAGAATTGAGTTTTTGGATTTAGAAAAAGTTTTTGGGCTTCAATACATAGAGGGAACTTAGCAAGTGCCCATAGACGGAGCCAGAGGGGGGGCAGGGGGGTCAGCTGCCCCCCCTCACCCTACCCCACCCCTACCCAATATTGTATATAATATGTATGTATAGTACATTATTCATATAACTATTATAAAACAGATTATGTAAACAAAATCTGTGATAGACAAGGTGGTAGCTAATGTGTACGAGTTTTGGAATGGCTTGGGTTCGAGTCTTTGCATTGACAATGTCACAGTCTTCTTCACTTTTTTGATTAACACAATTAAATTTTGGCATGATATATATAACTTCCATTATAACTTTCTTTATATTAATAATGGAATGTGTAATTTATAATGTGTTTTATATTCGAATTGTTTTATCAAATTAATTATGTTTCATATTTTGTTATAAATATTTTTATAAAGTTTTAATATGTTTTATTTTTCGCTATATCCAACAATATTTATTGTTATACTTTATAAGTATTTCATTTTTTTAAAACTTTCTGTTTTTATTTTAATTTTTTCCCTCACTAAAAAAAATTTCTGAATCCGCCATGGAATCCATCCTTACTTCTTTGCCCCCCCCCCCCCCCCCCCCTCCCCCCAACATATTTTCTGGCTCCGTCCCTGCAAGTGCCTGTGTCGTACGTGCAGTGCTCGCTAGGTGTTAAGCGTGGCCATTAGCTTGCCAACCATGCCACTCCATTCCCCATTTTCTCCCTTATTTCTGTTCTCTTTTCATGATTTGTCGAAACCAAAAGAAAGATCATCTCTTACGATTGCTTTGGTGTAATTTTTATAATTTTACTTATTATTAAATATTACGTATAGATTAAGAGGAATTCGATCTCTTCAATTTCAGAATACCACCAAAATAACTGTAGCTAGAGGGTCAAATAGGTCGTGATTTTAATAATATATTATTTAAATTATAGTTTTATAATTTTTTAATTTAATTAAAAATTATAATTGAATTCATAAATTTTTATATTTTACGTTTATAAATAAATTATAAATTATAATAATTATTAATAGAAATTAGAACTGTCAATAAATAAAAGAATAATAAATGATACTTGATGTGAAATGCTTTGAACGCAGCGTCATCCGTCATTAAACTTAATTCTTTATATATTGCTCAAATCTTAATGTAATCTCACTATTTGGAATAAGGGTCAAATAGGCCCTTCAACTATACTCAAATGTGCAATTAAGTCCCTTCAAATTTAAAAAGTTCCAATTAAAACTTTAAACTTACAAAAAAGTGCAATTACACTATTTTTTAGGTTACCTTCAAGTAACATGTAAATTATTTATTGATTAAATTTTTTAAGTTTATTTGGCAGGCCGACGTGGCAGTCACATATTTTTAAAATTGATATATTATATTAAATTTTTTAAGTAATTAAATAATTTGTTGGAAAATAGATTACAATTTCGGTAATATTACAATAAATTTTTTGAGATTGATTCAATAAAAATTTAAACTAGTAAAAATTCGGCAATATTACAATTTTGACAATATTTCAATATGAAATGGAATCTTTCCGTTTTGGGGTTTTTAAAAAAAAATTATTTTATTATTATGAATATGAAGTTGGGTGTTTTATGAAAGAAAAAAAAATAGGTTATTTTATAAGAATTAAATTTTTGGATTAAGAAAAAAAATTTGTGCATGAAATACATAGAAGGAACCTTGCAAGTGCGTGCATCGTACGCGCGGTGCTCGCAAGGTGTTTAGCGTGGCCATTAGCTTGCCAACCATGCCACTCCATTTCCAACTTTACTCCCTTTTTTCTGTTCTCTTTTTATGGTTTGTCGAAACCAAAAGGAAAGACCATCTCTTACGATTGCTTTGGTGTAATTTTTTTAAATTCTTCTTATTATTACATATTACGTATTGATTAAGAGGAATTCGATCTCTTGAATTTCAAAATACCACATAAATAACTGCAGCCAGTGGGTCAAATAGGTCGGGATTTTAATAATATATTATTTAAATTTTAGTTTTATAATTTTTTATTTATTTAAAAATTATAATTGAATTCATAAATTTTTATATTTGACATTTATAAATAAATTATAAATTACAATAATTATTAATAGGAATTAGAAATGTCAATAAATAAAGGAATAATAAATGATACTTTATGTGAAATGCTTCGAACCCGGCGTCATCTGTCATTATATATTGCTCAAATCTTAATGTAATCTCACTATTTTGAATATGGGTCAAATAGGCCCTTCAACTATACTCAAATGTGCAATTAAACCCATTCAACTTCAAAAAGTTCCAATTAAAACTTTAAACTTACAAAAAAATGCAATTACACTATTTTGAAGGTTACCTTTAAGTAACATGTAAATTATTTATTGATTAAATTTTTTAAGTTTATTTGACAGGCCGGCGTGGCAGTCACATATTTTTAAAATTGATATATTATATTAAATTTTTTAAGTAATTAAATAATAATTGATTGAAAAATAGATTACAATTTCGGCAATATTACAATAAATTTATTGAGATTGATTCAATAAAAATTTAAAGTAGTAAAAATTCGGAAATATTACAATTTCGACAATATTTCAATATGTAATGGGAATCTTTCTGTATCGGGGTTTTAAAAAAAATTATTCATTTATTATGAATATGAAGTTGGGTGTTTTATGAAAGAAAAAAAAAAATAGGTTATTTTATAAGAATTTAGTTTTTGGATTAAGAAAAAAAGTTTGTGCATGAAATACATAGAGGGAACCTAGCAAGTGCGTGCGTCGTACGTTCAGTGCTCGCAAGGTGTTTAGCATGGCCATTAGCTTGCCAACCATGTCACTTCATTCCCTATTTTCCACCCTTTTTTCTGCTCCCTTTTTATGATTTCTCGAAACCAAAAGGAAAGACAATCTCTTACGATTGTCTTGGTGTAATTTTTTTTTTTTTAATTTCACTTATTATTAAATATTACGTATAGATTATGAGGAATTCGATCTCTTCGGTTTCGGAATACCACCTAAATAACTGCAGCCAGAGGGTCAAATAGGTCGGGATTTTAATAATATATTATTTAAATTATAGTTTTATAATTTTTAATTTAATTAAAAATTATAATTGAATTCATAAATTTTTATATTTGACGTTTATAAATTATAATAATTATTAATAGAAATTAGAAATGTCAATAAATAAAAGAATAATAAATGATACTTGATGTGAAATGCATCGAAAGCAGCGTCATCCGTCATTAAACTTAATTCGTTATATATTGCTCAAATCTTAATGTAATTTCACTATTTGGAGTAAGGGTCAAATAGGCCCTTCAACTATACTCAAATGTTCAATTAAGCCCCTTCAACTTCAAAAAGTTCCAATTAAAACTTTAAACTTACAAAAAAAAAAAAAAAAAAGTGCAATTACACTATTTTGTAGGTTACCTTCAAGTAACATGTAAATTATTTATTGATTAAATTTTTTAAGTTTATTTGGCAGGCTGACGTGGCAGTCACATATTTTTAAAATTGATATATTATATTAAATTTTTTAAGTAATTAAATAATAATTGGTTGAAAAATAGATTACAATTTCGGCAATATTACTATAAATTTATTGAGATTGATTCAATACAAATTTAAAGTAGTAAAAATTCGGTAATATTACAATTTCGACAATATTACATTATGAAATGAGTATCTTTCCTTTTCGGGGTTTTTAAAAAAATTATTATTTTTATTATGAATATGAAGTTGGGTGTTTTATGAAAGAAAAAAAAATAGGTTATTTTATAAGAATTGAGTTTTTGGATTAAGAAAATATTTTTGTTCATGTAATACATAGAGGGAACCAAGTATGTGCGTGCGTCATACGTGCAGTGCTCGCTAGGTGTTTAGCGTGGCGATTAGCTTGCCAATCATGCCACTCCATTTCCCATTTTCCTTCCTTTTTTTCTAGTCTCTTTTTTATGATTTGTCGAAACCAAAAGGAAAGACCATCTCTTACGATGGCTTTGGTGTAATTTTTTTTTAAATATTCAAATTTGATTTACCCAGGCAAATTGTTGTAATCAAATTCTCAAATTAAATATTCAAATTTGATTTACCCGGGCAAATTGTTGTAATCAAATTCTCAAATTAAATATTCAAATTTGATTTACCCAGAAAAATTATTGTAATCAAATTCTCAAATTAAATATTTAAATTACTTCCATTACGTTGACAAATTAATGAAATTATGTTGAGGTATCTCGTCTGTCACTATGACAGTACAATGTCTCCTGCAATGCCTCTAGATAACCTAGATTAGCGATTTAGGTTTCTTCTTGCCTTTGTTCGAAAGCCGCAGCCACCGCTAATAACCTAATATATATATACTATTTTTTTTTCCTTAAATATGGGGCCCCCAAAATGTGGGGGCCCTGTGCGCCAACCCTAGGCAGACTTGCCCAGGGACGGCCCTGAAACAATATATAATGAATTAAGTTTAATGATGGATGACATCGCATTCGATGCATTTCACATTAACTATCATTTATTATTCTTCTATTTATTATCTTTTCTAATTTCTATTTATAATTATTATAATTTATAATTTATTTATAAACGTCAAATATGAAAATGTATGAATTCAATTATAATTTTTAATTAAATTAAAAATATAAGAATATAATTTAAATAATATATTATTAAAATTTAATCTATACTTAATATTTAATAATAATTAAAATTAAATTTACACCAAAGCAATCGTAAGAGAAGATCTTTCCTTTTGGTTTCGAGAAATCATAAAATGGGAACCGAAAAGAGGGAGGGAAATGGGGAAGGGAGTAGCATGGTTGGCAAGATAATGACTACACTAAACACCTAGCGAGCACTGCACGTACGACACACGCACTTGCTAGGTTCCCTCTATGTATTTCATGCACAAAGTTTTTTTTTTTTCTTAATCCAAAAACTCAATTCTTATAAAAAACCCAACTTCATATTGATAATAAAAAAGAATTTTTTTTTTTTAAACCCCTCAATGGGATGTTTTTGTAAGCAAATAAAACTCTCAATAAAAGATTTAAGTGACAAACTGCTTTACAATTGTTTTCCACTTATACGTTTAAAGGTGTCCACAATTTTGGACTTTCAATGTAGCTATCTGTCACTTGTATATTTCACTGTCCTCTAGGTTTAGCGTATTGTACTTGTACGCAGTTCTACTCCCACTTGTGTTACAATATAATTTTTGTTTGTATAACTTGGGGGTGTGATTGAGTGGGAGAGACTCATCTATCGTTAACCTAAGGTCAAGTGTTTGATCCTTATCTTTAAGTACGGAGAAACGTCTTGGGTACACCTTATTCACATAAAGATCGAAATAAATAAGGTGTACTTTTTTATTTTATTTTAATTTTTTTAATTCATAATTCTTTATTTTAATTTTTTTTAAAAGACTTAAATTTAATACTTTACCTCAATTATATTCAAACTTTTGAAATTTAGCAATATAAAGTATAACCTAAACCTTTATATTTTATAACAATTATATCCCACCCGCATCAAAATTATATCCAAAGTTTTAATGTTTGACCATTTAATTCCAAAAATCTTTGAACTTTTAACACTTATATTCTATTATTACTAGCCAAGCATCTTGTACTCCATGTAGTAACTTCTTTCATGTGGAAGGTCATAAGATCAAGTCTTAGTGAAGGCGGAGGAGTTGTTGACTTCAAAAACATCTAACATACTCTGGCTTTGTTAAATTAATTAAATACTAATTATCTTAAAATCAATTTATTTTTACAAAGATAATGTATCAACATGTCTACTTTATTTAAATAATTTAAAATAAAACTCCCAAAAAACATCTTATATATTCAATTTTGAATATTATAGTTACCCATTAATACATAAATAAAAAATTGAATTATTTTTAGTGTTAATAAATATATTTAGAATTAGCTACAAGGGAGCAATTTTTATATTGAACTACAAACAAAATTTAAAACATTTAGACATATTTATTGAACAAGTATTTTTTATACGCAATGCATAAAAATAGATTTTCAATATTAGTAATCTATATTAAAATCTTAGATAGATTATAGATATTTATATTATTGTAAAATAATAATAATCTAATTCATTTATATAAATTTGATATTTATATTTTGGAAAATAACTTATATAGTAGTATAGTACTCCAATATATAATGTTCATTTATATAAATTTGATATTTATATTTTGGAAAATAACTTATATAGTAGTATAGTACTCCAATATATAATGTATGTTTATATATTATTATTATTATTATTGAAGAAAATAAGAAAATATAAGATGGATGCATATGCATGGTAAGAATAATTAAAAAAATGACAAAAGTTATCATTGATAAGTGTATTTTTGACGTGCTTTTTATCAAAATTTTATATAGTACAACTCTTATAGCAAATGTATTAAAAAAAAAGGAAAAAAATAGACACTAATAAATAGTATAACGCACATTTACATTAGTTTTTAGATTACAGTGAGATTACATTAATATTTGAGCATGACGTCACGTTCGAAACGGAAAGGTTCCCACCAAACAAGTATGACGTCATCGCACCGCTGCATGCAGCGTTCACACACGGTTGAACCTGGGGTCAACGCGTGTCCATTTATGGGCGCTGTTTGTGGGCCCGGTTACCGGCTGTCCCCGGTCACTCAGTCAGTCTTTCCCCCGCGAACCCGAAATAAAAACGTTCGGTACTTACTATACGGTGCCTTGGAAAACATCACTTCCAAGTCTTCGACTGCGCTAAGCAATTCCTTCCATCTCAGCAATGGCGACTCCGTAAACTCTTCTCAAAAGCTTCAGTCTTTAGGGTTTGGGTTTCTCCCTTTTTGCCTCACATGCATTCTTCTCTCTGTGTTTTTCCCTTTCTGTCTTGTGCATTGGTCGGAGATTCACGAAATCCGCTGTATGTTTCTCCGACCAGATTAAACGTCCGCCGGCCTGCCGGCCGGTTTCGATCAGACTTTGATCAGTCCCTCGGCGGGGAACAAAAAAGAAGATTTTTTTTTTTTTTTTTTCCAGTTTCGGGATTTGTTGTGTGGGTGGGAAAATCTAGCTAGATTGTGTGATATGATGATCATCATCAAGTTGGCAAATTTTCTTGTTTTCAACAGTGAAAAAGTAGTAATTTGATCGAGGTTTTGTTTCTAACTCGTGTTTCTTCTCTTTGAGGAGTGGCGAATCATTTGTTCGGATTCGACATTTCATTGAAATTAATCAAATGGGAATGTTAGTTGCCGACGATCATATATATATATAGTTTTTTTCTTTTTGCTTCTTTGATTAATTTTGCTGTGAGTTTCTGTAAAATCATGATTCTCAAACTGTTGCTTGAATTGAGTGACATTTCATGGAGTAATTCTTTTCTTTAGCTATCATCTATATATATATACATGCATACACACACAATGAATTCTGCAACGTCGTGACATCGTACGGTGTGATATGAAAATGAAAATGAAAATGTCCTTTTTTATCCCTTGTTTCTATTTTTACCCATTTCTTTTTTCCAAACTTTACTAACCTTTTTCTTTTGTTTCTATTTTTAGACTATAATAATGTCATGCCTATGGCATTCTAGACTGCTTTCTTTCTTGTTAGCTTTAAAGCTGAAAAATTAATCTGTTTGCGTATGCTAGTGTCTAGTCTAGGTTACATTTCCATATAGTTTCTTGGGTTCCTTCTTGGTATAAACTGAAGACACTTTTTTTTTTTACTATTTAATTTGCAGGGATTTTGATTTGTATGAAAGTTAGTGAGAAATAATGGATATGGGAGGAAGCTCAGGTTCATATGGATATGGAGATTTTCTTGAGTCTTGGGTGTCAGACAACTCCTCGAGAAACCAGCTGGAGCCTTTAAGTTATTCATTTGGAAGCTTATTATCATCAACTTCTACAGACATGTCGCAGGTGAATAATGCGCAGTTGGATTATAATGAAGTGATGAACACAACAGTTGTGAATAGATCATTGGATTCATTGGTGGTTCCGAGTTTTGGTGCAAATTATGGTGTCAATGATGCCAACTTGCTGCTGCCAACCACTGCATTCTTTCACATTCCCGGCATTCATTATAGTGACCCCGTGTTTCTCTCGACAGCAATGTCGTTTGCACCGAATAACAATGGTTTTGTTGGTAATAGTTATTATCCCGTTGGTTTAGTTAATTCTGGAATGGGGGATAGTTATCCCGCGGGGCTGAACAAGCTTTCGTGCCATTCCAGTAAGAGGGAACAATCAGGATCAATGGTGAGCTCTGGTGGAGCAGAATCTGCAGGGTTTGATGTTTACCAAACGGGGATTGGAATTGAGACCGAGGCTCAGTTATCGAAAAAGCCCAGACTGGATCAGGATGCTACCAAGGATGTGTTGCTGCACCCCGAGATAATATTCGAGAAGAGCCTCGTGCAATTGCAGGAAAAGAATTCGGTCCTGCAGGCACTGCTGGAGCAGCAGAGACAGCAGAACGAGCTGCACAAACAGCTTTCTCTTTTGGGCACCGAGGACCAACTTCTACAGCAATGGGAGCTTATGCAAAATCAGGCCCAACTCTCGTCTCTGCCTTGCCTTGATGCCAGTATCTGTAACCGACGCCTAACTCAGTACTTATATCATACGAGGAGTCGCCCAATTGTTAGTTTTTTAAACCGAAAATCAAATTTTTTTTATCTCATATATACTTCAATAATAAGCATTGTGGAACATCAAACTCGGGATTGTTTTTCTGCAGAATAGTGACATGACTTACTGGAAGAAGTTCGTTTCTGAATATTACGCTCCTTGTGCTAAGCAGAGGTTGTGTTTTTCTACATGCGTCAACGTTAGCCAACAAGCTCTAAATCTTTTCACCGATACAGCCTTGGTTAGTCCATACAGACTAACAATTTCGTTCGATGCAAATATGGCTCGTAACTCTGATCGATACTAACCTTTTGTTCTCAATTAATAAGCAGGAATCTTGGTGCTGTAGTATTTGTGCTTCAAAATCATCCAAAGGATTCGGTAATTAAGCATTGTGTGATCTAAATTCATTAGTTTTCGGTATCAAAGTAAACTGCTTTTCGAGTATTCTTGTGTGTCATATATTGATGTTAATCTAACGGGTCCATGTTCCTTCTACCTTTGCAGAAGTAATATATGAAACTCTCCCGAGGCTTTTCAAAACCAAATATGAGAGCACCATGCTGGACGAGATCTTATTCCTGGGATTGCCTCGAGAGCATAGATTTCCTTCTGGGCTAATAATGTTGGAGTATGACAAAGTGGTTCAGGAGAGTATCTATGAAGATTTTCGCATTGTTCATGAAGGTATACTTCGTGTAATCTTCAGACCCGACTTGAAGGTGAGCTCAGAATTGCATCAAGAACATAACTTTTTTTAGTTGCGTCGTGTGTATGTATCTGTCATTGTCTATCCCGTCGTGTTCTTATTTTCCTCTACATTCTCAGATATTTTCTTGGGAATTCTGTGTACAACGCCATGAAGAGCTTTTGAAGTATCGATCCGTTGCTAGACAGGTACCATATCCGATCCCGGGGGGCATTTGATAGAAACGATGAACTTGTATGCGCAATACATGACTTGATCTGCATTAATTCCACACACTAAAACTAGATAAATTGTTCAAATTCATAGAAAAGAACATATATATTGCCTTCTGGAATCAATAATTTCAATACATGAACCGAACGCATTTCTAGAACGGAAGCAGGTTGTTTCACTACTTGAAGAAAGTTTCGTAAGCATTATAGTTTTGATCGTTTTAATGGACATACATATATAGGATCTATCTGCCAAGTCTTTTCCAATGTGCAGGTTGACCACTTTGTCGAGGCGGCTCAAAAATACAGAAGTACTATCACTAACTTAGCCGGGACTTCTTTAAAGGACATGCAATCATGTTGCAATATGTGAGTCAGGACAGTGATTAGTGAACTCTTGTAGATATGGAAAAAACGATTCACTCTCGTCTTTTGTCAATGTGAATGCATAGGTTTCTAACAGCAGAGCTCGAGCTTGCAAGGAATGTGGAGCTGCCATTGGTTAACGCCTTAGGATTCTCCAAGAAACATTTTAGGTGTTTACAGGTATTTAAGATTCATTCGTTTCGAATCAAACCCATTGTTTGTGCGAGAACTAGAACTAGTAACCGATAATTATCGTTTTGTTCGGGGATCAACAGATAGCTGAAATCGTGGGTAGCATGACAGATTTAATCACTATCAGCCATGAGCTTGGTGTTGGACCAATTGGTATATATATGGAGACGCAATCTCGAAAGCTTCTTTTGTTTTCCCATATACATTGTGTTTTGCTGATATTGTTTATGCAATACAAACTTTTCGTAGAGAGCTTAAAGAACTATCGTCGGTTGAAGGAAGTGAAAGAGCAAAGGACGAATCACAGTGTTACCAGCACCGATGATGGCGGGCTGGCAGCTGATAACAGTTACTCTCGACTGCTCAGGCAAGGCGCTCGTAGTTCAGTTGCAAGGACACAAGTGCTGCAACCGTCATACTCTACAGCTAACTCCAGCCAGCTCGAGGTCAGCTCTGAATCCTTGAATCTCCATCTATATAGACATTCTATAACTCCCATTTCACGTTTCCCTCAGCTCCTTGTGGCTATATACTATAACTTCCATTTCGTGTTTTCCCTTCTTGAAGCTATAGACATTCTATTACTCTCTCTGTCCCATTCTGTGTCTAGTTCGGTTAACAAGGTCCGATTGAAGTAAACAAGACATGTAAAATGGGATAGAGAGAGTAATTCCCTATAGACATTCTATAACTTCCATTTCGAGTTTTTACTCTCTCTGTTTCATTTTGTGTCTGATTTAGTTAACAAGGCTCGGCTGAAGTAAACAGGATATGGAAAATGGACAGAAAGAGTAATTCGCTATAGACATTCTATAACTTCCATTTCGAGTTTTTACTCTCCCTGTCTCATTTTGTGTCTAATTTAGTTAACGAGGTACGACTGAAATAAACAGGACATGTAAAATGGACAGAAAGAGTAATTCGTAATTCGCTATAGACATTCTATAACTTCCATTTCGAGTTTTTACTCCCTCCGTCTCCTTTTGTGTCAGGACATGTAAAATGGACAGAGAGTAATTCGCTATAGACATTCTATAACTTCCATTTCGAGTTTTTACTCTTTCTGTCTCATTTTGTGTCTGAGTTAATTAACGAGGCTCGATTGAAGTAAACAGGACATGTAAAATGGACAGAAAGAGTAATTCGCTATAGACATTCTATAACTTCCATTTCGAGTTTTTACTCTCTATCTCCTTTTGTGTCTGATTTAGTTAACGAGACTCGGCTGAAGTAAACAGGACATGTAAAATGGACAGAGAGAGTAATTCGCTATAGACATTCTATAACTTCCATTTCGAGTTTTTACTCTTTCTGTCTCATTTTGTGTCTGATTTAGTTAACGAGGCACGACTGAAGTAAACAGGACATGTAAAATGGACAGAAAGAGTAATTCACTATAGACATTCTATAACTTCCATTTCGAGTTTTTACTCCCTCTGTCTCCTTTTGTGATACTCCCTCTGTCTCTTTTTGTGTCTGATTTTGTTAACGAAACACGTGAAGTAAACAAGACATGTAAAATGGATAGAGAGAGTAATTCACTATAGACATTCTATAACTTCCATTTCGAGTTTTCCCTTCTTGCAGCTATAGACACTGCGCTATAGACATTCTATAACTTCCATTTCGTGTTTCGCCTATAGACATTGTATAACTTCCATTTCGCGTTTTCCCTTCTTGCAGGTCACCGCCAATGAGCGCATGAAGTCGATAGAACACACAGTTGATAAGCTGCTTTCAGCAAAGGAAGCTACCCTTAGAGCAAACAGTTTGGGAAATGCCATCAGCGAAGTCGGTGGAACAGCAATCAGTGGCGCCTGGCCTCAGATAAGCGACACCATCACACTAGCTGACGCTATGAATTTCGGTGAGAATGCAGCCGCGCTGGCCGTCGCGCAAGCAAACCTAAACCTAATGGCCAACGCGCAACCAAGTGGCCCCGAAATGTGCAAGGCTGCCTTCAACAGCTCTTCGTCGAAAGTAAAGATGTCTGTCAAGGTCGAGCCAAGGTTTCAGGAGCAGGTTTGAAGGACAACCGGGGTTACTCTAAATGCTCATCATATCATTTCTATTGCCAGAATGACAGAGACAACATTACCTAGTACTGTTTTTATGTCACCTAAAGCTAAATGTTCTTCATAGTTTTCATCAAAGGTATGTCAGATTCAGAAACAACTATTTTGAGAATCAAAACTAGCGAACAGTGAGGTAATCCAACTAAGTTGGTCATGCTGTTAACTTATAATTACAATGTTACAAGTTTCAACTCCTGTGACCTATTTTGATTTGAACTGGTCAGCTATGAACAATTAAATTGATTACCCATTGATTTACCCTTTTGTAGCTCTTTACTGGTTGGGGTCACAACTTATAATTACAATATTACGAGTTCCAACAAGTTTCAACTCATGTGACCTATTTTGATTTGAACTGGTTAGTTATGAACAACTAAATTGATTTATCTTTTTGTAGCTCTTTACTGGTTGGGGTCAACTTATAATTACAATATTACGAGCTCCAACTCTTTTGACCTATTAACCCTTTTGGTTTGAACTGGTAAACTATGAAAATTTAGATTGATTTACCCTTTTGTAACACAAGTTTGGAGTTACTAGATGCACACATTTGAATAGTGATTACAAATTTTTCTCTATCACAAATAAATAGAAAACAACAGAACAACCTAGTCAAGTTGATAATTACAATGTTACAAGTTCTGACTCTGACACTATTAATTTTTTAGTTTGAACCAGCCAACTATAACAACTAAGCTGATTTACCCCTTGTGATCCTTTGTGATTCTAATAGAATCACAAGATATAATTACCCTGATTTACCTTTGTGATCCTTTGTGATTCTAGTAGAATCACTTACTAGAATCACAAGACAGAATTACCCAATGTAGTGATTAAGAATTTTTCTTAGAGAATACACAGATTATAGAAAATTGAACCAAAAAGCCGAGAAATCCCAGAAAATACACAGGTTTAGGCCATGGCACACATAAAAGAAGATGCTAACCTCAAAATTTACAAATGCTTTAACCTGGGTTTATACTCGGCAGGGCAAACAAGAAGGGAGTCTACACAAAGGCCGCCTTTCGTGTGAGTGCAATCAATCTGAGTCATGGAAATTTTCAGTTTCATCGTTTTCCCAGAATCCGACACCACAAAATCTCCGGCGTGGTGGTAAACCCATTTCCCGGGTTCACTCAGGTAACACTCCGTCGTCGTCGCTTGCTGGCCGTCCGACGTCGAAAGCTGAAACCTCACCGGCTTTTTGTCCCACCCATGAACGTGCTCCGAGTTGCAAACTCGACCGTAAAATCTCTTGGAGGCACGACCCAAGTGCAGTCTGAAGAAGACGGCGTAAGATCCCGCCGGAAATGGGAACTCCACCTCCCCGGCGACTTCAAACCACCAGATTTGCTGGAGATATGCCATCGAGTGGAATCTGCAAGAGGAAAACCAAAACCAAATTCTCTCTTAGATATGAACAATAATGATTCTCATTTTGGGTTTAAACTTTGTGAATACTGAATAATAGAACTTAAACGAGTTAATGCCTGATTTAGGGTCAATTTTAACTTGTTTGATCACTATTAATTATATTGTTCACCAGGAATCTGTCCACTTCACACATAATTTTCACACTGTCGCAGCGAGGTTCGAACCTTGGTCTCTTCTCTCAAATACTGCTCACTAAACCATTGAGCTAAACCCGTGCGGGTTTGAAGTGATTTTTCTGAATTTAATCCTGAACGACATTTTGTGTTTAATTAAGTCTTCAATGGTTTTATAAAATTAAGTCTTCTGACGGTTAAAATCAAAGATTAAATCGAAAAAACCCAATATATTTGATGACTAAATTAAAGAGTTAATACCATATGAGGTCTTCTGAGTATAGTGATTTTGCCACGTTTAGTTATAAACTTTCAAATTGACCATATGTGGTCCTTCGACTTTCAAATTTAACCATTCGGGGTCCAAGTTAACCACCCATGGTCTTTAACTATTAAATTTTAACCAACCATGATCTTTTCAAGAGGACCGTGGTTGGTTAAATTTCGAAAGTTGAAGCACCATGAGTGGTTAACTTGGACCACGAGTGGTTAAATTTAAAAATCGAAAGACCACAGATGATCAATTTGAAAGTTTAGGACTAAACGTGACAAAACCATTATATTCGAAGGACTTCATGTGACATTAACTCCTAAATTAAATAAAACCATTATACTTGAAAATTAATTTGGATAAAATACTATAGTCGAAGATAAAATGTAAAATGAAATATTAGTAGAGGTGAAATTATCAAGTTATCTTTAACTTACGACTTAATTAGGAAAAACCATTAAAAACAAGGACTTAATTGAATACACAAAAAATTATTTTAAAACTAAATCCAGAAAAACCATTCTAAATTGGTTATTGACTCATAACAAATACGAAGTTTGGGGGGATTTGAACTTTGGGAATTTTAGTAAACAAAAACACAGAGATGGAGAAACAACTGAAGTTTTAGAATTGAGGTTTAGTAAATTGCAGAAAAACATGATATAACGAAAGAGCATTAGAGGACGGCGAGTGAGGAAACAAAGAACCTTGAGCCTGGCATTGGAGGATTTGATCCAAAAAGGGGCGTGACGAGTTGGATTTGATCAAGCGGATCTAGAAACACATGTATCAATATATAAACAGAGAGATATCTCTATCTATGTGTATATATATATATATATATATATATATATATATATATATATATATATATATATATATATATATATATATATATATATATCCACGCCAATTTAATCGAGAAACAACGTAAGAACGACAAGAAGAAGAAGAAGATGCATATAAGTCCTGACCTCGACTCATCTGTCGGGATTCTGCTCCAGTATCTCCGATCATCTATGCCGGTAATCGCTAGCCCATTCGACGCAATCGACAGACAAACTCTCCCTGTGCTCTTATCCAACCACACCACCTGCACACACCCCACTATCAATCAACTTCTTCTTCATCATCATCATCAACCAATGGGGGAAAAAGAAGCAATCAAACTCCAAATTTTAGTTTTTTTAGTCACAAGGAAAACCCACAGCAACTAGTAAACTTGCCCTGATCCTAACCGACAAAAACTATTAAAAAAATGATAAATCAGTTTTAATTGCACTACTCAAATCAAGAAAGTTAATAATTTGACTCCCCAATAGATTGCTCTAGATAGCTGGAGTATTAGGAGGGTAAACTCTATTTTGTGACTCTACCCAGTAAACAACTACTTTCTAAGAAAGTGGTAAACCAATTTGGATGGTTCATAACTGACCAAATCAAGAAAGTCAGTTTGACTCCCCAATAAGTTGCTCCAGCTAAAGTACTCCGAGGTGAAACTCGGCTTTTGTGATCCTAATCCGGAAAAAATTATTAAGAAAGTGGTAAATCAATTTCAATCGTCTATGATTGATCCAAACCAAGAAAGCAAATAATTTGACTCTCAGTAAGTTGCTCTAACTAGAGTAGAGCGAGATTAAACTCCGTTTTGTAACTCTAATCAGTAAAGAACTACGAAAAAAATGATAAACCAATTTCAATTGGTCATAAGTGACTCAAACTAAGAAAGCTAACAATTTTTTTTATCAAACTAAGAAAGCTAACAATTTTTTTATTTCTCAATAGGTCGATCCCGCTGGAGTCAAATTTGTATGCATAAAGGGGAAGAAGAGACTAGACCTTAGTGCCACCATCAATGGAATTGGGGGTGCAAAGCCTAGCAAAAATGTCCCTTTTACACAAATTTCCGGGGAAGTTTTCATCTCGGAAAACTCTCCGAACAAGACCCCAATAATCCACCGGCAGCTTGGATTCCCACACGAAATCCGCAAACGAGGCGCCCCTGAAGGCGCGATTGAGCATTGCGAGGCGGCAGATCTGCTTGGGGTCCAGGTGCGCCAGCACCAACGCCACACAGCTCTCCGGCAAGTCCCCGAGGCCGGGGCTCGCCGCCACAGGCTCCGGGCACGCGCCGCCGTCTTGCTGAACCAGGAACGACAAAGAAGAACCCATATTCGATCTCCTCCTCTCGTCGATCTCGTGACGGGAATGAAGAAAAGATTGAACCTTTGCGATGCTACTTTTGAAGGGAAGACGACGATATTTTCTTCTTTTTCTTCAGAGGAACAGACAGAAATGGTGAAAAGTTGGAGAGTATATACGTACATATATATACACGTACTACGTATGTGTGTTAGCGGTGGAGGTGTCGGTTGCGTCATCTTGTTTGACGGTCTCCATGTTCGGGAAAATGAAGGGTGCTGACGTGCTGTTTGGGGCCCACTCCTCACTGTGTGTGTAACTTCAAATCACACGTTGCATGTAATATAAGCTGCGATTATCATAAATATATACTTCAAGAATATTCAAATCTTAGGTATGAATATTTCTTCCATATGCTACATTCTTCTAATTTTAAACTTATCTTCTAATATTGAATCTTATCCCAAGCTAGTTGTTTAAAGGTTGACGAGTAGTCAGTGGATCTAGAAATTTTGTTCAGTGGGGGCGAAACATTAAAACAAAATGAATAACTTAAAAAGGATGAAACAGTTAAGAAGTTAGCCATAAATATTGTTAGATATAAGCGAAAAACAAACAAAATATTTATAACAAATATGAAACATAATTAATTTGATACAATAATTCTAATAGAAAACACATTATAAATTACACATCTTATTAGTAATAGAAAACACATTATAAATTACACATCCTATTATTAATATAAAAGTATATACATATAATTTGAAAGACTAACTGTGTTGAAGGACTTGAAGTAGCCACTATTATTCAAATAGACAAAAAATATGCATTTAAGCCTTAAGTGAGATTCAAATCGTTGACCTTTCTTAAAGAAACAGGCGTGCTCTACCATTTAAGTTGGCTTACAATTTGTTAACAATAGCTGTTTTCTTTTACTTATACTAAACCTTGTACTATATATACATACATATATATACATACAAGGGTTATATAAGGGGTCGGGGTGAGGGTGAGTCAATCGTTATGCTATGGACCCGTGTCCACAATGCACTGTGGACACGGATTGAAACGACGACATTTCATTGTAACGCATTAACGGTGCCGTAAGTGGCACCGTTATCTTCAGCCAATCATCTTTTTTTTTTTTTAATTTAAATTTAAATATCAGTACCCGACTCGTCACAATTAAGCCTCCATTTTCGCAAGTTTCCTGTCGATCAAGCTTCCATTTGTTCTTTGCAAAAACCTCTCTTCAACGCTCATTCTCCCATTTTCACCATTCTCTCTGTTTTTCGTCAACACAGACACCATCGCCAAAAGCTTCACCGTCGTTCGCACGCCAATCCCCCCTCGTTTACATTACTTTACTTCGTCGCCATACAAGTATTATGTGTCTGACATTCTTAAACAAGGGTTTATAGAGCATAAACATGTATATTTTGTATACATTTTGTGATTTTGAACTAGGGTTTGTATAACATAAACTCTGTACATTCTGTATATTCTCGAATGTTGTGTATATTAGTATATAGACTTCAAATATTACGAACATAATTTTCAAAAGATTATGAATGTTCGTAAATTTTGTGAATATAGAGTTTTAAGATTATGAATGTAGAGTTATAATATTATGAATATACAATTTAGACATTATGAATGTGGTACTATGTAATTTACAAATTGTGAATATAGAGTTATACGCTTATGAATGTACAGTTATAACACTATGAACATACAGTTCAGACATTATGAATGTGGAACTCTGTAATTTGCCATTTGTGAAAATAGATATATAATATTATGAATGTATAGTTATAACATTATGAACATACAGTTCAAACATTATGAATGTGGGACTCTGTAATTTGCACATTGTGAATACAACACTTTGTAATTTGATGGCCATATTATTCTTTTTGTAGAGCATGACTGGATTTATTCGGCACTCCCCATCCCCCTTTACTTAAGGATTATATGTCCATCAAACTCATTTTAATTGTGTCCTGTGTTATACTTTCTCATACATAAAGTCATGCATTTCTAATGTTTTCAATGGCAGCAATGGAATCTGAACCTACTTTGAAGGAAGTGGTAAAAGAAATTCAACGAAAAATGACGCGAAGTAGAACAGCACAAGCTGCTGAGACATCACAGCCACCGCCAGAAAAGCAAAGCAAGCGAAGAAAAACAATAAGAGCAATCTTGAAACTCACAAGCTGCTGAGCCATCGCAGCCACAGCCAGAAAATCAAAGCAATCAAATAAAAAGAACAAGAGCAATCTCAAACTCACAAGCTGCTGAAAATAAGTCTGATAGTGCATACTTTAGCACTCGAATGAGGCCAAGAGTAATGCATCAACTTGTGAAGAGACTATCGACACAACAAAAACAAGCTGTGACTGATATTGGATTTGGAGCAATCTTGAATCTTCAGCTGAACACAAGTGAGTCTCAATTGGTGAAATATCTGGTTGATAGCTTTGACATTTTCAAGTGTGACTTTGTATTGGAGGGCGATAAGCTACATGTTGATGAGGAGGACATTGAGTGCAAAGGAGGTGGAAGAGGCCCCAAAATCTGAAGAGAATGGGACAGCTGAGTACAGAGCTCTATTACGTGCTTGGAGGCAAAGGTGGGGAATTCAAACTGGATCACCAATCACAACAAGAATGGGAGATGCGATTGTTAGCAGGGGAGATTACAGAGATGAATTTAAGAGATATTTCATGGTCTTGATCGTTTCTTCATTGCTCCGGGGATTCCAGTTAAGGAACTGCAATAACAGAATCCTTAACTCCTTGATCAATGTTGGGGAGATCAAGGAGTACAATTGGTGCAGCTATACCTAAAGTTTCTTATTAAATCAATTGACAAGCACTTGAAAAAGCCTGAAAGTTTGTTTACTGGGGCAGCCACATTCATCCTTGTAAGTTCTTGTTATGTCTCTACTTCATTCAATGTGTTTGCTGTGATATTGTGCATATATAATTATGAAAATTTTAATATAGAGTTATTAAATTATGGATAAATAGGTTGTTGTGAAAATAGAACTATGCAAATATTATTATGAGTAAAAGACATTTTTAGTCCTAGACTTATAGTGACATGGACAATTTTAGTCCTTTATAAAAAAAATAGACAATTTATGGACACACTTATTGTGACGAGGACAATTTTGTTCCTTCGTCTATATTCCCGTTAGATGGCTGTTTGAGAGGGTGTATTTGTGTCATTTCATGATATTTCCTTCTTTTTATTCTATCCCTGAGTGTTTTGTTCTTTGATTGCAGATTCACGCAAATTTGAAAATGAATGTTGAGGCAGAGTGAAAGAGAAAATGGATATGAGTATGAACTCATTGTGACCCTTAGGCCTTAGCAGCTGCAAAGTGAAGAGGCGAGTTGAGGCCACCAAAAGTGGAGTACTTTGTTCGTTGAACATGGCGAAATCTCTCCACCAACGCTCTCTGTATTATTGCACTAGTAGTCCGATCGCTTCTCCATCCCTTCTTCACCATTCTTGATGGAGATGGAGTAAGATAATCATCTCTTGGCTAGTTGGCTGACGTGGAAAGCCTCTGCCAGGTGCGATATGTGATCGGAGACGGGCTTTTGCCGACTCCGTGGCGCCCATATATCCCGGGCCTCCCGGCGATGATTCTAGATATACTGTACGGCCTGTACCGCGGCGCGAAACTGGTTGATCGATTCATTGGACAAAGCAGACAGGGAGTGTTCGCCGTTGAGTAGCTCTTCCCAGATTTGCCGGGCTCGTTGTTGGCCGTTCTTGCACTGGCTTGGGTTTCGCCGGAAAAGCTGACTTGTGCTGTAGTGATCTAGTTATGACATTGATTTCACCTGACTTTACAGGATTTCTTCTCTGAATCGCAGCATCACCAACTGAGCAATGATCATTGAACTATAACATACATTTCAAGATCTTGTTGATTAGACGACAATATAATGGGCTCTGTTCTTCCTGCGAGAAATGGGGAATTGAAGATTATATGACTTACAATTGAGTTTCTTTGTCGGATATATTTAGATTCCTAGGAGGAGTTAGTCCAATCTGAAAACATGAATTTCCGAGCGGAATCCTGCGAAATCCGAGCACACTATTCCCTCATCCTTTCCTGAACTCGAAACCTGCATGCATTTTAACGTTATCCGTGCTTGTCGTTGAACGTTCTGTCCCCTTACCAAAGCTTGAAGCTTCACAATCCCCTTCAGAGCAACCAAAGCTCTCTTCGCCTGCATGCAAAACATCATATCTATTCCATCTTTTTTCCATTTTACTCAACAAAAAATTAAAGTAACGAAAACTTCTTCAGGTATATCTTACCAGATAGTATCTGAAAGCAGTTTGGATGACCGTCGCCGCGCAGAGCAACCTTCTAGAAGGCGGCAGCGGCGGCGGTGTACGACTGATGATCTCCACTCCTCCAACACTATTTTCATCTACGACCTGGCTGAACAACCATCTTCTTCCCTTCTCTCTTTTCTGCTTATTAAAACCCATCCATATCAACTATTAAAACAATTCTAACTACATTCTCATCAGCTTTTTTCTCGATCTTACATTTTCTTCCTCCAAACCCATCTAGTGAACCCATCCGCATAGTTAATTGCTCAATCCGAGAAGCTGCAAGGAGGAGGTATGATGAAAAGACTCAAATACCCCCTCTCAAACGGAGCATCTAACGGAAAAAGGGACGGAGGACCAAAATTGTCCTCGTCACAATAAGAGTGTCCACAAATTGTCTGATTTTTGTATGGAGGACCAAAATTGTCTGTGCCACTCTAAGTCTAGGACCAAAAATGTCTTTTACTCCATCCATAATGTCATAACTGTACATTCATAATCTCATAACTGTACATTCATAATCCAATAAACTGACATTCATAATCCCTTAACTGTACGTTCATAATCTCATAAATGTACATTCATAATCTCATAACTGTACATTTATAATCCAATAAATGTACATTCATAATTTTCGAAACTCTATGTTCACAATTTTAGAGCTGTTTGTTCATAATGTCACAAATAAACATTCATAATTTCAACACTGTATATTCATAATTTCATAGTTATGAATTACGTAATATATGTTCACAAATTAATAATAGAATCATATTTCTGAACCATAAATTCATAATAATAATATAACCATATTCACAAGTGCAAAAAATATACATTCTCACTACGTAATTCATAATTTCAGAAATCAAAATTCACAATTTTCAATCCTTCATGTTCAAAATGTTTGTAGAACTCGATAGTATTCCACATTCAATTCGTTTTGGACACATCCCTTGCTGCTTTCATAATTTTGTGCTTTTCTTTGTTCTCATCCCACATTATTATGGTAGCAGCATACTTAGCTCGCAACTCACAAATGAAGTCAGCCTACAAATAAAGAACATTAAATAATCAGTTTCAATGGCAAAAAAAATGTAATTTGAAAGTAATATATTTTTCTCTTACATTTACACTGGCATTTCTTTTAAATCCTGGATTCCAATTCTTTAGAGTTCCTTTATATGTTTCCATATGTCTCATGACATATATTCTACAGTCAATGGAATTTTCAGTCTCTCTCCCTCACAGCAAGGAACTCTATAGCAATGTCTTCTATTTTCCAGTACAAGGATGAACTTTGTGCTGTCAAGTATTCTTGGAATGTAGTTAGCTGCACAAAAAACATGTCAGTGTTCATTATGCATCATACTCCATATATATCAAATGATAAGAAGCTCAAGTTTTTGATTAAGTTACCAATAATTGAGGACAATCTCCATATTTATCTTCTTCCGAAACACCAGGGGGCAGGTCTTTGTTGTCTATTACTTCAACCTTAGATGAAATCGTGTTGATGCAAACAACAAAATAGTGTCTATGTCGATACACAGGCAAAAATATCTGATTTGAAGAAATAAAAAAATTATGAATTTACAGTACAAGAATTATGAATCTACAGCATGGATATTATGAATCTATAGTATAGTATAGAAACTATGGTTTCACAGTATAGAAATTATGAATCTACAGTATAGCAAGTATGAATATGCAGTGTTTGGTTTATGAACATGTGTCAGTGATTTGGTGATCTTATTGTTAATCTTTTTGGACATGATAAATAAACATTGAATGTGAGTAATAGAACTTACCAATTGTGCATGATATCTAGATTGCCAAAATTACTCAGCTTATAGTTTAACCGCTCATTGAAATTTTTCTTCTTTTTATCAAGTGGAAGAGTCTTCATCCATTCGTCTGTTGGGTCAAGTTGCAGCTAAGGAAAAAACATTTATTAAGAAATGAGATCTTGCATACTGTAAATTCAGAAAATCAAAAATGGGTAATGAGAATTCTTAAACTATACATGCAGAATTATAGAGTTTGACATTCATAATTTGTCAATTATATATTTAAAACTTTTGAAGTCTATACTCACAATTGCATAACTATATAATCATAGTTATAGAACTATTAATGTAAATTGAAATTCAAATAGCAGTTGTTTGCAAGTCAAAAGATACTTATATGCACTATTGTGCTGAAGAACACACACTTTGGTTGTCCCCGTGCTCGTTTTATATTGAGCACTGTATGCCTAAAAATCCACACATCTAGCAGACTGCTGCATATTTCTCCTTCACTCACTGTGAGGAAGTGTTTTCTTGTCAAAAAGAAATCGTTAAAGCTGAACAGTAACTCTCTACAACACCACAAAAAAAAAAAAAAAAAAGAAAAAAAAGATATTAGTTAATACATGTTAAATATTTAAGTAATTAAAAAGTTTACTAAAGATTTAGATTTCAAACATACTCTCTTGGATGATTATCAGAAACTTCCATGAATGCATAATTTGAAATGACCTTTTCCTTCACAGTGGCATTGTGAATATATTGTGTATTCCGAGTCTAATAAGGAGACCGTAGATGCAGTGGGACATTCTTGAATTTTCTTTTTGGCCTCTTTCGGACAGTGACATCCTCAATATCAAACTCACTATCATTTAATGCACTGTATTTATACAAAATGCAGGTAGGTAGTTATAATAATGCAATAGAATATTTACAATTTAATAAGTATATGTTTATAATTTACATACTGTACATTCATAATTCATAAACTATAGATTCCTAATTATTATACTGTAGTTTCGTAATTTCTAAACTGTAGATTCATAATCCATAAACTGTAGATTCATAATTACTTAACTGTAGATTCATAATTAATAAATTGCAGATTCATAAACAATAAACTGTAGATTCATAACTACTAAACTGTAGATTCATAATTTTAAGAACACTATATGCAATGTGTTTTAAAATTCAGAACACTACATTGCATAACATTCAGAATTTAAAAATTCACAAGTTATATGCAATAGGTATCATTTTCTTGGTATTCAAAATATAATGTTTTCAGTTTCAGAGTATTCTTGAACTGATTTCAAAAATATTGAACCTAAGCGTACATTTACCTATCAATATCATCAAGCTCAACAACAGGGGCAACAACAGCAGTAGGGGTGGCGGGGAATCTCTGGTGAATAGCACCTTAATCAAAGGAGTTATCCCATGTTGCTGGAGGTTGAAACAACATCAGTTGGTTTTTCTTTAGACTTGTTGGAGTTTATCACACCAGCTCTACATCCAATGTTGTCAACAAGGGCATCCAATTGTCTTCTCTCTGCTGTGTTCTGCCCTGGTGGTTTCTTATGTAATGGTGTTGGGGTTAGGGAAATTCCTAGATACAAGGATGTGGCTTCTATTTCCATTTGCTTTGTTGTTTTCTGAAAGGCCTCTACCAAAGCATCCACTACAGCTGTGAAAGTTTCTTGACCAAAGAACATATCATCTAGTTGGGATGTTGTTGGGTTTGGAGCTGCTTCCATTGTGCTTGCCACAACAAGCATATTTGAAATTCCAGAAAAAGTTGTCTTTATCACCTCCGCAGGTGCCCCCTCCTTTCCAATTTTAGCCATTGCCTCTCCAAATTCAATGACATCGGCAACAAGTTTTTGCAGTACGTGTGTCACTCTATCAACACTGGATGGCGGCATAGAAATCTTTGGAACCCCTTGTTCAGCAGCAGAGGCAGTGTTTTGGCCTGACGTAGCAGAAGCAGCAACAACGTGAACAGTAGCAGGATTCTCGATTCAAGTGATAACATTTCCCTTTCCAAATCCCCCAGCCTTCTTCTCCGCATCCACTTTTTTCCTCAAAAGTGTAGTTGTCCATGCAAGAATGGTAGGGTATGTTCTAATGACTTTCATTGCCTTGAATTGGACTTTATCAACATAGAATAGCTACAATTCCAAAGAAAAAAAAAACAAGGGGTAAAATAAATCAGAACTAGATATTCACAATTCCATAACTGTACATTCATAATTTTACTATTGTATATTCATAAATGGATTTCTTGATGACAAGCACTGCCTTTCATTAATTGTTCCTCAAACAAAAAATAGATCTCAATAGTATATACCTCTCTAGCACGTGAAAGAAGTTTCACATGGTCAATCATCATAGCAGGTACCCCTTGAGCACAACAAAAATCTACACCATTTTCTTTACTTCTTCACTCAGAAATAACGCTAACAAAAGATGAATAGAAATCACAAAGACCAGCAGTCTTAGATAGCCTTCTAGAAATTGAATGATTTGTAGTTTCACTCCTTTGTGAAGATAAAATTCCACTAGAAAAATAATCATTGTTAAATGCTAGATACCATTTCTCCCTACAATCATAAAACTTCCCTAGACACAAATTCTTGTGACACTTATATTCAGTCACCATCCTGAAATTTACAAGACACATTCACTAAAAATTCGTGAAAATAAAACAATAAGATAACCAAAATCACTAACAGATGCCCCACAAACAAAAACACTATATATTCATAACTGATATACTTTAGAATCATAATTGCTATATTGTAGATTCATAATTGCTATACTCCAGATCCATAATTTTTAGATTGTAAATTCATAATTCATATACTGCAGATTCATAATTGCAATATTGTAGATTCATAGTTGATATACTGTAGATTCATAATTGCTATACCGTATATTCATAACTGCTATATTGTATGTTCATAACTGGTACACTGTAGATCCATAACTGCTATACTGTAAATTCAAAACTTCTAAACTGTAGATTCATAAATAAAAACCAATAAATAGTAACATACCTAGTCCAATAAAATTCAAACTCAGCTTCAGTGTTTGTGTATTTCAACAAATAGTTAAAGATATCCATGAAATCCTTATTGTTCCTTAACGTCTTGATATGCTTCTTCGAATTCTCACCAATATGCCATATGCAAAGACGATGGCGTGATGTTGGAAAAACTATAGAAATAGCAGCAGCCATAGCTGCACATTGATCCGTCATGATAGATTGTGGACACTTGCCATCCATAGATTTTAAAAAAGCTCTAAACAACCACACAAAGGATTTTATCCTCTCGTTCTTCAAAAACCCACAACCAAACATTACATTCATGCAATGATGATTCATCCCTACAAAAGGCCCACATATCATATCATATTTGTTAGTGCGATATGTTGTATCATGCACTAACAAATCTCCAAACAATTCATAATCCCATCTCATTTGACCATCCCTCCAAAAAAATTACACAATTTTGCATCGGAATCAACTTCAAAATCAAAAAAAAAAAAAAAAAAAAGTCAGACTCATTAGACTGCCTCCTCCTAAATATTTCAATTAAAGAATTGGAATTAGTTCCATCCAAACTCTTAATTGTGTCACAAGCCAACGAATTATAAGCATCAGGATTGATGAAACCAACCAATAGAGACCCACATGATTGATGTTTCAAAAACCTAATACCATCCGCCAATCCAACTCCACTCTCCTTCAAATCTTTTAAACATGAAAGCTGATTACTTCTCACTCTTCTATGTGAACGAAGTAGATGACTCTTGTCTAAATCACATAACTCATGATTGTGCACCTTCATATGTTTTGTAACTGTCCATGAGCCATCCCCACCCACATCAAACTGAACAAATGCACCACACCCCGTCCTTGTATCAATTTTTGAATAAAGCTTAACACCACTATCTGCCTTAAATTTATAACCAGCCTTAAAATAGTAAAATCTCTTCATTTTGAATTGTCTTTGTAGATACCTTGTAACGTTGTTTACCCTTCCTCACACTAAAACCAACTCTATATGCATGTTCATTATACAACTCATAAGATTCATCATCATTACTTACTACAACACCAACCAAATCTTCATCAACTGCAATTAGAAAATATAACATCAAGTATAACAAATAATAACTTTTGATGGAAATATAATTCCAATGATATAAAATATAACAGGGCTGAACATTATGAATGTAAATTCACAATTCCATAACTGTATATTCATAATTTCAAAACTGTAAATTCATAATTTCAAAACTATAAATCCATAATTTCATAACTGTATATTCATAACTCCATAGCTGTTCATTCATAATTTCAAAACAACATACTCATAATTTCATAACTGTATATTCATAATTTCATAGCTCTATATTCACAGAAGCGCAATACATATATGATCAAAAACACAATTCAACCAGTAAAAACCACGTAGCACAAAAAAAACTACTAAAACTTGATCTGTACTTATTGAATCAAAAACATTCTAATTGACAATAAACAGTAGTAAAAAACCTGGAATCGAGGAAGATCCATCAATGTTTAAATCTCCTTAATCTGTACTTAATGGATTACCCACCAAATCTTCATTCACTGATCGCAATAAAACAAAAAAAAAAAAAAAAAACCTACTAAAACTTGATCTGTAATTATTGAATCAAAAACATTCTAATTGACAGTAAACACTAGTAAAAAACCTGGAATCGAAGAAGATCCATCAATGTTTAAATCTCCTTGATATGTACTTAATGAATCACCCACCAAACCTTCATTCACTGCAAATATAGAACAGTGGACAAAGAGCAGTCAAATATAGAAACATACAAGTGTAAAATTTTGAACATATAACATGTAATTTACGAACATTGACTTTACAAACAGATACAGAGTACCAATAAACGTTATGAATATATAGTTCACAAAATATGAACGTACAACTCAATCATTATGAATGTATAGTTGCAAGATTATGAACATGCAAACTGCCAAGATTTCTGAACAGAGTAAACACCCCAAAATTTGAAATCACCAATAAAATCTCACCAAAATCGCCGACATTGTTTGCAATCACCAGTAAAACCTCACCAAAATCGCAGACATTGTATGTAATCAACATAAATCGCAAATTCAAAAAAACACATATGAATAAATCATAACGCTAACACCAAAATTAATCGCAATAACAAACACAAATATAAAATCGAATCCAATTTTTAACCTCATAAATCTCAAAAACAAAAAGGGAAAAGTGTCAAATTGGCCCCCTAAGTCAAGTGGATAGTGCAATTGGGCCCCCTAAGTGAAAAAAGCTCCATTCAAGTCCCCTAAACCTGTAAAATTGTTCAATTAAGTCCAATATGACTTGTTTAACAGGTTAAATCGATATAGTGTTGACACGTGTCTTTCTTATTTTATTTTTTAAAATAAATAATTTTTATTTATTAAAAATATTATTTTTATTAATTAATTAATTAATTAAAATAATAATAATACTTAAAAAAAAAAAAAACAACCACCGGCTGTCCGCCGGACAGTCGGTGGTTGTTTTCTTTCTTCACGGACAACCGTGGCCGTCCGGCCACGGCCGTCTAAAGGAAGACGGCCAGACATCCATGGCCGCCTTCCTTAGACGACCGTGAAGAAGGAAGATAGCCACTAGCTGTCTAGTGCAGACAGCCGATGGCTTTTTTTTTTTTTTTTTTTTTTTTTTTTTGCTTTTTTAAATTTTTAATTATTATTATTATTTTAATTAATTAATTTATTATAAATAATATTTTTAATTAAAAAAAAAATTGTTTTAAAAAATAAAATAAGGACACGTGTCAACACCATATTGATTTAACCTAATAAACAAGTCATATTGGACTTAATTGAACAATTTTACCGATTTAGGGGACTTGAATGGAGCTTTTTTCACTTAGGGGACCCAATTGCACTATCCACTTGACTTAGGGGGCCAATTTGACACTTTTCCCAAATAAAAAATATCAAATAGATCGGAAATCGCAAAATACCTGGAACCTGCATCGTAGAAGATACATCAACATTGAAATCTCTCTGATTTGTTGCCTCCTCCATCAACGAATTCAATATTCCACATCAGAAGAACAAAAAAAAAAAAACGAAAGGAAAAAATAGATGAAGCTTGCGAAAATATACGATTGCGATTTAGAAGAAATTGCAAGCGGAAATTACCAAAACGAATGAATGAAAGAATAGAAACGGCCTGCCAAACAAACGAATAACGCCGTTAACTGCTAAACAAAATCATTTTTTTTAAATTAGAATGCCGTCGTTTTTCCTTAAAACGATGACGTTTTCGATTCGTGTCCACAATGCATAGTGGACACGAGTCCACAACATAATTTGCGGGGGTGAGTGGGGGCAACTGCCCCCACTGTAGGTCATCCCATGCGAGTAGTGATATACCTCGAGGATCTCTAGGCAACTTCATGATGACTTAAAAATAAAGAAAAAAGCGTCAAATAAGTCTCTAAACATTACACAATAAAAGTAAATTAGACTTTTAAATTTTTAAAATTACAATTAAACACACAAACTGTTGGTCCCAAAAGAGGTAAGGTGAAAGTCTACATGGGGGGGGGGGGGGGGGGGGGGGGGGGGGGGGGGAGGAATAGACTTTCAAACTTTTTCGCACAGCACAACGATTACTTAGGCACAAAGAAACCAAAGCTCTTAACTAGATTGTTAGAGTATGGTACGCAGCGGAAATAAATAAAGCAAGTGTGTGTAGAGATTGTGTCAAGTATATCTCGTGAGAAGCAAGCAAGGAAGCAGTAAGTAAAGAAAGCAGTAAAGAACACAAGACAATTATAGCGGTTCGGAGATGGTGTAATCCTCCTACTCCACTTGCTCTTATCTCCAAGAGCAATTCACAATATCCACCACTACTTGGTTCCTAGATACAATGAATTTGGTGATCTAGTGCTTTCATCTCCAAACCCGCACTAATCACGTCTAGTGACACCACACTGCTGCTTCGGGTTTCACGTCGCCGCGCTACTTTACCAGGATTTCACGACTCCGCGTTACTTTCCCCCCGTCTTTTACGATCCGGTAGAAACGCTCTTCTGTGATCTAGTGCTTTGATCACAAAGCCTGCACTAATCACGCCCAGTGCCTCCGACACTGCTGCTTCGGATCTCACAGCTCTGTGTGACAATCCAGGATTTCACAACTCCGTGTTACTTTCCTCCCTTCCTACACTCCCGTAGGAATATCACTTGTTCAAAGACAAGTTTTCTTCTTTCTTCCAACTTCTGAGATCTATAGATGATCTTCAATATGATGCAGGTTTTTTGTTGATGAAGATTAAACACTCTTGAATGATTTCTCTTGATAGTTCTGTATCTCTAAGTGTTTTTTTCTCTCTAAATGTATCAAGTAAAGAACTTGACTTTTATGCTCTGTTTAGCTCTGCTTTTCGAACTCTATAGATTTTTCTCTTTAAGCTCTCTGAGTTATTTTTCTCACTTGAAGATTTTCAAATATAGCTCTTTTGCTCTTGAGTTCGTTTTCTTGCTCTATCTTCAAATTTTCATATCTTCATCCTTTATATAGCTGGTAATGAGATCTGCCCGTTGGAAAGAGACGATCTCATTTTTGAATTCTTGTATCCTTTGTCAGAGATCTTATCTTATCTTCTAGCAAAGTGTCAGAAAGATAATCTAGCCGTTTATAGAGCTTCAACTTCATGTAAATGAGTTCCCAAACTTCATTTGATATTCCTCTGGTGTTCTCACGTTTCTTGGAAATTTCTGGGTCTCAGTTTTATGTAGAACGACTTCTCTGATCAGCTCTGTAGTGGTTCTTGTTTGTTTGGGAATTAAATACTTCAAAAATATTCTTCAATTTAATCCCATACTAGTTAGACTAGTATTTTTCTTTCTGAGAAATTTAAGTTTTCTTCATCTTCTGCGTCTGGGTGTTCTCATATTTCAAACTGGCTTTGAACTTCCTTCCAATTTGAATTTCTCGAACTTCATCCCAATTTGAATTTCTTCTTTGTAATTGACACCTCGAACTTCCTCCCAATTTGAATTTCTCATTTGAAATTGACACCTCGAACTTCCTCCCAATTTGAATTTATCCTTTGTAATTGGCACCCAAACTTCTCCTGGTGCTTCAATTGCTTCCCAATTTGAATTTACTGGCTCCCAAACTTCTCCTGGTCTTCAATTGCTTCCAAATTTGAATTTACTAGCTCCCAATTTTTTGCTTCCAAATTTGAATTTACTAGCTCCCAATTTCAATTGCATTGGCTCCCAACTTGAATTGATTCCCATGTGAAACTAGCTCCCAATTTCAATTGCTTTGGAATCGGGCTCCCAATTCACTCCCAATTTCAATTGCATTGGCTCCCAACTTGAATTGGGAAATTGGGCTCCCAATTCAAATGAATTGGATCGGGCTCCCAATTCAAATGAATTGGCTCGTGGCTCACGGACGCCCTACTCCGTCTGGCTTTAATTAATTTCAATTGCATTGGCTCCCAACTTGAATTGGGAAATCGGGCTCCCAATTCAAATGAATTGGATAAGGGCTCCCAATTCAAATGAATTGGCTCGTGGCTCGCGGACGCCCTACTCCGTCTGGCTTTAATTAATTTTGGCTTCTCAAATTTTACCTTGTAAAATTATAGATAGTGAGATCCGAACTTAAGCCATTAAATATAATATATCAGGCATCTTCCAACTCATCCGTAAAATCATTTGGTTATATCTCCAAACTTCTTTGATGTATTCCGTTCTTTCCATAGATTCTTGATCTTCAAGTCAAATTCATGCAAACTTCAAATCTTGATTTTCTTCAACGAAAATCCTTCTGGGAATTCTTTCTGAGTAGCATCGACGTGAAGTTCATATCTTACATCTTTTTCTTTGATTTGTCATTATCACCAGACAAATTCTTGATTTTAGGCTTGATATCTTCTTCTTCTTCTATTTTAATGCATCTTCCTCAGTTTTCTCTTTTGTTGATTAAATAATTTCCCGATCATGGTCTAAGACTCTACTAGACCTAAACAAATAAAATTGGGGGATCTACAAATACAAATTTGGCATATCAAAACCATTACACTTTATTCCTAACAATTTCCCTCCTTTTGATAATGCCAAAACCTATACTCAGTCATTGACTTTAACTCTTTGACAAATAATCATTTTGCTCAATTTTATTTGACAAAGCCAAGATGGGTTTAACAAAGGGTTTTCTAGACACAATCAAAAGCAACTTGTGAATTAATTTTTAGACAAGCTCCTAAACGCATCTTGAATTATTTTTCTTGATCAATTTTAATTTTGATGTGCGTTTGACATTTCTTGTTTTTTTAATTCACGGTGGTCTAATTACAAAAGACAAATAAAATTCTAAACTCAAAATAGACCATGGGAAATTATTATTGAGATATTTCGAATATTTAGAGAAAAATGCAACAGATGTTTGAAAATAGCGAAAACATTAGCTTAAGAGAATATCCAGATTACCTTTTGGGTTTCTTCACACCCATGTCTTTCTTCAAAATTTCCTTGACATGTTCTCTTAGCTTGAAGATATCATCTTTGAACTTCGCATTCTGAAATCTCTTTGTAACTTGCCCAGCCATGTAATAACCAAAAGCTTCCTTAATATTGGTGCTCGGAAGAACTCCAGCTTCCCACCATACAACACATTCCTCGAAGCTTCTTTCATCTCCAAGGTTCATGCCTATGTTTCCTGTAAAATCTCTGAGTTCATACCACATCTCGGTTCTTTTCCTTTTAGCTTCTTCTTCTTTATTCTTGTCCGAGATCCATTGGGCTTGATCGGCTGCAGGCCATTTCTTGATCATGCTTGGTAGATTTTCCTTAGTCCATATTGTTTGCTGAGTGGTGGGACCTTTTGAGCATTCAAACCAGCCACAAGATTCAGCAGCCTTCGATGTACTTTTACCAAGACTAGGACTCGCGAACTGAGCAAAACCAATCTGAGATGGTCCTTGCGAGGATTGTCCGCGGCTTCGGCCTCGACCTTGGGTCGGTGTTACTGGCTGTTTTTTACTTCCAAGAATAAATTCTTGTTGTTGCAAAGCCAAGTGACTGAGAATTTCTTCACCCCTTTTGGCATTATCAACCAAAAATGCAAGGGTCTTAAAATCTCGGTCTTGGTTTATCTTCATAGTTTCAACACCATTGTGTGTTTCAATAGAAACAGCTTGTATGTTGTCCAGCTTGTTTCTTGCAACTGTTAGCTCAACTTCAAGTTTGTTGGTTCGACTTTCTTGATCTTGAATCGCCTTCATTTGTCTCAAGTGACGTTCATTATGGATCTTTTCAGCAGCCTCACGTTCATTCTTCATAAGTTGGATCACTTCAAGTAATCCTTTTGTCACTTCTCCTTTCAAGATTCTTTCTGCTTTGTCAATCTGAGTCTTCAAACTATTTTGATACTCCATTAGTTCCTTCAGATTGACTCGGGTATCCTTGTGTTGTGTTCCATTAATTAATTTTGATCAACCAACTTCTCTCCAATGGTTTGACAAACAACATCAATGGATTCGGCAACTTTGGCAAATAAAGAAGTAAATAAGCCATCTTCTTGATCACTTATCTGCACAATATTTTGAGGACATCTGAATAGACTCCTTCTCGGATTTGTGAGAACGAGTGTATCAACGAGTTACATCTCTTCTTCTTCTTCAGGTGATTCAACTTCTTGATTCAGATCACCAATCTCTTCTTTTAAAACTTCTGTTCTGGTACAGGTGTCTGCGAATAAATCTTCATTTTCTAGAACATGGTCCATGATAAGCATGGTGGACTCGGTATTGTGCACTGCCAATACACATGATAATTCCGAGGAAGAACACCAAGCACCTCGCCCTCCGAGGCGCGAGGCCCCCCATGTGACACCCCGTAATCCAAATTCAATTAAGTGATTAATTAAGTAATTAATCATAATCCAATTGATAATTTAATTCTTTAAATTCCTGAAAATTCAATAGTAGGGGACTAGTAATTGACTAGTCAACCCCAAAGTCAAGTGTTGTACCTAAAACTTTATGTGTAGTTCCCTTGTTCACTTACACCTCTTCATTTTAGTAAGGGTAATCAAGACATTTCACCCTATGTTAGAATTGCAAGCTAACCTAGAGGATCACCCTTCATTCTTTCCCCTTACACTTCCTAAACTTGAGCTCCTCCTTCTCTCTAAAAGTTAGATAGCTTTTCTTCCAAGCCAAGTTGGAGCATTACCAAATCCTCAAAGTTTGTCTTCAAAATTCCACCTTTCCTACCTTTGAGCATCTAGGAGGGTAAGATCTATGTTTATCTTGTGTTTTTAGTGTTTTCTAATGTGTCTTTCCTTAAAGATAGAATCTTTATGATCTTTTGGTGTGTTCTTGAAGTGGGTGTGGAAGGTGAACCTTATTAGGAGCTTGGTGAAGTGTCAAGTGAAGGTTTTTGTCTACAAGAGGTAACCCATGCTCTACAAAAACTATTTTGCTTACCTATATGATGATTTCTTGGATTCTACATGTGATTTTGCTATGAAATGTGAGTGTTGATGCATTGTCTTGTGAAAATGCATATCTAGAGCTTGTTATTAGGGTTCTTGTATGCCATTGCTTGGCTATTCCTTTGATTCAAGTCATTTTGTTGTATTTGGTGAGATTTAGCATGTTTTGGACTTGAATTTGAGCTTGGTGTTGAAAATCCCCGAAGGGATTATTTGTGGTACAGGAGTGTACCTGCAGGCGGAACGGCGGGTAGGCGTCCACCCGCCGCCCCACCCGCGGGGTATATGGGGGTCGAGGACCTTAGGTGCGTGATCTCCACGGAACACCTGTGCCTCAAGTTCCCCACGCCGACCGGGGTCGGAGTCGCCCGAGGAGACCAAAGAATCAGTTGGAGCTGCTACCTTCGAGCGCGCCGGCGAATAGGCAAACGGGACCTTTAGGTACACGCCATAGCTGAAAAGGCGCTAAAGGAGGAAGAGGGATACCCACGAGCCGAGCCCATAGTAGAGACCGAAGAGGTCGTCCTCGACCTCAGCCGCCCCGACCGCGTGGTGAAGGTGGGAACCGGACTCCCTCCCGAGCTCCGGACCCGCATCATTGACGCCATCAGGACCTATAAGGAGGTGTTCGCATGGGGACCCGAGGACATGCCAGGCCTTAGTAGGGACGTCATCACCCATCGGCTCGCCATCGACCCCACAATCAAGCCAGTGCAACAACACAAGAGATACCTCTCCGCGAAGAGGAGGGAGTTCGTGAGAAAGGAGGTCAACACCCTTCTCGAGATCGGACACATACGGGAGGTCCTATACCCCAGGTGGCTGGCCAATGTAGTCCTCGCCCCAAAACCACCCACATGGAGAATGTGCGTGGACTACACCGACCTCAACAAGGCCTGCCCCATGGACCCTTTCCCACTACCAAATATTAATCAGTTAGTAGACGGGACGGCAGGTTGCGCCCTCATGAGCTTCTTGGACGCCTTTCGGGGGTACCACCAGATTTTTATGCAGGAGGACGACGAGGAGAAGACGGCCTTCACGACCCACGAAGGGGTTTTCTACTATCGAGTCATGGCCTTCGGGCTCAAGAAATCGGGGGCTACCTATACGCGGATGGTGGCCAAGGTCTTCAAACAGGTCTTGGGCCGCAACATGAAGGCCTACGTGGATGATATGATAGTAAAAAGCAGGAAGGCAGAGGGCCACGTCGACGACCTCGTCGAGGTATTTTACATTATGTAGCGTTTTGATTTAAGATTGAACCCCAAGAAGTGCACTTTTGGAGTGCATGGGGGGAAGTTCTTGGGCTACATGGTCTCAAAGAGGGGTATCGAGCCCAACCCCGACAAGGTCAGGGCCATCCTGGACATGGAGCCTCCGAGGTCTCTCCGGGAGGTCCAACGCCTAAACGGCAGGCTGGCGGCCCTCGGCTGGTTCCTCTCACGGTTGGCCGAGAGGTCCTTTCCCTTCTTCGCCTTCCTCAAGAAGAATACCGGGTTCAAGTGGTCCCCCGAGTGCCAGAAGGCCTTCGACGACCTCAAGGCCTACCTAATGTCGCTATCCCCACTGGCCAAACCCAAGAGAGGGGAGCCCTTATACTTGTACTTGGGCATATCACAGGCCGAGATCAGCTCCATGCTGGTCCGAGACGACGAGGGCATACAACGCCCCGTCTAGTACGCGAGTAGAGCCCTCCGCGGAGCCGAACTCAGGTACTCCCCCACAGAGAAGGCCATATTCGCAGTAGACGTGACCGCAAAGAAACTACATCATTATTTTCAGGCTCACCCCATCCATGTCTTGACAAATCAGCCCCTGGAGTTTATGTTGAGGGCCTCGGGGCCGTCCAGCAGACTGGTGAGGTGGTCCATGCACTTGAGCCAGTACAACATCCAGTTCAAGCCGCGGCCTGCTATCAAAGAACAAGCACACGCCGACTCCATAGTAGAGTGCACCGCTCGGGAGGCCACAGAGCAGGCCTGAAATGAGGAGGAAGAGTGGTGGACCTTATCAGCAGACGTGTCCTCTAGTACAAAAGGATGCGGAGGCGGGGTCGTCTTAATAACCCCTAAGGGCTTCAGGGCTTACTATGCGCTCCGTTTCCACTTCAAATTGTCGAACAACGAGGCCGAGTACGAGGCCATCCTGGGGGGCCTTCGGCTCGCCCTAAGCATGAAGCCCAAGAAGCTAAACATATGGTATGATTCCAGGCTGGTGGTGGGCCAGGTTACAGGTGAGTTCGAAGCCAATGAGGACAGGATGAGGAGGTACCTAGGCATGGTACTACAACTAATAGGACAGCTGATACACCACGAGGTCCTGTCGGTGCCGAGGGAACAAAACACAGACGCAGACATGCTCTCCAAGCTCGGCCAGGGGGTCCCCGAGCACGTCTCCAGGATTGCCCGAGTGGAGGACCTCACGAAGTCCAGCCTAGAGGCCTACTCGGTCCTTCCCGTATAGGACCGGCCCGCTTGTTGGCTAGACCACCTCAAAGAATACAAGAAGACGGACGCCCTATCCCTAGACGAGGCGGACGCCAAACTCTTGCAGAGGAGGGCCCCAACCTACCTACTCATCGGGGATATCCTCTACAAGCAGTTTTACAATGGCACCTTACTGCGCTGCCTGTACCCCGACGAGGCAAGGTCGGTCATGGAGGAGATCCACGAGGGTACCTGTGCTGCCCACCAGGGGGCCCACACCATGGCCCGGAGAGCCATCCTATAGGGTTACTTTTGGCCCAAGATGGGCGAGGGGTGCGCGGATTACGCCATGAGTTGCCCAACCTGTCAACAGTGGTATATCGGCTCGGGCCGACCGGCCACCAACTACACCCCAGTCAGCTCGGTCATCCCTAGGGGTGTAAACAAATCAAATAAAAAAAATTCGATTCGTGATTCGAATTCGAATATGTTGATTCGAATTCGAATACTTTTTTCGATTCGAATATTTCTCGAATACGAATACGAATTAGAGTGTATTCGATTCGAATAGTATTCGAATATTTTATTCAATTTAAATATAAATTTTTATTACATTTTATCTTAATTTATTAGAGAATTTTGTAAAAAATTAAGTTAGAAATTTCAAATTCGAATATTCGAGTTGAATCAAATTTATTCGAATAAACTGGTCGAATCGAATACGAATCAAATTTGATATTCGAATATTAAACGAATACGAATATTTGAATATATAGTCGAATTCGAATCGAATACTGAGATATTTGACTCGATTCGATTCGTTTACACCCCTAGACCTGGTCGGAGCCTCCCCATGGGTTCCGGAAAGAGGAAGTACTTGATAGTGGCGGTGGACTACTTCACCAAGTGGGTGGAGGCCGAACCCCTGGCCAACATCACAAGCGCCAAGTGCAAACAATTCGTATATAAGAACATCTTGTGTCGCTTTGGAGTCCCAATGCAGGTCATCACGGATAACGGTAACCAGTTCGAAAGCAAGGAATTCAGTGAGTTCTGCGCCCAATGGCACATAACACACACCCTTGTGGCGGTCTCCTACCCCCAGGCCAACGGTCAGGTTGAGAATGTCAACAGAACCATCGTCGACGGTCTCCAAAAAAATCTCGAATCAGCGAAGGGCGCGTGGGTAGAGGAGTTGGACGTCGTCCTATGGACCTACCGCACCACCCCGAGGAGGGCCACGGGGAGACCCCATTCTCCTTATCCTACGGTTTTTAAGCTCGAGCTCCCGCCGAAGCAGTCTTACCCTCTTACCGAGCCCAAGCATACGACCCCGGCCTAAACGAGGACAACCATAGGACAGAACTCCACCTCATCGACGAGAGAAGGGAAGCCGCGACTATTCGCGCCGAAAACCTAGTGGGAAAAAACTTAGCTAAAGGAAAGAAAAATGAGTAAAACCATAAACCAATCATAAACCTTCAGGGTATAACCTTCAAGATTTTGGGGTTTGTCTATTTAAGTATTTATTTGCACATTCTCCCTTTTTACATTACTATATCATACTCATGCCTCGTTAAAAACCGCACTAAAAAAACGCAGTGGGAAAGAACTAGTTGAGGAAAAGAGTGCATGATGTATGTGAATTCTTGTTTTAGATTAGCTGCCTCATTAAAAACCTTAGATTAAAGAAAAACCCAGTTGGAAAAAACTTAACTAAAGAAAAAGAGTACAACTGTTAGTCGTCAAGACCCAATCTTCAGGATTGATCCATGTAAAATGATACTCCCCCTCAAGATAACAATCTTCAATTCCCACACATAAAATATATTTCCAAAAATTTGTAGAAATGGATTGGATAAATTTTCTGGATTGTCACTAGAATGAATATCTTGCACAATAATTTTGTGACTCTTCTAAGCTTATATAGGTTGAATTTTGACGTTATATATGCTTTGTCAAATATTCTTTAACATACTTATATATCATTTGTGCAATACAAGCGTTATTGTCCTCATTTAGGACACTGAGAGTAATTCATTGCTTAACCAGTTTGGGATTTGGCATCACGGGGATCAAACAAAATAGTCAGTACCCAAGTAGCCTATCAAACCATACATTTGTTTCTCACATAAATGCCAAAATCTTTTGAAACTCGGAGAATATATTAAACAATATTCCAATATTTCATTATAAAAGGATCCCTAGATGTTGCTAGCAATTTCATCGCAAATATCATGCCGGTTGCGATTATGGAACTTCTGGTTCTAAAATGGTGCTCCATCGACAATGAAGTAAGGGACTTTCAAGGTATCATCACCGAGTCTAAACGGTTCATTATCTACTTCAAGAGATTATTAGGCAACCTTTAGTTTGATAAAAACATGACACTTGTCCATATAAACATGTGAAAAGAATTTTTAGATATAGGCTAACTGGTATAAAATTCCTTCAAGAAAATACTCGATCTGCAGGTCGAGATCATACTTGAGTTTCCCAAGTCTTTCATCTCAAACTCCGTCGTTAGGTATGAGCTTCTATCATTAAACTCTTTATGTATTTTGATCATCTTTATACCATTTATATGGACTAAGATAATAGATAAATAACTCCATTAGCAACTTCTTAATGAGCATATAATGACACATATTATCTATATATTCCAAAATCTCAAGTAGGGCATGAAGCTATCCATGATAGTCGGGGTGATATGCCACTCCTAGGTTTGAGAACCTAGGTGCACAGACTAACCTACTAAACATAAGAAATCCTCAAATTAATATTCAATACAATCCCAAGGCACGCAGGCCACTACTAACTAAGTTAAGTCCAAGGCTCTGACTAGCGCGCTCCGAAACTAAGGCTCATCACCTGAAAAACATTCGGTATAACAACTGTCAGCGAATAATGCTGGTAACCCACTCCAACGCGTTAAGTACAATATAGGTAGATATAAGAAACTTATTTTGAAACTGGAATACATATATAATCCTGAGTAACTCTAATTTAAATCCGTGAACAGACTCAACAAGCAATAGCAGATACATTCAATATAATTAAACATAATGATTCTAGCATGCATCCTAAGGTCACAAGACTACACAATACAAACAATATCAATACCCAGTTATCATCACAGTCAAACAATCAACAATAAGACACGCATTGGTGCCCACACATATGGTGGTGCCGCAGAACCATTCACATGACCCTAACCTTGAGTTCCATTGTCAAGGGGTCAGTGCATATAGCTCTGACATGGCCCTGCAGCACTTTAACTTGTACAGCGGCACAAGGAAGAACCAAACGATTGATCGCAACCAATCAATGAAGCGCAGCTCATTCTTATCATATATGTTTGATCGAAACCAAACTATGGACCGCAGCCCTATTATTATATATGTTTGATCGCAACCAAACTACGGACCGCATCCCAATTATTATAACAGTCGATTGTTCTCAACCAATCAAACTGCCCGTATAGCCGATCGCTCTCAACCTATCGGGTTTGTAACACCCCCGATTTTCATACCAATTTAAAGCTTAAATATTCAAGGCAAACTAACCAACATATAACATAAAACATAAACACAGCGGAATTCTATTATAAAACAGGGAACACTAAGGAGTGTTATGCCACGTTCACCCCAACGTGAACCCACAGGAAAAGTCTAAAACCATCCATCTAGTATGTTCAACATCTGTGGCACACAGGCCAAAACACTAACTATACTGTTCAGGGGATCTAAACTATCCACGACTAACGCTCTCGCCATCTACTCAGGACATGTAAAGCACATAAAGAAAGGGGACGACGCTCGGTCAGCAAATATTGCTGGTAACCCATCAATACGCGTTCAATAGCATATATAGATAGTTTAATACAAAATCATTTTCGAAACGGAATACAGTATATATCAACTCAAAACCGTAAAGAAAAGTCAACTGCAAAGACTCTATTTCACTCTAAACAAGGACAACGGGAATCAACATCCCAAGACAACATCAAGACAAGAACGACAACAACACAAGTACAACTCGAGGTGTATTCTACTGATCACAAAGTAGAATACCACTCGACATGCTCAACAGAAAAGGATAGATAAACACACATTGGCAACACATTCCACCGTGACACTACATGTCACATGTTACAAATACCATGTTCCATATTCCATCCCTATGCCCGGTTCCAACCTTATGACTACCTCCGACCTTATAACAAGTTCCAACTGTAACACCCCGAAATTTTGAAACTTTTAAAACTTATATAATAAAGGTAAATTCTCATTAAATCCCAAAACAGAGTATTACTAAACATAAGGGTGCGGGGTGTTATGCCACATCTGAGCTGGAGAACTCAGATGCACAGGCTAAACTAACTAATTGTCCTCAATACATCATCGTGGCACGCAGGCCAAAAAGGAAAACTATCTATCTACTCAAAGCTCTTCTAGCGCGCTCTGGGAGCTAATCATCTGTGCCTGAAAGCCAAATATATCTGTTCAGCGAATGATGCCGGTAAACCACTCCAACATGTTGAAATACATTATAGATAGATATATATAGATATACGAAAATCATTTTGAAGCAGAAAGATATATACTTAAGAGACTCTAGCTTTAAAACAAGGAATAGACTCAGCAAATAGGGACGAGCACATTAATCAATGATAAACAGTTAAGTAGAGTAAACATCATAAGGAATACGTATCTAAGGTCACAGATCACTTTTCAATTCAAACACATCATTATCCAAACATCATTCATATCACATAATTATTGATGGCGCCACGGGACCAATCGCATGCCCCGAACATGAGGGTTAATGCGTATAGCATTAAAACGGCCCCGCAGCACCCTACCTCATACCGCGGCATGAAGGGAGTTGATCGCAACCAATCCATAGAGGACCGCTGACGAACTCAACGTCGGACCACAATCCTACACACCGCTGACGCGCACAGTCGGTGGACCGTGATCCCCTTTACAAGGGGGGACATACGACCCTACACACCGTTGATGCGTACAGTCGGTGGATCGTAGCGGATCAAGCCCTACACACTGCTGAGGGACTTAGTCGGTGGGCCAAGATCCTCGGAGACTACGACCCTACACACGCTGTCCCATCACTCGGTGGATCGCAGCCAGCCGTAGCCCTACACACCGCCTGATTACTCAGGTCGGTGGACTACAGCCTTCCTCGGTTTATTGGCCCTACACACCGCCTGGCACGTCCAGGTCGGTGGGTCATAGCACCGAGACCCATGTGGACCGCAGCCCAAGAAGTGAATCAATTCGGCCTTTAGCCAACTTCTGAACCTCAGCTCAGGAACAATCCATTCGGCCTTCAGCCAACTTCCGAACCGCAGCCCGGGAACACCCAATTTGGTCATAATCAAAATGGGGGATCATGCATCACATAACACATAGTAGCACGTAATAGCACATTGGGAGGGGAGGACATATGAATAAACTTACGTGTGATCATTCACATACTAAATATAGTCCTAAGGGGTTCATACAACTTCCACCTAGGTCAACGGGTTACCAATTCAACTAGCATGCAATTCCTAAGACTCTTTTATCCTACGAATGGTACCCGAAACATCAAACTAGACTCAAGCACGACAAACGGGGTCCGTTGGGACACCATGGGGAATGGGGAACATCAAACGGGGAAGCCAAAGACCCGGGGTGGGTACGGACCAGCGGGTAGCCGGTGGGTGGGGGTCACCCGCCGGCTGCCCGCCGGAGATCATCGCCCTGGCAGCGGGTTGCCGGCGGGCGAACGCCTGCCCGGCGCCTGCCCGCTGCTTGGCGGTGATCTTCGGGCAGCGGGTAGGTGGCGAGTATCCCTACCCCTACCTACCCCCCACTGACTCTTTTACCACAATTACGTCCCGGGATCCTTTGTGGAACCCGAAATCATGCTTAGACACTTTTAAACGTAATTAACGACACCACGTAGGCAATTAATGGATCAAAAGCAAGAATTACGTATAACTCATCCCATTACGACTTCTAAACATAAACAACACCCGAACATGCGAATTCCCACACAAATATATATCAAGAACATTACAACACAATTTCCCAATCCACCCTAGGGCTCTAATTCCTCCCAAATCATCAAAATCACAATTTATCTTTAACATCAAGAAATATCAAGATTTGTCAAGAATCATCACATCAATATCAAGAACCTCTTTTCAACATCAAGATCATCAAGATTATCAAGAATACACATAAATCATCCTATCAATCATCAGGAATATATCACAAATGGCATAAAGGAATTAATCAAGACACAAACATATAGAAGGAGGCCAAGGAAGGAGATTATAGCGAAGACAATAGGTTTTGTTGAGACATGTGTTACCTCTTAGCCTTTAATTAATTTCCTTGGCTATGAAGGGTCTTTCTTTAAGATTTCCTCTTTCTTGATTTCTCCTATGGGAATTCTTTGGAATTCCTGTGTGGTGAAAGTTATTGTGGTGTGAGTTCTAGGTGCCTCCTATGTCCCTATTTATATATCTAAGAGTCTTACTTAAAATCTAAATGGGATGGATTTAGCTAATTCTATTTCCTATAGGACTAAGGGTTAGATTTAGGGATAAGGGTCCATGGGCTTATGGTGGACCTTTCTTAATTAATTAGTGAGATTTAATCTTCTTTCCGGGTAAATGCTTAAATAATTAATTGGTTTAGGGGTCGTAACACGGGGTGTTACACCAACCTTTACCTCCAGGACCCCTGTACTCCAAAGTCCAACCTTATGCCTCCGAGGACCGTCGTCCCCACTCCGACAATCTCCAACAATTCCACCAATTCATAGTACACGATGGTACCGTTCAAATCAATCACACAACCACCAATCACATGAGCCTGAAGCCCAAATCACATGAGCCTGAAGCCCAATTCACAACTCCATAATATCATTTCATGGCCACCACGAGGACCACATCTGTACCTTGGTGATTAATGTCCCATACCATTAATCGTGCAATCCATGTACAGCCAACACACACATTCATCATAGGAATCAATCAATGGATCGCAACAAAGATATGAAACCATATTCAATCAAGAAAGGATTACAATCCGACATCAACGATGATCAACACAAGTTATCATCCACAATAGGAAAGAACAAACCACACACACTAGCATTTCAACATCAAACTAGCATGCTTATCAAACGGGTAAACCAAACATAGTTCCGAAGAACATACAAGACTCATCATGGTTCAACGAATCACAAAGTTGAACACTTAGCACGATTCAAGACACCAAATCCTACATGGATTCCTACCATTACGTTCTAGACATACGAAACATCAAGAAGACACTCAATTACCGAGTCAAAAGAATCACGGGGAACAAATCCCCAACAACCAACATCATTGTACCCCGCGGGTGGGGCCACGGGTGGAACCCCTACCCGTGGTTCCGCCTGCGGGTACCATTGTCCAACCCACTTGTACCCCGCGGGTGGGGCGGCGGGTGGTGCACTACCCGCCGTTCCGCCCGCGGGTACACCTCTGTACCACAATTAATCCCTTCGGGGATTTTCAACACCAAGTTCAAATTCAAGTCCAAAACACCCAAAATCTCACAAAATACAACAATATGACTTGAATCAAAGGAATAGCCAAGCAATGGCATACAAGAACCCCAATAACAAGCTCTAGATATGCATTCTCACAAGACAATGCATCAAAACTCACATTTCATAGCAAAAATCACAAGTAGAAGTCAAGAAATCATCATATAGGTAAGAAAATAGATTTTGTAAAGCATGGGTTACCTCTTGTAGCCTAAACCTTCACTTTTCACACCTTTACAAGCTTCTAACAAGGCTCTCCTTCAACTCCAACTTCAAGAACACACCAAAAGACAACAAAGATTCTATCTTTAGAAAAAGACACCTTAAAAGGTATTAAAAACACTAAAGGACCAAAGATCTTACCCTCCTATATGCTTAAGATTAAAAAAGGTTGAATCTTGGAGACCAACTTGAAGAATCTTGGAATGCCCAAACTTGGCTTGAAGAAGAAGCTAGCTATTTTCTAGAGAGAAGGAGGAGCTTTTCTTTTTAGGGTGTTAGGGAAAATAATGAAAAATGACTCTAGCTTAGCTTGAGATACAAACATAAAGTGAAAAGTCTTCTTTGCCCTTACTAAAATGAGAAGTGTAAGGATACAAGGGAACAATTCTTTAAGCTTAGAGTACAACTCCTTGACTTGGGTTGACTAGTCAATTTCTAGTCCACGACTATTGAATTTTCAGGATTTTAGGAATAAATTATCAATTAAGCTAGGATTAATTATCTAATTAATCCTTAAATAGAATTTCGATTTACGGGGTGTCACAGGGTTAATACCTAATTGTTCTCAACCAATCAGATAGTCATTATAACCAATTGATCGCAACCAATTGGGTCATCATGCACAACAACATCGAAGCCAATCAACAAGCAACCCACATTAACACATAACGAGGGGGAATCATCAGGGAACACGTAACCCAACATAACTCATCCATAACAAACGACATTAATTCACCCACGACACTCCAACGGGATCATACAACTTCCTCCTAGGCCAATCGGGATACCAATTCACCTCGCATGCAACACACAAGACTCTTTTATCCTAAGAATGGTACCCAATACATCAAACTAAACTCACAAACACCGACGGGGTACAACGGGGCACGGGAAAACACAAAACGGGACCAAACCGTACCGCCCCGGCCACCTTCCAGCGGGTGGCCGGCAGGGAAGACTTCACCCGCCGGCCGTGTAACACCCCGTGTTACGACCCCTAAGATCAACTAAATCATTTAATCAATTACCCAAAAGAAAGAATTAAATCACAATAATTAATTAGGAAAGGCCCACCATAGTCCACGGGCCCTTATCCCTAAACCCAATCCTTAGTCCCAAAAGAGATAGAATTAGCAAGCCTATAATATTAGTTCCTAACTAGGACTCCTAAATATATAAATAGGGGACTTAAGAGGCACCTAGAAACCCCCCACCACAATAAACGCCCCACCACCCCAAAGAGCTCTAAGAATCCCCTAGAAGAAATCAAGAAAGCAAGAAAGCTTAAAGAAAGACCCTTCATAGCCAAGGAATTAATTAAGGCTAAGAGGTAACCCATGTCTCAACAAAACCTATTTTCATAGTTATGATCCCCCCTTAGGATCCCCCATATTATTGTATGTTGATGATTCGTTATATTGATAATTGGTGTTATGATTCCATTGATATTCTTGATGATCTTGACGATGATGGGTTCTTGATAATTATGGCGTTCTTGATGATTAAATGACGTTCTTGATAATTACATGGTGCTCTTGATGTTCCTAATGATTATATGAGGTTCTTGGTAGTTATATGATATTCCTACCGAATCTTGATTTTGGAAGATGAATTGTGTTCTTGTTGGTTTAAAAATAATTAGAACCCTAGGTTATATCGTGGAATTCGTATGGTGTTATTCTTGGTATATTGGGTGAGATTTCGCATGATTGGGTGTTTATTATGATTAGAAAAGCATGTTAAGTTATGTGTCGTTTGTTTCTTAATTTTGATCCGTTAATTGTCTACGTGTGTTATCAATAGCGTTTGAAAGTGTCTGAGCATGGTCTCGGGTTCCACGAAGGTTCCCGGGGCATTTTTGGTGTTAATGATTCAGTGGGGGGTAGGTGGGGGTAGGGGACCCGCCACCTACCCGCGGTAAAAAAGGGGCAGTTCCGACAGCGGGCAGCCGGCGGGCGGGCAGCTGCCCGCCGGGTACCCGCTGCCCCGCCGGCGGGTGAACCCCCACCCACCGGCTACCCGCTGGAAATTCCCACATTTGGGACCCCGGCTTCCCCGTTTGATGTTTCCCCGACCCCGTGGTGTCCCAACGGACTCCGTCTATCTTGCCTATGTCTAGTTTGATGTTTCGGGTACCGTTCGTAGGTTGTATGAGTCTTATATATTGCATGCTAGTTGAATTGGTATCCCGTTGACCGAGGTATAAGAAGTATGAACCCCTTAGGAGTATTCCTAGTTGTGGATGACCACGCATAGGTTTCGTTATACGTTTTCCCCCCTTCCCAATGTGCTAATATGGGCTGCATGTGCTTGCTAAGTGTTATGTGTGCATGTTACCCCGATTTGGTTGAGATCAATCGGGCTATACGGGCAGTCGGATGGGCTGAGAACCATACCGGCTGTTAACCAGGCTGGTAAAGACCGGTCAGGTATATAAATATTATATAGGACTAAGTTCCACTATACGGGCAGTCGGATGGGCTGAGAACCATACCGGCTGTTAACCAGGCTGGTAAAGACCGGTCAGGTATATAAATATTATATAGGACAAAGGTCCACTATACGGGCAGTTGAATGGGCTGAGAACCATCCCAACTATTAACCAGGCTGGTAAAGACCGGTCAGGTATATAAATATTATATAGAACTGCGGTTCATCAGTCGGTTGCGATCGACTCCTCCGTAATGTGAGACGGGGCAGGGTGCTGCGGGGCCGTGTCAGAGCTATATGCGCTGACCCTCATGTATGGGCATGCGATTGGTCCTGTGGCGCCAACAAAGTGTGCTATATGATGAGATAGGAAGGATTGATGTTGTGACTGTTATGGAAACGTGACCATAGGATTCTTACTAGTAAACTATACATGTTTAATTGTGATTATTGGTTGTGTTTATTTATAACTGTGCCATATGTCGAGAATTGTATATACTTGATTATGACTGTTGATTGTGTGTACCCCTATCTGTCGAGTCGGTTCCCTGATTTGAAAGCTAGAGTCTCTTAGGATATATCCTCATGCTTCGAAATGACTTTTCGTATATCTATGTATATATATCTATATGTATTGTATTTCAACGCATTGGAGTGGGTTACCAGCATCTCTCGCTGAACAGATATATTTGGCTTTCAGGCACAGAAGAATAGGTCACTGGAGTGCGCTAGAGCTTGGAGCGTAGAAGTAGTTAGTTTCCCTTTCGGCCTGCGTGCCATGTTTATGCATTTATATTATTGGGACATTAGTTAGTTAGCCTGTGCACCTGAGTTCTCTAGCTCAGGTGTGGCATAGCACCCCGTACTCTCGTACTCTGATTGGGACTTAATGAGATTTCACCTTTATTTTATAAGTTTTAAATATCTTGAAAATCTGGGGTGTTACAGGCCGCCCGCCGGGGGCGACGAGAATTCCAGCGGGTTGCCGGTGGCTGCCCGCTGGAATTCTGGGCAGCTTTGGCGGGTAAGTGGTGGGGACTCCTTCCCCCCACTTACCCCCCACTGGAATAACACGATAGGCATATTTTTCCCTAATTCGGGCATTCATCAATTAACATGCAAGACGGGATTAAACACATTCCAACATTTAGCGACAAACGGGAAACATCACAATGGATCATTCCAAGACCTTAACACAATTAAATCCTAGATTCATGCTCCTAATACAACAAGATTCAGGACTCAATTCCTAATTATGCAAGAACATCAAGAAACACAAGAAACCATATATCGATGAGTCAATCGATCCTAGAAAGGGCTCTAGACAAATCAAAATACGAGGACGTCGAGATTATCACATAAGCATCAAGATTATCGTATAAACATCAAGATTATCATATAAGCATCAAAATCATCATATACACATCGAGATTATCACATAAACACAATATAAACCCTAGGCAAAGCTCTATCAAGACTCAAACACATAATCATATATCAAAGGAGCCAATGAATAAGATATAGCAAGGAAAATAGGTTTTGTTGAGACATGGGTTACCTCTTAGCCTTAATTAATCCTCCCTTGGCTATTAAGGTTCCTCTCTAAGATTTCCCTCGGGTTGATCTCCCTAGGCTTGGTAATAGGGAATCTCTTGGAAATATTTTCGTGTAATATAACTATGGGTGGTAAGGGTTCTAATTGCTTTCTAATCACCTATTTATAGAATCAGGAATCCTAATCATAATCTGAATAGTAAAGGCCTACTTTCTTTATTCCTAATAGATATATAGGTCTAGGATTCCTAATTAGAATCTGACTAGTAAAAGGTTTACTCTCTTTATTCCTAATAGGCTTAAGACTCTAGTTTAGGCAAGGGTCCACAATCCATGGTGGATCACATTAATTAATTAAAGGGAATCCTAACCAAATTAAATCCTTTTTAATTATTATTATTAACGGAATTAATTAAATAATTAATTCAAGATTGAAGGCCGTAACACGGGGTGTTACAAAAACACTTAGTCAATTATATACATTTCAGGTCATATAAAGACTTTTAATTTGTAATTTAATAATATACATGTTCCTAGTTTCATTTTTCTCATTTTGAGAACTTAAAATCCTTCAGGGACTTTTTAAAATTAATATTAGCTGCATATCTAAGTTTATTATTCTGCCAATGATATTATGTAGTGAAACTTAATGTCATTTACCGTGGGAGGGTATATTTGATTAAAATCAATAAAGGGTCGATGTGTGAACCCATAGGCTACAAACTCGCTTCATATCATATCACCTCGTTATTCTTATTTCTCTTTCGTGCACACACCCATTTGTAACCTTCATGGTTAACACTCAACGATGTATTGTTATAAAGAGAATATGACTCACTGCATATCCAAATTAATCAAATATGCCTTATAAAATACTCATGTAGATGAGAACTTCTAATATCTGACTCATTATATTTGCCCTAAGCGACCCAATTGCTCATGACATACTTTAAAAGAATTTGGGTCTTTAAAATTTTAAAAGAATCGCAACATACGGAGTGCTCATAAGTATATGTGCATATCTAAATCTAAAAATTTAATAAGAGCCAATAATGTTAGGCCCTTAACTGGAACAAAAAAATGTGTGTGTAATTGTTTCTTGAAATGAATGGTTCATATTATTTTAATTTTAGTATTTTTTATGATTTTCCTTATTTATCCTCTATTATATTATTTTCTTCCCTTAAATAACCTTAGATTCCGTTAGTATAAACTTTAGTAACAGAATATTCCGTTAACTATTTATTATTCTTAACTTACTCATTAGTTTCTATAAGAAAGTTCTTAGGTTCGAACCTCATCCCAATCAGAGTTGGCATAATTGTAAAATATATACTACGAATATGTTAAAATATACGGAGTATTAAATAAATAAATACAATATAAAATTTAACATAAACTTTGGTCAAATAATTAGCCCGACTAAATACAAAACATTCAAAGTTGAGTATCAAAAATTATAAATCATGAACTTTGAAAATCATTTTCTTGCATTTAAAATTAAAAAAAAAAAAAAAACAAATTTAGGTTAAGTTTTTTTTTTTTTCGTTTAATTAATCTTCGTTTGATTATTTAGAACAAAACTCAATATTTCAATTATGCTTTTTGCATTTGGAATGATTTAGGTCATTATGGTATTAATATTTTTTTTTTGTGTCTTTTTATAACAGTACAATTGTACGTTACTTTACAAATATTATACTATTATTTTTTTATCAGACAAAATTATTCTTAAATCATTATCAGACTTGCGCGACCTAATTACAAAGTTATTGATCAGAAATACAATTACACATGGACTCTAAAATGATAGGACAATTTTTCAAAGAATTGACAATGTTACATCTCATTGGTTCAAATTGAACAAGTTCACACATCATTCTTAAAATTTTATCAATGTATGAAAGCTTCTAAAAAAAATTTGTAAGTTAATTTTTATTATATCATTATAACAATATCTATTGTAACAATATACTTTGAATTATCTATTATCATCATCATCTATTGACAGCAATTGTAGCAATTTTCATTGACACTCCCAAAACAATTTGTCTCAACGACGAATGTAAATTAAAAAAAAAAAAAAATCAATGACTTTAATATTGTTGATGAAAAGTATGTACGCCACTTTATTACTTTTATTAAATTAAATAAATTGGTAGCTACAACAAAAAATAATACATATACATTTAAATAATTTAGAATTAGATGTCTATAATATCATTCAAAAAAAATTATTCATTATAAACAATTTAAAAAGAGATATAATTTCATTTGTTATATTATATTTATTTCTACAACCTTCAAAAAAAAATTTGTTTTCTACAATTCAAAGATTCAATACCTTCAATTCAAATTAATTAATTAATTATATTCACCACATTACCCATTGTCTTCTTTTTACATTATCTTGTAATTAAATATCAAAGTTATAATACAAAATATGTTATATATTTATTTACTAAGTATTTTATAGAAATATAATAAATATTAATATTTTGTTCAATACTTTCACATGATAATCTATGACCCACATCTCATAACACAAGAAACATGTAGAGAAAAACTACTACTATCAAACATCAATATGCACTTGTAAGATAAAGAGTTCATAGTACAACTAAGATCTGAGTCATATACACAGCAAGGAAAATCTAAAACTTCCAACACCATAATCTCATTGCATGATGATGCTCTCTATTCTACAACCAGTAACTCAATTGCACATGACATACTACCAATAAAAAAAAGAGATGACATGACATGTACTGAAGGGGTACCCAAAAAAGAATTAAGAAGACTTGGAGAAATTTAAATCAAAAGTAGTATTTATTTAGACTATCGCTTTTAGACTAAGTATTTAGACTAGCGTTATTATAAAGTTGCAAACATTTATTTTAGTGATAATTATAATCATTCTCACATATATATCTTGCATTTATATACTTTAAACAAATTCAACATTCAATTACTTATGCAAGAACATCTCCTATATAATATTGCATTGATATACTTTGAAGTACTTATTTAAAAATAATTATTGGACATTATCACATTCGCGCAATGCGCGTAAAAAAAACTAGTGTTCATATAAAAGAAATCCACATTAAGGCCCTGTTTGGTAACAAATTGGCCTATAGGCCAATTTTGGCTTATTTGACCACTATTAATTTTTTGATCTAGTTAAAATATCAATATAGATGTTTGGTTAATTAGCTTTTTGCAATTCCAAAAGGCTAAAATTCAAAAAGCTACTCCAAGCAACTTTTTCAATTAGCTTTTTGAGAAAAGAAATTATATCAAACAGCTATCAGCTAACAGGTAATTTACCAAACACTTTTCTATCATCAGCTAATGTTATCAACTATTTATACCCTCTAATTAACATAATCAGCTAACATCTAACAGCTATCAGCTAACATCTAACAGCTATCAGCTAACAACCATTTTACCAAACAGGGTCTAAATGAAATTATAAGAGTATACAATCAAAGCCCACTGTACAACATTAAATGTGACTCTAACAATGCTACTCTACTCTCAGGATTTGATTTTACGTCTTTATCCATAATTTACCATTTAAAAACTAACTGAAGTATGCTGTGAGCTCTATTAATAACATCTAACACTATACATCATTATATTACTGCATTAAAGCTTTTGACCCAACAGTATTTTATGATGTGGCCATGTATTGCATGAGGCTGTAATTTTGACACGGGGAGAAGTTGCTCACCGTAAAATGAGGAGTGAGTAAAAACAAGCCATTATAGTGATAAACACTATATATATGATAGCTGGATTGACGTAGAAAGACTATAATGAAATAGATGGATTCAGCCTCACAATGTGCTTGCCGTCAATATCAAGCATTATTGGGCAGATTTTGAAGGATTTTACATGTTTTGTCCATTATTAAGGTTATTTTCAATTCATATTGCTTTTATAATGTTCGCAAATTATGCCGTGGAATCGTGTTCACCGAGAATGGTGAACACAAGTCAAAACGACGTCGTTTTTAGGCAAAAAAAAAAAAAAAAAAAAATCGCGGATGTGGAGTTAACGGCGCGTTACTGATCAAATTATGAATTTTCTGTTATAAGATTATGAATTTTATGAAAATTCATAATCTCATAACAGAAAATTCATAATCGCATAACAGAAAATTCATAATCTCACAACTGAAAATTCATAATCTCATAACAGAAAATTCATAATCTTATAACAGAAAATTCATAATCTCATGGTTCCAAAGTGAATGTGTAGGCATGGTTCCAAAGTGAATGTGCAGGCATGGATTCATAATTTATGAATGTCCGTGATTTCAGACGGGAATATGTAGGCATGGTTCCAAAGTGAATGTGCATGCATGAATTCATAATTTATGAATGTCCGAAACTCCGAAATTATGAATGTAATGAAAATTCATAATCTCATAACAGAAAATTCATAATCGCATAACAGAAAATTCATAATCTCATAACAGAAAATTCATAATCTCATGGTTCCAAAGTGAATGTGTAGGCATGGTTCCAAAATGAATGTGTAGGCAGTCACGTAATTAATTAAAAGAAAAAAAAATAACGGTGCACTAACACCGTTGGAACCGTGTTCACCATGAATGGTGAACACGGTTCCATGGCATAACGTCTGTATAATGTTTTACTAGTTTTTTCTACGTGTAAAAATAAAAATCCAATATTAATATTCAATATTAGAATCATATTTACATTGAAATACTTTGTAAGAAATTATAGTATATAGTTTCTTTAAAGTAATAAAATTCATAATTATAGAATTCATATTATATTCAAAAGTATAGTTGGTAATTTAAAAAATATTTATTATATGATTAATAATTGTTAAAGCACCTTTCAAAATAAATAATTGTTAAAGCAAGAATTTTATATATGATAATTAAATTATTAAATATAATTATAGTAGCATTTAATATATACTAACTGAAGTTTAAGGGTAAAAGGTTAATTTTGTCTAATAAAAATGATTGTACAATATGTGTAGTGCAATATTTACAAATCTAATAAGAGCTAATAAAGTTAGGCTCTTAATGGGAATAAAAAAAATATTGGTGTAGTTATTTGTTGAAATGAATGGTTCATATTATTGTGTTTAGAGCCGTCAAAAATGGGTTTTACCCGCCGGGTCGATCCGTCCCGTACCGCCGTAGGTAGGGGACGAGTTCTTCAAATTTTTATCCGCCAGGAGGCGGTCTTTTTAGCCTGTCCCGCCTGGGTCACGGGTCCAGGCGGGGCGGGTCACGGGTTTAGCCCGCGACATGCTAATACATATATATTTTGTAATATATTTAGTATTTAATACATGTTATTTTGGTTTGTGTAATTGTGTTAGTGTGTTATAACTTATAGGATTATAGATTTATAGAAATACAATACTAGGTAGTGTTACTGTACGTCTATACAGTGATTTTTTTCTTTTTTAAGAATATTGTACAGTGATTTTTTTTTATTAAAAAAATTAACACAGTGAAAAAATTGATTGGCGGGCTAATCCGCCCCGCCAGTGGGCTTTGGCATAGCGGGGCGGGCCGGCCACATTCAAAGCCCGCTAAGAGGCGGGCTTTTTTGCCCGTGCCGCTACAAGGACAGGCTTTGGTGTGTTTTGGCCCGTCCCGCCCCGCGAGACCGTTTCGACGGCTCTAATTGTGTTTTTAGTATTTTTATGATTTTTCTTATTTATCATCTGTTATATTATTTTCTACCCTTATATAAATAACCCTGCATTGCGTTAGTATAAACTAGGGGTGGGCGTTTCGGGTTTCGGTTTCGATTTTAAAAAAATTAAACCATTCGGTTTAAAAATAGAGTTTGGTTCAGTTTCGATTCGGTTCGATTTTGGTGGAAGTCCACTATTTCAACGTTCCGTTTTTTGCATGAACGATTGTTCAGTAGGCTCACTTGGAGTGCCACTTGAAGTGTTTTGTTAATGACAAGATGAAGAATCATCCATCTACATAGTTAATATTTAAAAAAATAAGAATTATTAAAACACGAAATGTTGGGATTTACGACTTAGAGTTGAGGTCTGAGACTTGAGGAGTTGAAATTATTAATTATTATAATATTTATATATAATACTAGTATTTTGTACGCGCGATGCGCGAAAATTTACGCTCAACATTAAAAAATTGATAAATGCAAATAATTACAAGTTATAGTTCAAATTATATATATTTCACAATTCTTTAAATTAGTAAATTTTAATTATCGTATTTGAAAATTATAGAGATGAACAAAATTTATATTTCGTTTATTAATAATGTAAACAATTTTGATATAATATATACTTTGTTTTTACAATAAATAAATAAAATATCTATAATACTAATCTAGTACCCGGTCACATATATTGGTGCATGTGCGTGCCTATATATATATATATATATATATATATATATATATATATATATATATATACACACACACACACACACACACACATATATATGATTTATCATTCATAGAAATTTAATTAAAATATAATCAACAATTAAAGTAATTATATAATGATTTTAATAAAATAATAATTAAAGAATAAGAAAAAGATATCATAGATATAGGTGTATGATAATAATGATACAGTTATAAAGGTTAGAATTAAATAGTAACGGTGTTATAACGGTATAAGAATACTTTTGTCTCACAAGAATGTAGTAGGGACAATTTTGTCCATTATAATTGAAGTGTACAACATTTAATGAAAAATGTATACCATTATTAGCATACAAATGTTAACATTAAAAGAAATGTGCATATAGCTCAATGGGTTAAGCTTATAGTTTCTAATTTGATGATCAAGGGTTCAAACCTTATATTGGATATTAATTACAAATTTATTATAAAAATAAAAAATAAAAAGACGAAAAAACCGATCGATTTCTCGGTCGGATCGGTTTGGGTTTTAACTGAACACCGATCGGTACTTTCCATCTAAGACCGAACTGAACCAAATCGGCTCGGCTCGATTCGGGTTACAGTACCGATCTAAGACCGAACTGAACCAAACCGGCTCGGCTCGATTCGGGTTACTCGTAACCCGAACCGAAATGCCCAGCCCTATTATAAACTTTAGTAATGAAATATTCCGTTAACTATTTATTACTCATTAATTTTTATAAGAAAGGCCGGTCTTAGGTTAAACTACATCTCAATCAAAGAGTTAAAATAATTGTTAAACATATACTACGAATATGTTAAAATGTATTAAAAATACAATATAAAATTTAACATAAACTTTGACCAAATAATTAGTCTGACTAAATACATAGCATTCAAAGTTGAGCATTAAAGATTATAAGTCAGGAACCTTGAAAATCATTTTCTTACATTTAAAAAAAAAATTAGGTTAATTTTTTTTCGTTTAATTAATCTTTTTTTTTATTATTATTATTATTTAGAACAAGACTCAATATTTCAATTATGCTTTGGCATTATTGGAATGAATTAGGTCATTATGGTATTATTATTATTTTTTGTACGTATTTTTATAATGATACAATTGTACATTACTTTACAAATATTGTACTATTTTTTTATTGGAAAAAATTGTTCTTACATCATTGTCAGACCTGCGCGACCTAACTGCAAAGTTGTTGATAAGAAATGCAACTGCACATGGACTCTAAAACGATAGGACCGTTTTTCAAAGAATTAACAATGTTAACATCCCACTGGCTCCAATTGAACAAGTTTACACATCATTCACAGAATTTTATCAATGCATGATAACTTCTAAAAAAGTTTGTAAGTTAATTTTTACTATATCATTATAACAAATCTATTATCATCATCTATTGACAGCAACTGTAGCAATTATTCTCATTGACAAACATAATTTGTCTCAACAACAAATGAAATTAAAAAAAAAAATCAATTTCATTGTTGTGGATGAAAAGTAAGTACCCCACTTTATTACTCCTATTAAATTGAACAAATTAGTAGTGACAACAAAAAATAAAACATATGTGATAGATACCCCAAATCTGCCGCCTGGATGGAAGGTCAGACAAGGCAGCCAGACTTAGAGATGATTCACTACTTAGCAGGGGAAGATCACCAAGGACTTCCCAACCCTGATGCGAAGCGCCTTACAGTGGCCGCCGAGCGCTCCCAGTCGGCCGACCCGCCAGCCGACGTATCTCCGGACGGGCTCGCAAAAGAGATACGGTCAGACGACCAGTTAAGCCGGGTGTCGCGCCTTTGATCGAACACTTTCCAGGGACCTGGCTGGCCGACCAGGCCCTATGGACGGGATGTCATTATCCTAGGGCAAGTACCCAGGAGAGCTCTCCGCGCAGTCGGGACCATTCTTGGCTGGGCGCGCCCCAGTAACGCGTTGAGCAAATTCTACCAAAGTAATCCTCGCGCATTAGGCAGCTTTCTTATTTAGTTCATACGGAAAAGGCAGTAAGCTGACATCACGTCAGCCCTATTCCACTATTAGGTTAGGCTTTACGTCAACCCTACTTATCATATGCGAACTCCGCATCTATGTATAAATATCCCCCCGGGATCATCATGTAAAAGGCTTTTGGTCGGCACTTCGAGGGCCAAACCCTAGAGAAATAACACCGCATTATTCTCTCTCTATTAACTCATCTTTATTTTCACTATCGCACAAAAGATCTTTACTTTCTTTCGGTAGTGTTAGCCTGCCGAGCAGCCATCAGGGTTGTACAAACCAAAAATATGTGTTGGCTTTATGGCCTTTGGTTGCCGTTCGGCGGGCCAACACTACCGTAAAATACTTAGGGTGTTTTGTGAGTGAAAGACTCAGCGAAGCTGAGAGAATAATGTGCTATTATTTCTCTATAGTTTCGGCCATTCCCCCCCCCCCCCCCCCTCTCCCCTTTTACAAGGTGATCCCGTAGGGATATTTATACAAGGGTACAAGATTCTTACAAGCAAAGTAGGGCTGACGTGGAGCCAAATCAGTTAAGGAATTCAGCTTCCTTAATGCCATGAATGTCTAAGCTAATAAAGGAAGCTAGTTGTATTAAATGAGGATAGAGATCTCCGCGAAATCTGCTTGTAACCGCCTCTGGACGAGCACCCAGCCGGGGATGCCCTGACTACCTAGGAAATGGCTCGAGGAGGGGCCGCGGTACTCGGCCGAGGACATCTCGGCCGCAGAGCCTAGTCAACCGGCTGAGTTCCTGAGTTGTACCGAGTCGAGGACACACCGCATGTGGAGCATGGTCGCCTGGCTGAGTTCCTGAGTTGTACCCAGTCGAGGACACACCGCACGTGGAGCCTGGTCGCCCAGCCGAATCCCGGGAGGGTATCCCTTCGGGGACACGCCGACTACCGAGGGTGGTCGCCCAACCGAGTCTCATGTGCGAACCCAGCCGAGGACACACCGGCTATTGAGCCTGGTCGTTTTATTCGAGCCGGCCGAACTCCGCCTAGGTAAGCGTCTGTCTCTATGGATGGCTGGTTGCTGAGGATGACTGGCTGCTATCTCCAAGCATCTAATATGGCGAACGGGAACCACGGATGAACTTGCTAAGTATCAAACCATGCTCGAACCTGACTGCCCCGCCTCACACTAACCGGCCGGGTGTCTGATTTGGAGTATTTATATATATGCATTTAATTAATTTAGAATTAGATGTCTATAATGCCTTTATTTAATAAAACTTTATTCATTAAAAAAAATTAAAAAGAGATATAATTTCATTCGTTATATTATCTTTATTTTCTACAATTCAAAGATTCCTTACTTTCAAATTCATTAATTAATTATATTCACTACATTGTCCATTGTCTTCTTTTTACACTATCTTGTAATTAAATATCAAAGTTATAATACAAAATATGTTATATATTTATTTACCAAGTATTTTATACAAATATAATAAATATTAATATTTTGTTCAATACTTTCACATGATAATATAATCTACGACACATATCTCACAACACATGAAACATATAGAGGAAAAACTATAACCGCCAAATATCAGCAAACGCTTGCAAGATAAAGAGTTCATAGTACAATTAGGATCCCAGTTATATACACAGCAACACAAATATAAAACTTCCTATACTATAATCTCATTGCATGACGCTACTCTCTATGCTACCACCAGTTACCTAATTGCACATGACACGCTACCAATAAAAGAGAAGAGGACAAGTACTGAAGATGAAGACAATGACCATGCTACTAAACAAAAAATTTAAGAAAGCTACTTTTAGTTTAAATTTCTCTAAGTATTTAGACTAGCGTCGTTATTACAAAGTTGCAAACATTTATTTTAGTGACAATTATAATCAATCTCTCATATATTATCTTGCATTTATATATTTTGAATTTTATATTTAAATAAACAAAATCAACATTCAATTACCTATGAAATATTTATTTAGAAATAATCATTGGGCATTATCCCAGCGCGTAAAAAACTAGTACAATTCAATAAACATAAAAATACAGTCATAAAATCAAAAGTACTAACTTAGATTAACTCTTATAAGTTTTTTATTAGATTATATTAGCCTCTTGGATTGATTAGGTATTTAAATTTTCTTATGAGAAATCACTCATATTTGTGTTAGCAACTTTAGGGGCTCTACACAACCTCTAGAGACATTCACAACCACAGATAATACGGAGCACAATGTAAAGAAAATACGGAGCATAATGTAAAGAAAATGTATTAAGACACGATTTTAACATGTCTGATTCAAATGGACTTTAATCAGATTTAATCTTATGAGTAAAATTTATTATCTTGAGTCAATCTTCTTAGATTGACGGATTCCTATATCGAAGTGAGAGAAAGAAGAGAGCGAAAATGTTAAATTCTTGCAAGAGAGATAAGTTTTTGTCTCCTAATGTGAGCCCCACTAAATAATTAAAAAGAAAAAAATGGCATGAGCACAAACAATACTCAGTTGGCGACCAATCGAACATCCTCATTTATTACTTTTTTTTTTCTCCCTCCTCTTTTTTACTTGGCAGCAAATTATTCCGTGAACTTGAATCTACCTTGCAATATGGACCCTGATCCAAAATACACAATTTAAATACTGAATATTCACAATTTACTAAAATGTAAGTTGTGAATATTCAATATGTAAATTATATTTGGACTCGGATCCATCTGGCAAGGTAGACCATGATCCTTGATATAATATAACAATTACTACCTCCTAAAAAATTGTACAAACAAAACAAATTATTGAGAATGCTCTTATACCTTAGAACTTATGAGCTTTGATGGGTCGTGATTGAATATCAAAGTAGATTTTTTTCAAGATGTTGAGGTACAGAATTACTCAAATTAGTGATGGGATGAACCTGGATTGTTGGTCGCAGGTTCATCACACTTACTACTAATATAATATTAAATAAATCATGGTCTTATTGTCAATATATTCATTATAAACTAGTATTTTCACCCGTGCGTTGTACGAAATAGATTTGTTATAATATTTTAAAAATATTTGGATCGATATATAATTATATAAATTATAACAAGCCAAACACTTTGTACTCAGATGACATGTAGTGATCTTTTCCATGTGGGAGGTCATGAAATCAAGCCTCAGTGGAGGCACTGTCGACTCTATGTGCTTCATTAAGTTGAGAAAGTATGTTTGAACATATACTTCAAAGTATGTAATAGAGTCAGTAGTATAGATTATAACAATATATTATATAGTGCAATTGATGAAATGGGTTAGATCAATTATGTTTTCTGATTTTATCCTTCGTTGAATTCGAGCAAATAATTGTCCAATTACTCGTGCAATGCACGAATGAAATTTTTTATTATATATTTATATAATTTATATAATAAAATTAAAGATAAAATTATAAACAATTCTAATATTTGAAAGTGTATATTTATTTGATTATAAGATTAGTGCAAAAAGTATCACTCAATTATTAATTGAATAATATAAGACTCGTTTGTCTACAATTATCTTTTAAAAAATGATATGTAATACGGAGTATGATTTTATGTAATTATATTATTATTAAAATAAATATGGAAAAAAAAGATAAATAATTGAATTGTAATTATTATAAAAATAAATCCAACTACCCATATTTAGCTAAATTACCATAATAATTATTAGGCAATTATAGTAATATATGCGCAAGTATACTTTTATACCTTACGTATATTCCTTTTCAATATGTCGCCTTTACTTTTTTCCTACTCCTCCATACTTGAATAAATTAATTGTAATTATTATAAAAAAAAAAAAATCTAACGACACAAGTTTAAATATAATTATACTAATATCCGTATAATTATAAGTTTAATTAACATAATAATTATTAATTAATTATACTAATGTTTGTGTAATTATCAGAATAATTATTAGGTAATTATATTAACATTGTGCAATTATACGTGTATAAATTTAGTATAAATAAATAAATAAATAAATAAATAAATAAATAAATAAATAAATATATATATATATATATATATATATATATATATATATATATATATATATATATATATATATATATATATATATATATATATATATATATATATATATATATATAATCGTAAAATTACCATAGTAATTACATAGAAGAATATGAATGATAATCTATTTTGTTCTCATAGTATTTGATAGGTTATACGCCTGATCGGTCCGGTTCCGTTTATCGACCGATTAGCGCGTGTGATTTACTGCTCGTCCATCTTGTTTGACCCATCGTCCTTTTTGCGATTGCCTTTGTTCGCTCGACCGACCGACTATAAGTATCCGACCGGTTGTCCTTGTTCGCCTGTATGATTTCCGTTTCGCACCCTTCCACTTGTCGACGACGGCGGGTGCCAGAAAGGTCGTTCCTAGCTGGAGACACGTACATGCGACGTAGCCGTCATGCCGGTAGCCTGGGCTGTGCTCCCCCTTCATGTTTATAAGTAGCGACAATTGCAGTAGCGGAGGGGGCTTTTGGACAAAGAAGAGGAGACCTTAGAGAGTTTCCCGACCGCCACTCGGTCGGATTTAGTGATAGGTCTACTTATTGATCTGTGTATTAGTACTATCCTTTCTCCCAGCTCACCGGTCGACGACATTTTATCATTGTGGCCATAGATTATTTCTCCAAATGGATCGAAGCCGAACCATTGGCAACGATAACTTCACAACAATGTGTTCGTTTCTTATGGCGCAATGTGGTTTCGCGCTTTGGGGTCCCAGTTTAGCTTGTTACCGATAACGGCCGACAGTTTGAAGGGCAGTACTTCAAAAAATTTGTAGCTACTATTGGGACGACCTCCATCCAGTCATCAGTCGCATACCCCCAAGGTAATGGATAAGTAGAGAATGCAAATCGAACAATCTTGGACGGGTTAAAGAAGAAGTTATACTCAGCCGGTCGTAGTTGGTCGGATGAACTCCCGTTTGTCTTATGGACATACCGAACGACTCCTCGGGAAGCCACCAAAGAAACACCCTTTGCGCTTGTGTACGGTGCAGAAGCGCGCTTGCTGGTGGAGGCATGGATTCCCACCCCCCGAGAGCGCGCGTATGATCCCGATGACAACGACCGCTTGATGGCTCTGGACTTAGATTGCCTTGAAGAAAAACGAGAGCTAGTCGCCCGTCGAACGGCGGAATATAAAAAGAGGGTAAAGGCTACTCGAGATGTGCAAGTCCGACCCCGTTACTTCCAGGTGGGGGACTACGTTTTGCGCCGAAGAGAGACAAGCCAACCATTGGGAAGGGCCGTATGTTATTTCAATTGTGGTTCGACCGGACACTTACCGATGGGAGACAACAACAGGAAGGCCGATTGAACGCACATGGAATTCGGAAAATTTAGTCTTGTTTAGGCACTAGACTTAGCATCTTGTATTGTCAGTCGGGAGAAGATTGAATCATGTGCGCCTAATCGCCCAATCGACCCGGTATTAATATTTGTAAATTTGTTTAAAAGTTTGTAATATATTTACTTCAAGGTAGATTTTGACACTCGGCTACGAATGCTACTGGTCGCACGATGCCATCTATCAACCCGGTTAACTACCGATGAGGGTCCTCCCGCCGACCATAATGTCGCTTAAACTTATTCGGCCACGCCAATGAGAGCTTAGGCTCGACGACCACAAAGTCGCTTAAACTTTTCGACCGCAAAGTCGCTTAAACTTTTCGACCATAAAGTCGCTTAAACTTCCACGGCCCCAAATATTGCAAAGGCGAGTCGGATTGTATTTGTATTTCGCGATATAGCGTGAAGGGTATCAGATAAACTACCTCGCTAAGTTCAGACTCTTAAAGCCACATAGAAATTGTGCCTTTGAGAATGGGGGCTGGGAGTGGTCGTCATAAGTTTTGTCTGCAAACAAACAGTACGATCCTTAAACGACCCTTAAATTATAAAAGCAAAATTAATAGTAATAATGGCTACACAAAAGAGGGGAAAATATTGTGATAAAGTTTAAAATAAACACGCGGCCGTAAGAAGTCGAGCGCTGTGTCTTAACAAAAATCTTTACACAGTATTTAATTGCTCAGTACAAGAGGCCCAAGCTCCCTGGTCTGTACAACCGGCGTCAAAAAAGGAAAAAGAAAAACACGAGTTATTTATGAGCCTTGTGCGTCTGGGTTGGCTCCCCCTTCCGGTATGAAACCTTACTGTTCCGTTTACCCTTCCGTCATTGTTTCGGGATCGGCCGAGGTGGAAACAGGGTCGGAGTAGGGTTTGGGCCCAGGGTCGGGCATGTCGTCTGGAAGGTTTTCCAGGATTGTCTTAAGGTCGTCGCCTTCAAAGACCTCCTCCAGGATAGTTTGCGCCTCCTTCCGCATGGCGTGTTGACCGGACGCATAGACCCAGTTTCCGAAGGCCCAAACCATGTCCTCACCAAGTTTCTTCTTCATGAAGGCTCAGAAAATTTGCTCGGCGGATGTGGAGTCACGGCAGAGAAAAGTCGCCAAGCCATCCATGTTGCTGAGCCAGCTTTTCATCTCTTCAGACTCTTTTTCGAGCGACCTTAGCTTCCTTCTCAGCTGCCGACCGCTCATTATTTGCAGTTTGGAGTTCTTTCTTCAAATCTTTTACCTCTTGGTCCCGCCGAGCGAGAACTTGCTTAAGGGCTTCGGCCTCGTTGGCCATCTTGGCCCGGAAGTGTATGCTAGTGAGCAGGCGGTTCAGCTGAACATCAGAAACACGAATGAGTAACCAATCGAGTTAAATTTGCTAAAAATCGCTAAAGTAAAGTTGGACGTACTTGAATTAAATCATGTGCTCCTCGTTCGGCCATCTGGTCGGGCGTCCAACCCACCATGTCATCTTCGTCGGGCAGAGGGCATTGATCTTAGCCACGAGCGAGCCAGGCGAGCCTCCTTTGGATAAGACCGAGATTCGAGGAATTTTGGGAAGGAGGGCTGAGATGTCGGTGCCTCTTTAGAGGAATGATCTCCTCTACATCTTCCCCACCCGCTTTCTCTTTGCCTTTCTTGCTAGGGGCTCGGATAGTATGAAGATCAACCGCAGGACCGCTAAGCGTGGTCACGTCAAGAGCGGTCGATGATACTGCCAACGGTCAGGCAACTGGGATGGCTGAATCGCCCGATTCAAGTTCAGAGGCGGAGGGAGCGCTGGTTGACTTCCAGCCTAGTTTCGCCTTGGCCCGAGGGGCGCGGGTAGCAGCAGAAGGCGCTGTGGAAAAGCCTCGAACGGGTCCCATTCCTGCAAAATTGACGATCGGGACAAGTGTTAGGCACAATAAGATTGTGATAGAGGAACCCCGCCTGAAAGGGGATAAAAAAATAACCTTCTTCGATTGTGCTAGCCAGAGGTGGAGCTACAGCAATCGTGATGACGGCTGGTTGTGGCGTATACTTCTCCTTCAGGTCGTACCGTAGAGGGGGAAGCCGAGCGTTGTCATAAGCTTGTTTTGAGCGGAAGAGTGTATACTCGTGGTACTCGCTTGATATTCGGGATGTCGCTTCTTGAAGGGCTTGAGTGGGGGATGATTGAATGTGCTCCCTGAAGTGGCTCGACCATGTCCGATCGACGGGGAGTATCCATGGATACTCCACTGAGCAAATCCTGTTATTCCATCTACGATTATTCCCAAGTAGGTTGAGGATCGAGCAAAGATAATCGCGCGATTGGGCCATCAAGTATCCGCTCCCGTAAGTAGCAGCGAGGGGCTTGACTACATAGATGTAGTTAAAAAGCTCCATCGTGCAAGGAGCCCCATGCCGAGCGCAGATCTGGGGAAAACATGCAATGATGCGATGAGCATTCGGGCAGATTTGGCTCGGAAGGATCCTGTAGAAGCCTAGGAAAGCCGTTAGGAAGGGCGAGAAGGGGAATGAGATCGAGACCTTTAAGGAGTCAAAGTGCATCCCGATCCATTTGGCTCGATGGCATTCTTTAATTCCCCCAAGCGACCGTCGCGTGTTAAATTGGACACGACCGTTCAGAATGGTCGCTATCTCAGCCGCTTCCTTGGTAGTCAGTAGACATTTTTGTCGGTCGACTGTTTCACTGTTGAGGAAAATCATCTTGGGTCCTTTCTCTGAACCACTCGGGGGCTCTCTGGTGGCCTCCTCAGTTATTGCCCCTACTGACTGAGGGGACAAGTGGGGATTGGAGCCGCCCCCAAGGGTTCGGGTTGGGGTTTCTTGATCGTCGTCATCAGGGGACTCATCGCGTTGTTCGAACGTTTCAGCTTCATCATTTGCTGGCGTCGATCAAACGATCTCAACGGTTACTTCGGAAGATTCCTCGACTATCGTTCCCTCGGAGTCGGTCTCTACCTTGTTGTCGTAGTCCGCTCCCGAGACGTTTTGGCTATCTAAGCCAGACATTCCTCCTTCATAAATGATAGGAGGAGGGTTTAGAGGGGAGGCTCGGGTTAAATGCACCCGGGGTTTGAGATAAGGAGGGTTTATAGTAGAGACCAAGCTACAAATGAAAATGTAAGAGAAAAGCACAAAAATAAGCTTACCGATTGTTAGCACTTGAAGTAGTTGGAGGAGGTTGAACAGTGGGGGTGAAAACTACTCGGGAACGTCCGACCGATTTCTACTGCGTGAAAGCGTGGAAGTAGCTCCAATGGAGGTCCTATTTATAGAAGAATTCTTTGCGGGAAAACGCCTCGCATTTTTGAGAAGAACGCTCTGATTCTTGAGGTTGTCTGGGTGCGACATGTGTCCGTGGAGACCAGCTGACTGGGAGAACGGTCGTAATGGCTGGCATAAGCTGCTACTTTTCAGCCCGGCTCACATTTTGTCGTGCCCTCGTAACTGACCCAGGCTAGGGGGCTCTTGATAGGTTATAAGCCCGATCGGTCCAGTTCCGTTTACCGATCGATTAGCGCGTGTGATTTACCGCTCGTCCATCCTGTTTGATCCATCGTCCTTTTTCCGATTGCCTTTGTTCGCTCGACCGACCGACTATAAGTATCCGACCGGTTGTCCTTGTTTGCCTGTATGATTTCCGTTTCGCACCCTTCCACGTGTCGACGACGGCGGGTGCCAGAAAGGCTGTTCCTAGTTGGAGACACGTACATGCGACGTGGCTGTCATGCTGGTAGCCCGGGCTGTGCTCCCCCTTCATGTCTATAAGTAGCAACAGTTACAGTAGCGGAGGGGACTTTTGGACAGAGAAGAAAAGACCTTAGAGAGCTTCCCGACCGCCACTCGGTCGAATTTAGTGATAGGTCTACTTATTGATCTGTGTATTAGTACTATCAGTATTATACCTTAAGTATATAAAAATACATACATACATACATACATACATATATATATATATATATATATATATATATATATATATATATATATATATATATATATATATATATATATATATATATATAATCAATAAATTAATTGTAACTATTTTAAGAATATTTGGATTGATATGCAATTATATAATTTATAACAACGAATATTAAATAGTGCAATATAATTGATGAAATGTGTTGGATCGATTATGTTTTCTGATGTTATCCTTGCTTGAATTTGAACAAATAATTGTCAATTACCTGTGCGATACATGTGTAATACACGTATACAATTTTATTTATATATATTTAGATAATATAATTAATATATATATATATATATATATATATATATATATATATATATATATATATTTTAAAGATGTTGAGGTACAGAATTACTTAAATTAGTGATGGGATGAACCTGGATTGTTGGTTGCATGTCCGTCACACTTACTTCTAATATAATATTAAATCAATCATTGTCTTATTGTCACTATATTAATTATAAACTAGGTAGGGTTTCAAATTAACTAATGCGTACAAAAAGTATGCAACTGCGTCACCTTTTTTAGGTATAGTACCGCTCACTATAGGCCAAGAAATTTTAGATTTTTAGAAAGCAAGTCATTTTAGATTAAACACAATGAATGGGCAAACATTCATTCATGGGATGAATGTTGTTTTCATGCACTTCATCATATACATATATATATATATATATATATATATATATATATATATATATATATATATATATATATATATATATATATATATAGGTTCTGGTGTGGTTAGGGTGCCCAGGTGCGGTGTGCGGTTTAATCTGGGCTATTCATCTCGCTTAAATCGACTTCCAGGATTGCCAAAATTTAAAAAAAAAAAAACGCGGTGGCAATTTTGTAATTTTTGCATCTAGGTCAAAATTAAGGTGAGCGGATCTATGATTAATGTGCGTGAGTTTTGTATATAAGATGCGTGAGGTTTGTGCGTAAGGTGCGTGAGTTTTGTGCTTAATGTGCGGGGGTTGTGCTTAACGTGAGTAGTTGTTAAAATTTAAAGTGTGGACTTTTGTGCTTAAGGTGCGTGAGATTTGTTCTTAATGTGAGTGGAGTTTGTGCTTAATGTGCGTAGGGTTTGTGCTTAATGTGTGTGAGGTTAGTGATTAATGTGAGTAGTTGTTGAAACTTAAAGTCTGTGAGTTAATACTTAAAGTGCGTGGGGTTTGTGCTTAATGTGCGTGAGGTTGTGCTTAATGTGCGTGGGTTTTGTACTTAATGTGCGTGAGTTTGTGCTTAATGTCAGTAGTTGTTGAAACTTAAAGTCTGTGAGTTAATATTTAAAGTGCGTGGGTTTTGTGCTTAATGTGCGTGAGGTTGTGCTCAATGTGTGTGTGTTTTGTACTTAATGTGCGTGAGTTTGTGCTTAAGATTTAACACTTAAGGTACGTTTTTCTATCACTTAAGGTGCGTCATTTTTAGCTTATGCTTCTTTCTTCCGGACATGCGCGCGCATATATATATATATATATATATATATATATATATATATATATATATATATATATATATATATATATATATATATATATATATATATATTCACTTGTATGAATTTAATCAAATGAGCGTCCAATATATCAATCTCTTCGTCTCACTACGAAGAATCTGAATCCACTTTGACCCGATCCAAATCGAAAGTGGACCGCGTTAATAATTATACCACAAAATAACCACATAAAATACCATTTTAATGCTATTTTTTTAACAAACACAAAGTAAGTAAGCTCTTTAACTAAAATAAAAAGTTATGAATGAGAGGCTCTTTAACTAAAATAAAAAGTTAAGAATGGTTTGTGAATAAATTTTGAAATAAGAAAATAAATGAATTACATGTATAAAAGGATCGTTGTTAATCTTTTTTTTTTTTTTTTTAAACCATAAAATGCATATGTATATTTAAAAATGTTGCCTCAAACAAACTTATTTAATAGGTGGAGCATGATTTTCATATCAGATCGAAAATCACGAGTTTAATTTTTACCAACACCCTCTCATTTGAGTTCGTCACGCAATATCTTCCTAAACGATGTGGTTTACATCTCCTACATAAGTGGCTGTAGGTTTGGGAAATGGAGTGATTGTAGCCCCAAAAGGGGTTAGATGACCGAGTGAGTGGTGTATAATTCTCGTACATCAATTGAGCCCATTGTGCAATGCCTTCTTAGTGCGATTTACGTAGTTTACAAATTATTACATAAAAGTGATATTTATCTAATATACACGTTTAAATACTTTGAAAGATAATTTTTGTTGAAACTAATTTAAAATGTTTTGAGTTTGAAACGACCCAATAGACAATTCTAACTTCATTTGACTAACATGTAATCCATTTGTTAATATGTAACTAATTATTTTGTAGTATACAATACTACAATAGACAACACTTATCATAAACTATATCAAATACTGTACTCAAAATATAATAAGTCAAGTAGATTTTTCATACCAACAAATTAGATTTTTTTTGTGACACTAGTTAAGTAGGTCCCACAAAAGAAAACAAGCCAACCTCAGAATTTTGTTCGTGCTATATACCACTATGATTACAAGATATTTGAGTCACCTCAAATCAGTCTGCTTAATTAACTTCAAATTTTACACTAAATTATATCTTTTTGTGCATAAGTCCAACCACAATCACAATTTTCTTACACCAAATTGGTAGAGTTCATTTTTGGATTGTTTCAGTTGCTATACCATGGACCAAGATTCATCTTGTAAGGTGGACCCTGGTCTTAAATTGTGTACTTTTAGTATTGGAATTACGAACTTCTAGAATATAAATTGTGTTACTAATTTTTGAGAATTTGTGAATACAATACAGGATCATCACAAATTTTAAATTTTTTAAAGGTAAATTGTGAACATTTAATATGTAAATTGTGTAGTTTTGAACCCGAATTCACATTGTAGGGGTGGATCCGAGTCCACGTAATAATTTGCCGGATTGTTTTTGGTGGGATTCATACCTCTATCCTACTGTTGAAAGATAATTTCAAGTACATCTATTATTTCATTAGACCATTGTTTTGTGACGTACTGTTTATATATATATATATATATATATATATATATATATATATATATATATATATATATTCCAGTGCGGGTAAAATGCTTCCCATACGGTTATGCGGGTGATTAATGTGTGTGAATTTTGTAGTTAATTTGCGTGAGTCTTGTGCTTAAGGTGTGTGAGGTTTGTGCTAAATGTGCGTGAGTGTGTAGTGCTTAATGTGCATGAGTTTTGTACTTAAGGTGCGTGAGTCTTGTGCCTAAGGTGCGTGAGTTGTGTGCTTAATGTACGTGAGTGTACTTAATGTGAGTTGTTGTTGAAACTTTAACGTGCATGAGTTTTGTGATTAATGTGCGTGAGTTTTGTGTTTAAGGTGCGTGAGTCTTGTGCTTAAGGTGCATGAGTTTTGTACTTAATGTGCGTGAGTTTTTACTTAATATGAGTTGTTGTTAAAACTTAAGGTGCGTGTGTTTTTATGCTTAAGGTGCGTGAGTTTTGTACTTAAGGTGCGCGAGTTTGTGTTCTGAATGTATTTTGTTTGTGTTATTTAATGTGCGTCTGTTGTGTACTTAAAGTGCGTCAGTGTAATGATGCTTAATGTGAGTCCACCTGCACAACCGTACGGGAAGCACCACCCGCACCTGATCCTTTCCTTTATATATATATATATATATATATATATATATATATATATATATATATATATATATATATATATATATATACACACACACACACACCACTATGATTACAAGAGAATTGAGTCGCGACAAATTCGTGACAACGTCGTACAGATACATATGTATATGTCTTTGGAAACAAAAATATCCAATCAATGATTGCGATCTTATACTAATACTAGTTTTTCTACGAGATAATGCCCAATGATTCTTTTTAAGTAAGTATTTCAAAGTATATCAATGCAATATTATATAGAAGATGTTCATTTTTTTTTGGTGGGGAAAGAGAGGCTAAGCCTCAGAAGTTAGCGAATTCTACGAGAAAGAGCACCCCCGGCGTCAAGGGCCATGAGAGTCGTCAATCCTTCCATAGCTTCATTGAACACCCAGGTGCCCCAATCTTTTTGTTGACCCAGATTTGCTAAGAAATCTGCGCATGCGTTTCCTTCCCTGAAGATATGTGTGAAAATGATACCTTCAAACTTTGAAGTCATGTCTATGCAATCAATAAGCAGGGTGCCATAGTCTTTATCCTCCTCTTTTTCTCCATTCATGAGATCAATCGCCACCTTTGAGTCCATTTCCACGATAACCCGCGTGATCCCCTTCTCATGGCATAGTCGTAAACCCTCCCTTAGGCCCCACAACTCTGCCATGAAACTATTCGTTTTACCAATCTTAGTCGTGAACCCCCAGACTAAATTCCCTGTATCATCGCGAACCAGTCCGCCAGCCGAGCCCATGCCCGAGCTCTGTTTGGATGCTCCGTCTGTGTTTAATTTGTGCTAACCATGACCAGGAGGAGACCATTGGACCCATGTTGCACTTGCTTTGAGCGTGGAAGGTGCTTTTGAGAGATCTTTTAAGTCTCTATTTTGAGTAACCACCCACGAGGCAGTATCTAGAGGGGTCACATTCTTCTTGTTGAATACCCATTCGTGTCTAGCCTTCCATCTAGCCCAGAGAGTGAGTGTGAAGGTTACCGGCCAGCTTGAGTTTGTGGCGTTGGAGCAATTAGCCTTGATCCACTCTTCGATCGTCCAAAAAATCGGGAACCCAAAATGGGAAGGTGTAGCTGTCAACCTCCAGGTCGCTTTGGCCGTGCTGCAGTCCCACAGCAAGTGACGTAGAGTTTCGTCGCCATTGCCGCAGCGTGGACAAAGAGCTGAGTCTGCCAAGTGCCGTCTGTGTCGTTCATCATTAGTGAGCAATCTACCCTTCAGCACCAACCATAGGAAAGTTTTGATCCTCTCCCAGCAGTTTATTTTCCAAAGCCATCTCCAATCTTCATCTTTCTCTTCACAACCTGCAATACAATAATAAGCCGATTTTACCGTAAACATACCTGCCTCACCCTTAGGCCATCCCATGGAGTCACTAATCTGGTTATTCGTCAGAATCGGCACCGCGCGAATGTAGTCCACAACTTCGTCTGGTAGAATGTCTTGAAGTTTAAGGAGATCCCAGGTTCTATTATTGAGAATATAGTCACTGACCATGCAGTTGTCCAGATTGTCCGGCAAGTTTAAGGAATTATCCAGCATTAAAGGCTTAGGCCCCACCCACCAGTCTTCCCACAACTTGATAGTACGACCATTGTCGACTTTCCAATTCGCGTTGTCCCTAATTATGAACCTCCCTTTAATTATACTTCTCCAAGCCCACGAGCCGTTTGTTGGTGATGGATTTGTGTGGAACTCACCATTTTTGACATATCTATCTTTCATTACCTTGGTCCATAGCTTGTCCGAATTTGAACACATCTGCCAAGCAAGTTTAGCGAGCAGGGCTTTATTAAAGTGGGACGCTTTTCTAAGACCGAGTCCTCCTTTGTCTCGAGGTTGACAAACTTCGTCCCAATTGACCGAGTGAATTTTCTTCTTGTCTTGTGAGTCTCCCCACAGAAAATTCCGACAAATTTTGTCAATGTCGTCACAGATACTCTTGGGAAGGGCTAAGGCTTGCATTGTGTAGGCTGGAATGGTTGCGAGAGCAGATTGGGTAAGGACTCTGCGGCCTGCAAGACTAAGGGTATCTCTTTTCCAACCCGAAAGCTTCTTTTTCATTTTATCCAAGATGTACCCAAAAGTATGTTTAGAGACCCGTTTGTGTAAAACTGGGATGCCCAAATACTTTCCCATATTGTCTGTCACTGGAATCCCTGCCACCTCCCCGAGTTGGCGTTTGATCCTGTCATTCGTGTTAGGTGAACAGTAAATAAGTGACTTATTAAAATTAATAGACAAACCTGATTGGATGGAGAAAGCCTCCACCACCGTGAGGATAACCCGAAGTTGTTGTTCCAAGGCCTCGCCAAAGAGAATAAGATCATCTGCGAAGAACAGGTGGGAGATTTCTGTCCCACCTCTCGCTACTTTGAAAGGTCTCCAGTTCCCTTTCTGGACTTCTTCCTGAATTGCCCAAGAAAGAACTTCCATGGCTAGAATAAAAAGGTAAGGGGCGAGAGGATCCCCTTGTTTGACTCCCCGACCAGCGCTAAAAGGCGGAAGTTTACCCCCATTCCGATTAATTGAGATGGAGCACTCTTTTAGAGAGGATAAAATGAGCGAGATGAATAAAGTGGGAAAGTTCATCTTGACTAGAGTTTTCTCCAAGAAGCCCCAGTCTAGGCTATCATAAGCCTTGTGAATATCTAATTTTAGTACCATGTAGCCTTTCTTGCCTTTCTTTCTCTCCATGTTATGGACGACTTCATGAGTCAGAATCACATTATCCAGAGTTGACCTTCCCGACAGAAAACTATTTTGAAAGGGTCCAACTAACCTCTTCATAATGGGTCTTAATCTATTCATCAGAACTTTGGACACAACTTTGAAGATCACATTCAAGAGGGTGATAGGCCTGAAATCCCCGGCGTTTTCCGGTCTTTCTATTTTGGGAATAAGAGTCATGAAGGCCCCCAGCACCCCTGTAGGCACATAACCAGAGAGAATACAGTTATTAACAAAATCTGTAATAGGAATGCCTACAATGTCCCAATAATTCTGATAGAAGGCCGCTTGAATCCCATCTGGTCCCGGACTCCCGAAACGCTTCATACCAAAAACAGCCTTTCGGACTTCCGCCCAAGAGGCTGGACGTACGATGCTCCGAGCTTCGACGTTTGAAACAGAACGACCAGGTTGGAGTGTGTCATCAGTCGTATTGATTGGAAGGATCCTGTCAAAAAGAGATTTAAAGAAATTAGAGATGTGAACTTTAATAACTTGGGGGTCAGAATTCCACTCACCATTGATTTTTAGCATTGTCACCCGGGCCCGATTTCTTCTAACCAAGGTGGCTCGGTGATAAAAATTGGTATTTATGTCCCCATCCTGGATCCAATCTTTGCGGGATTTTTGGAACCAAAAAATTTCCTCTTGTTTGAGGATGTCATTTAGCTCCCTAACTAAGTCGGCTTCAAGCTTCCTCAGACCCCTATCCGACCCAAAGTTGGGGACCGACTGGATACCCGCAATTCTCGCCTGAAGGTTCTTTTTCCTGTGGAAAATGTTGCCGAAAGTCTTGACGTTCCAATCCTTGGACAAATTCACAACCTTATCGATGGCCCCTGTAACATTTCCGGGGGAAGAATTCCACGCCTGTTTCCAGAGATCTCTGTAATCGTCTCTTAGTAACCAACAAGCCTCAAATCTGAAGGGTTTGTCATCCCTGCGAGGTGGAGACCCCGCAGTGCTAACGAACTTGATTGGATGGTGATCAGAGTGTGTTCTCGGGAGGACGTGAGCCTTGCCTTCCGGGAAAAGAAGTTGTGCTTCCATGTTCCAAACGACCCTGTCCAACTTCCTACGGAGAGTGATCAAGTCCCCCACCTTCTTATACTACGAGAATCTTGGGCCAGAGGATTCTAAATCCATGAGCCCGCAATCATTAAGACCTTCCAAAAAGCTGTCCACCGCATTGGGAAGGATCTCTCCATTACCCCATTGATCCGAAAGACCTGTGATGTCGTTGAAATCCCCTAGCATGACCCACGGGTCTTGGAAAGAGTTTGCATACACCCTGCAATCCTGCCAGAAAATGTCTTTTGCCCTACGGTTAGGACGAACATAAGCAAAAGAAAGGCGAATAGACTTACCATCTAGTCTATGGACTAGAGTGTGGATGGTTTGTGAGTTATGGCCCACCACCGAAAGCGGAATGCGATCTTTGTTCCAAACTAACAGGAGGCCCCCAGCGAAACCGATGGGATCCACCATGAAGAAGGACGAAAAACCTAGCTTGTCCGCCATTCTAAGTAAGTTGTCCGCAGCCTTAGTTTTTGTTTCCAAAAAACAGACCGCACCAACCTCCGGCAACTTCAGGATTTCCCTGGCATGACGCCGTGTACCACTACTTTTCACCCCCCTAAAATTCCAAGACACAAGAATCATTGGGAAACAAGCAGAGGGGAGGAAGAAAGGTTACCGCTTTCCTCCGGCGCGCTATTCAAGTCCATCGGATGGACGATCGCGGAAGGAGGCCGTCCAAAAACGAATGGCCCCAACTCGGAAGCATTGACTTCCAACCTGGAAGTCGCCGTGGCACGCCCAGTAGGCTTTGGCAACATCGTAGCTTTTTTCCCATTCGATTTGCCACCCTTCTGGAAGACAGCATTTTTATTCTTTCCCAACCTTGACACGGCCATTTGTTCACCCCTGTTTACGTGAATGTCCTGGACCTCCAACAAATCGGTAGCCTCCTGTGGTGGTATCAACGAACCTGGAACTTCTATCGAAGCCTCCTTTTCAGTTAGGAGCTCCGCCCCCGTGGTTTCCTCACCCTTGTCTCCGGGCTGTTGATCGGATGACTCTGCAAGAGCCGAAAAATGATTAATAGAGGCAGTCTTTTGTTTTTCTTTGGGAGCCACCTTGTTGGCCGCTTTTCCAGTACGTTTTCCCTGGTTGGTTTTGTTACTGAACTTTTTTTTGTTTTGCACGATCATCCACTGCCCATAGCGCTTGGGCTCCACCGGTTGGGGATCCATCACAACATCAATAGAGGGTTCTATCGTATGTGCTATGTCTGCCTGTGTGGTTTGGACTGGTTCCACCGGAACCTTCTTCGGGCAACTACCTTCACGGTGTCCAACCTCACCACAGTCGAAACAAATGGTGTGCAAACCCTCAAATTCCACATGTTGAATCCAGTCTTCTACAATGACCATGGGCGCTAGAGGTTTTTTGAGATCAATCTCCACCGCCGCCCTTGCGAAACGTCCTTTTCCAATGCTTTCAGTTGTTCTGTCAAGTTTCAGAGGTTTCCCCACCGATTCCAAGATCTGCTTGATTGCATCGTCCCGAAAGCATTTGACGGGGAGTCCCGGTAGCCTTACCCAAACTGCCATCTTCTCAATGGTTGCCTTTACCGGGTCGAACCTCGGAGTCCAGCGCTGAGGAACTACATAATGATCGAACACCTTATAGGGACCGCCAATCAACGTTTTGAAGCAGTCACTGGCACGGTCGAATCGAGCAGTGTACCAGTTGTACCCAATGTCGATCAATTCAAATCTTCCTTCCAGGTTCCACTGTTTTGTCAGCCGATTGAGAAGGAGGTTGAAAGCAATGCGTTTCCCCAAAAATTTGAGGTTGAGCGCATTCCTCCATGGCATGGCGAGTTCTTTGCGGAACTCTTTGGTGAATTTAACCACCGGAAGACCCAAAGGATTTGCTGGAGTTACCACCTCCCTTTCGAGATCAGCTATTATGTCTTCATTGATCCAAGTCGAACTATCCGACTCATCCATGGAATCCTCTCCGAATCCTGGTGCCGCGATGACTGTGTCTGCGAATGAACGTTTCGTCGATCTGAACTTCTTGAAGGCCCTGGCCGGATCACCGTCCGGCGGAGGCCCCGTCGCCGGTGGAGAGTCCACCGGGAAATGCATGGAAAAGGAAGGTGCGTAAGAAAGGGATCGCGCCAAAACCTACCAAACTTAGGCCAAACGGTCAAAAGCTAGAGAGCTTCTCATTCATGACTTCCAAAATGTCATTATCTACTAAACGCGCTGATATAGAAGATGTTCATGCATAGGTAAATAAATGTTGAATTTGTTTATTTAAATCAGTAATTTAAAGTATATAAATGCAAGATAATATATGAGAGATTGATTATATATAACTGTCACAAAAATAAATAGAATAAGTTTCAAATTGACCACTAAATGTAACCTGAAAATGTAATTAGGTCACTGAACGAAATAATTTTTAATAAATTTTGAATAATTTTTAATAAATTTAAAAAAATTAAAAAAAAATTGACGAGGTGGCCGTCGGCTACCCCGTCTGTTTTATTTTTATTTTTTTATTTAAATTTTTTCAATTTTTTTCTAAAAAATTATTATTAAAATTGATTAAAAATTATTTAAAATGCCAACTCAGCTGTCACGTAAGTAGGTAACCTGTTACAATTGATGGTAACCTTCTATCCGGTGAAATTGCATACATTTGGAGTGTTCAATGGCTTAATTGCACGCTTTTTAGTATTCGGTGGCCTAATTGCATTTCATGTTACGTTCAGTGGCCAATTTGAACCTTATTCCAAAATAAATGTTTGTAACTTTGTAATAACGCTAGTCTAAATACTTTGTCTGATAGTCTAAATAAATACAACTTTTGGTTTAAATTTCTCTATTTCTCGTTTGGGTAGCATTGTAATTGTCTTCATCTTCAGTACATGTTTTTATTTTTTTTGGCAGTATGTCATGTGCAATTATGTTATTGTTAGTAGCATAGAGGGATTCATCATGTAATCAGATTATGGTGTAGGAAGCTTTAGATTTGTCTTGTTATGTATATGAATGAGATTTTAGTTGTGCTATGAACTCTTTATCTTACAAGCACATGTTGATATTTGATAGTGGTAGTTTAATTTCCCCTACATGTTTCATGTGTTGTGAGATGTGTGTCATAAGTTATCATGTGAAAGTGTTGAACAAAATATTAATATTTATTATATTTGTATAAAATACTTGGTGTATATATATATATATATATATATATATATATATATATATATATATATATATATATAACATATTTTGTATTATAACTTTGATATTTAATTACAAGATTACAAGATAATGTAAAAAGAAGAGAATAGATAATGTAGTGAATATAATAAATTAATAAATTTGAAGGTAAGGAATCTTTGAATTGTATAAAATAAAGATAATACAACTAATAAAATTATATCTCTTTTTAATTTTTTTTAATGAATAATTCATTTTAAATAGAGGCATTATAGAGATCTAATTCTAAATTAATTAAATGCATATGTATTATTTTTTGTTGTAGCTACTAATTTATTTTTTAATTTAATAAGAACAATAAAGTGGCGTACATACTTTTCATCCACAATAATGAAATCATTGATTTTTTAATTTCCATTTGTCGTTGAGACAAATTGTTTTGAGAGTTTGTCAATGACAATTACTATCAATAGAGGATGGTAATAAAAAAATTCGTAATATAAGGTTACAATATATATTGTTATAATAATATAGTAAAAATTAACTTATAAATTTCAATTCTTTTGAAGTTTTCACGCATTGATAAAAGCATAATTTAAATATTAAGTTTTGTTCTCAATAATCAAAATAAGATTAATTAAACGAAAAAAAAAAAAAACTTAACATAAATTTATTTATTTTTTTAAAAGAAAGAAAATCAAATGATTTTCAAAGTTCCTGGTTTATAATCATTAAATGCTATGTATTTAGATGAGCTAATTATTTGACCAAAGTTTATATTAAATTTTATATTGTTTTGAGAGTTTGTCAATGACAATTACTATCAATAGAGGATGGTAATAAATAATTCGTAATATAAGGTTACAATATATATTGTTATAATAATATAGTAAAAATTAACTTATAAATTTCAATTCTTTTGAAGTTTTCACGCATTGATAAAAGCATAATTGAAATATTAAGTTTTGTTCTCAATAATCAAAATAAGATTAATTAAACGAAAAAAAAAAAACTTAACATAAATTTATTTATTTTTTAAAAGAAAGAAAATCAAATGATTTTCAAAGTTCCTGATTTATAATCATTGAATGCTATGTATTTAGATGAGCTAATTATTTGACCAAAGTTTATATTAAATTTTATATTATATTTTCTAATACTTTGTAATATATTCGTAGTATATGTTTAATAATTATGCCAACTCTACTTGGGATGTGGTTCGACCCTAAGACATCTCTTATAGAAATTACTGAGTAAGTTAAGAATAATAAATAGTTAACGGAATATTCCGTTAAGAAAGTTTATACTAACGGAATTTAAGGTTATTTAAGGGAAGAAAATAATATAATAAAGGGTAAATAAGGAAAATCATTAATAAATACTAAAATCAAAATAATATGAACCATTCATTTTAAGAAACAATTAGGACCGACATTATTTTTTTATTCCAGTTAAGGGCCTAACATTATTGGCTCTTATTAAAATTGTAGATAGATTATGTATACTAGTTTTACACGCGCATTGCTAATGTTTAATGTTTAAAATTAAATAAATATTTGAAAGTATATTAATGCAAGATTATATATGAGAAATTCATACATAAGTAATTTAATGTCGAATTTGTTTATTTAAATATGTAACTCATATTTAATATTATTATTATTATTATTATTATTATTATTATTATTATTATTATTATTATTATTATTATTATTATTATTATTATATCTTCAGGTCATTTTACATGTTAATCTAAACAGCTAATTTTTTCAAATATCTTTTTACTAACCGTTGATATAATTCATTGGTCAAATCCGTTAACGCTAACCGCTAACTGCTGATTGCCAAAACAAGAATATTGCGAGATAGTTTCCCACTTCAATTTGTTGTGTGGTTTGAATACTCTCTTTGTCAACAAATCCATCAAGTAGTTAATATGATTTGCTTAATTATATTTTTTTTAAATTTTTTCAGGGTATTAATAAAATACTTGGTAAATAAATATATAACATTATTTTGTATTATAATTTTGATATTTAATTAAAAAATAGTACATAAAAAAGATAATAGACAATGTAGTGAATATAACCAATTGATGAATTTGAATGTAAAGAATTTTTACATTGGAGAAAAATAAAGACAATATAACTAATGAAATTATTTGTCTTAATTAATTTATTGATAATGAATAATTTTTTTTTATTAAAGACATTGTAGGGACACAATGTAACGAATATAATCAATTGATGAATTTGAATGTATGTAAAGAATTTTTATATTAGAGAAAAATAAAGACAATATAAGTAATGAAATTATTTCTGTTATTTAATTTATTGATAATGAATAATTTTTTTTTTGAATAAAGGAATTGTAGACACCTAATTCTAAATTAAAGAAATGCATATTTATTATTATTTTTTTTTGTAGCTACTAAATTATTATTTCTACAAATCTAATAAGACCCATTAATGTTAGGCCCTTAAGTAGAACAAAAAAATGTCGGTGTAATTGTTTCTTAAAATGAATGGTTCATATTATTTTGATTTTTGTATTATTTAATAATTTTCCTTATTTAACCTCTATTATATTATTTTCTTCTCTTAAATAACCCTAAATTTCGGTAGTATAAACTTTAGTAACGGAATATTCCGTTAAATATTTATTATTCTTAACTTACTCATTAATTTCTATAAAAAGGTCTTAAGTTTGAACCCATCCCAATTAGGGTTGGCATAATTGTTAAACATATACTACGAATATGTTAAAACATATATATATATATATATATATATATATATATATATATATATATATATATATATATATATATATATATATATATATATATATATATATATATATATATATATATATAAAATTTAACACGAACTTTGGTCAAATAATTAGTCCGACTAAAGAAACTTTACAAATCATTTGATTTTCTTGCATTTTAAAAAAAATTAGGTTAAGTTTTTTTTTTTTTTTCCGTTTAATTAATCTTCTTTTGATTATTTAGAACAAAACTTAATATTTCTATTATGCTTTTGCATTATTAGAATGATTTAGGTCATTATGGTATTAATATTTTTTGTATGTATTTTTATAATGGTACAATTGTACATTACTTTACAAATATTATACTATTATTTTTTTTATCGGACAAAATTGTTCTTACATTATTGTTAGAGTTGCGCGACCTAACTACAAAGTTGTTGATCATAAATACAATTACACATGGACTTTAAAATGGTACGACCATTTTTCAAAGAATTGACAATGTTGACATCCCAGTGGCCCCAGTTGAATAAGTTTACACATCATATTATTATATATCAATGCATGAAAACTTCTAAAGAAATTTGTAAGTTAATTTAATTTTTACTATATCATTATAACAATGTCTATTGTGACCATATATTTTGAATGATTTATTAGCAATTGACAACAATTGTAGTAATTGTCATTAACAAACTCTCAAAACAATTTGTCTCAACAACGAATGGAAATTATTATTGTTGATGAAAAGTATGTACGCTACTTTATTACTCTTATTAAAGGTGTTGAAGAAGTCCTCGCCAACCACCTGATTGAAGCTCTTTGCAACTAGACGAGCCTTATGACGCTCAACCGAGCCATCAGCCTTCCGTTTGACACGGAAAACCCACTTACAGCCTACAACATTCTGACCTGGACGGTAGGGAACCAACCGCCAATGATATGAACCTAATCCAAGATTCAAATAAGATGGAGTACTGTCCCAAGAATGCTCTCAAAGTAAAGATAGAGATGGATCAAAATATCTTAAACCTCACGAGAAACCCTTTGTCTCGAATCCTCAAAGACTTGGAAGAATCCCATGTAGTTTCAAGTACCTCGATGTTGCAATCTTCAATCAACTAGATTCGGATCTAGTTTCTTTCGATTCAAGAACGAGTCCACGAACCTAAATCTAAGGTTGAAGAAAGTAAGATTGATTCGAGTCCACGAATCAATTTGCTAGTCGAGTCCACGACTAGCCACTAATTGAGTCCACAATTAGCCATAAGGTTTCGTACACAAGTGTAAAGAAAAACTTAAAGAATTTTATTGAATTAAAGTCTCCCTAAAATTGATATGGATGTGCCCTATTTATAGGTATAGGGCAGCATTGTAATCCTAAATACAATGGGAATAAGAGTCCTAAACCAAATCTAGAAAGCAAGTAAATATAGTCCTATTTAGAAAGGGATTTAAGGAATCCTTTCTAAATACAAACTAGTGTTTTCTCTTTCATGCCAAACAAATTAAAATAATGATGACTAAAAATAATAAGGCTTATTTGTGCCTAATTTAATCTCCAAAATCAACACTTAAACAATTATAAAAAGCCTTGAATTCTTCTTCATCTTTTGCAAATGGGCTTGACTTGGATTTCCACCATCTTTGAATATCACCAATGAAGAGTTGTCTTAATTGTTTGGACTTGGGCCTTGTGATTGGCCCAATTGGTACTCTTGATCGATCTTCATTATGTTGGGCCGCATCATCCTCCCCTTGTTGAAAATGATTCGACCTCGAATCTTGTAAGCATTGTCTTCGATCCATGATATCACTTGAAATGGGCCACTATAATACTTTCCTCTATCGAATGGAATTATTATTGGGCCTTCTTGTTTCTTCCACCAATGATTCCTTAAGGATGTAGTTATGGGACTTGTGATGAGCCCACAATAGACCCTTATTGGATTCCATGTGTACTGGTTCTTATTAGCCAAATTCTTTCCCCAACCTTATTCTTCTTCTTTATAGCTTTTTCTTTTTCTTTTTTTTTTTGCTTTTTTTTTCAACTTTCTTGATTTTTTTTTTTTTTGATAAGTAACCTCCAAATAACTACTGTAAATATCAACAAAAATTTCGGACCAAGAGGATCCACACAACCCCTTCAAAACAGAATCAAAAATTGCAAGAATCACCCAAAAAAACAGAAACGTTGCCCTTACTTCCAAGATCAATATCTTAATGACCGTACGGAATTATCAAGTGTATAATATATCAAAAGAACGCCCCATAGGAGATCTACAACATATCAAAATTTCAGATAAAACTAACCAGTGGATCTCTAGATATAGATCATTCTTTGAAACTGGTCACAAAATGCGGAAATCTGAGCAGAGTGTGATTGCGACGTGATTGCGCGTAAATGCGCTTCGGATATAGGGAAGGCTGAGATAGGATTATTTTCTTGACTGAATTTGTGGTAGTATGGTGCTTAGGAGGTGTGAGGTATCGTTGATATTGGATAGGAAAAAGTGAAAACTCTTTCGGGATTGTTTTTCAAGAAACTAGAGAACATGTATCAAGATTCAAGAACACAATTAAGAATGCAAAAGAATTTTTTTTGGGGGTTTTTTAATGAATAAGACACGAAAAAAAATAGTATATAAGATAAGCACGAGATAAACCTAGGGAACCAAAGAAACCAAATTTCTAACGATAACGAGATAAACCTTGGCTCTGAACCAAATTGATATGAACCTAGTCCAAGGTTCAAATAAGATGGAATATTGTCCCAAGAATGCTCTCAAAAAGTAAGATAGAGATGGATCAAAGTACCTTAGACCTCACGAGAAACCCTTTGTCTCGAATCCTCAAAGACTTAGAAGAATCCCATTGTAGCTTCAAGTACCTCGATGATGCAATCTTCAATTAACTAGAGTCGGATCTAGTTTCCTTCGATTCAAGAACGAGTCCACGAACCTAAATCCAAGGTTGAAGAAAGGAATCTAATGAATAGTTGTCTTAATTGTTTGGACTTGGGCCTTGTGATTGGTCCAATTGGTACTCTTGATGGATCTTCATGTTTTGAATATGGCCGACAGTACGGCATATTTACCGCTCTGATCTAGCCCACCACCTTGGTACGAGCATGTATCAATTGTCCTTGGTTACATTAATAATAATCATTATGTTAAGGTAACATCGACATTATGAGGGTACCCAATGGCTATTGTTGCTCCACAATGTGTTTATTTTAAATATGATTGTGCAAATGCATGGATTACTCCATATGTGAAACAGATCAATAGTTACAATGAACATGCACGCTCTAATTGTACTCATGAGAATGTTATATTGGATTGAAATGGAATGAAATTTTCTTTTTATTTTTTATTGTGATGTTAATGTGTTTTTACAGTTTTTAGCAATTCAAAATTAATTTATTATATTTTTATAAAAAGGTAAAATAATACATACAAAAAATTTGAGTTATAAAGAATATTAGAATAACAAAAAATAAAATTAATTTTATCGTTAAAATTTATTAAATGTTAGATACCACACAATAATTAAACAATATTATAGATAAAATTATTATACTATCGCAATTTGAAATAAAAATAAATAATAAATATTTTAAATAAAAACATGAAGCATGTAATTAAAGTTAAACACATCTCATAAAACTAATTAAAAGATAATCAAAAAATAATCCAACAAAAAGTAATGTATTCACCTAAATTCTAATGTTTGACTAATTTTAATGAAGGTGGTGAAAATAACAAGTTGTTTTTTGAGTTCAAACTCAGCTCTTATGTATTTTTAAATCATGTATTAGTATATGTTACCTTTGTCTTATTTATTTTATTTACTTTTAAATTTTATTAAAATACATGAAAATATGTTAAGTGTATTAAAGTAAAAAAGCAATATAGCATAAAAACATAGCTCCTCAACCAAACATGATTAGATTACATACATCAGTTTTAACCAAACACAGAAATCTAACATTCCTAGTAATCTAACATTCCCAGCAATCTAACATTCCGTAAGATAATCTAACATTCCATGAATCAAATACCCCCTAAAAGTGGTGAAAATAGAATTTCCCGTAATTTTTTTTTTTATATATTATGTTCAACCGTAATATAACAATAGAGAAGACATTAAGAAAATAAGAATATGTGGAATGTGCCTAAAATTTTGGGCCAAGCCCAATTATGAGTATATAAACCAAACATTGCAACTTTGAAGTTTAGATGGGCCGCCAAACAAGCCCAAACATTGCAACTTTGAAGTTTAGATGGGCCGCCAAACAGGCAAATTATGCTGTGAAAACGTGCCCACCTTGATTTCAGATTCATAATTTTTATACTGTAGATTAATAATTTTTTTAATTAAAAAAATTGTTTTCACTTGTCGTTAACGGCGTTTTTCTCTTTGCAATCGCATTGTTTCGTCTTCAGTATGAATCTACAATGTATAAATTATGAACCTACAATATAGAAATTATGAATCTATAGTATTAGGTTTGTGAACATGTGATAGAGCTATATGTTCATAATTTTATAAATATATGTTCATAATTATAGAGTTATATCTTCAAAATTTTTGATATTTCCAATTGTTGAACTCTGTATTCACAAATCACCGAACCATATGTTCATAATTTAATAACTATACAGTTTAGAAATTACGAATCTACAGTACAGATATTATGAATCTGCAGTATAGAAATTATGAATCTACTATATAAAAATTATGAATCTACTGTATTTAAATTATGAATATACGATATAGAAATTATGAATCTACAGTTTAAAAATTATGAATCTACAGTATAGAAATTATGAATCTGGAACCGTGCCCTTCTTGCAAGGTGGGCACGGTTCCACAGCATACCGTTCCTGCCAATCAGTATAGTGCCTACTTCTTTTTGCTAATGTGTGTGTCAATCATTATTGTGTGGACCATGGTCCACACAAGCTGTGTAGACCATATTTTGTATACTGTAAAATAATGTACATTCAGTACAAAAATAATGTACTTTTAGTATATTAAAAATGTACATTATATTTAGGGGATGTACATTATTTGTGTACTGAGTGTACATTATATTGTATAATGGACATTCAAATGTACATTCAGTATACAAATAATGTACATTTAGTATATTAAAAATGTATTTTTTGTTATGGTCCACATAGCACTGTGTGGACCATGGTCCACCCAATAATTTGCTTGTGTAGGTGACAAATTATACCGTGGACTATGGTCCAAATCGGTGCCGTTTCTTTTAATGAAAAGAAACGGCACCCGTTTCGCACCGTTCGGTATAAAGTAGATCTGTTAGTATAACATATTCAGTTTCATTTTATATACAATGCGTTTCATTTCAACACAACTACAGTTTCATTTCGATATAACTACAGTTCCATTCGACATTATACACTCAAATATGTAAAACTGTTATTCAGTTTCATTTTATATACACTATAGTTTTATTACAACACAACTACAGTATTATTTCGATTATTCAATATAACTACAGTTTCATTGGATAATATACATTGCAATTTCATTTCAATACAACAACAGTTTCATTTCAATATAACTACAATTTCATTCGACATTATACACTCAAATATGTGAAACTGTTATTCAGTTTCATTTTATATACAATATAGTTTCATTACAACACAACTATAATATCATTTCGATATAACTACAGTTTCATTGGACAATGTACACTCAAATATGTGTAACTTTTATTCAGTTTCATTTTATATACACTGCACTTTCATTTCAACACAACTAAAGTTTCATTTCAATTCAATTACAGTTTCATTTGATAATATAAAAAATAATATGTGAGACAATTTAATTTTAGATACACTGTAGTTTCATTTTGTAATTAACACACTAAAATTATGAGCTCCGTTAAGCTATAACGGCAGCCGTTTCTTTACATAAAGAAACTGTGTCTTTTTTAGACCATGGTCCATGATATAATTGTTGTGTAGGTTAGAAAGGGACAATTTGGCAAATTATTATGTGGAACCATGGTGCTATGGGATCATAAAAAAGTACATTTTAATATATTAAAAATATATTATTTATGTACTGAATATAAATTATATTAAATAATATAATTTTAATATTCAAATAATGTAATTTTTCCTAATATATATATATATATATATATATATATATATATATACACACACACACTAGTAATTCACCCGCGCGATGCACGGGAAAAAATTATGTTATTATAAATATAAATAAAAAATAGAAAAACTAAAATATTTTAAATTATTTAATATAATAATATTTTTGAGCTTCCATTGGTCAAGTATTTATTATTTTTATAGAATACAAAATTACAATTAAAATTAAAATTAAAATTAAAATTTTGTATGGTTAATATAATCTCTAATTATATACATATTCAAATAAACTTATAGAGAGAATTTACATAATTACATTAATTTATTCTTAATTGTATTTCATCTATATTATAATTTTCACAATACGAATAATAACTAACATAATTACATTTGGAAAGCAAATTTCAAATTTTGTATGTGTAAATTTAAACTCTAATTGAACACATTTTTTATATGATTATATAATATATAGCTATTTTATTTTTCAAAAGTATATTTTTTATATGATTATATAATATATAGCTATTTTATTTTTTAAATGTTGTGTTTTTTTTTATTTTTATTTTTTATAATAAAGGATGTTGTGGCATTAATTGTAACATTAATTATTTCCCAAACCATATAGCTTTATTATATAAAGGATGTATATATATTATAATAATAATAATAATAATAATAATAATAATAATAATAATAATAATAATAATAATAATAATAATAAGTAATTGTGAGATTTTCACGTCCAAATTCAGGGACAGTTTAGTAATATAAATATTATTGCATAAAGATGTCATTTAAGATTAGTATTTAAAGACCTTAAATAAATGATTATACTTCTTTTTTAGTAATTAGGTAGGACTTTTATATGCATGTTTAGTAATTGCCATAATAGTTAATTATAAATATAATTGTTAAGATAAATTGACAATTACTAAAAATTATTTATGGTAATTATTAGGTCCCGTGTATTACTAAAATTATTAAGTATGATTTTTATAATTAAGGTATAATATTATTAAAACGAAATAATTAAATATAATTCATAGATTTGAAGACTTATAATTACCAACATAATAAGATTATTAATATAATTTGTATCTAATTGATTTTGAGACTAATATATAAATCATACATAGTACTGCTTGGTTAATAAGGGTACGGTTCGACTGTATAAGGTGAAGAACAACCAAGATACTTACACCACAACAACGTTAGAGTTTGTGTTTGAAGATGTGGAGGTATTATATATATATATATATATATATATATATATATATATATATATATATATATATATATATATCTTTTTCCCGTTATTGTTTTTCCACGTTTTATATAATGTATGAATGACATAAATTTCAAATTCAATTTATAATACATTTTATTTGTATCAGTGAAGTTAGCATCAAATGTTTCCCATATACATGCACGTGTATATTTCAAATGTGTATATTCGTTTTTCTCCCCAATTTGATGACTGTGTGCCTATTCTATATGATGAAATGGTCATTTGTTTGGTTTGAAATAATTTAGTATCAATTTGATCATACTATTATTAAAAAATAAATCTTTAGTAGTAAAAATTATTTTTTTTTTTAAGATGTTAGATACTTAATATCCGCAAAAAATTTCAATTTTGGTCCGCTGACTATTGCACTTGTGTTAATTGCAACATTTGACTTTCAAAAATGTTAATTTAGTACCTTGACTATGCAATTTCTATCAATTTTGGTCACGCCGGCCAAATCTCACCGAAAAAACTTAAACATTTTTAAATTTTTTATTTAGGGGGACAAAACAGTCATTTTACGTTAAAAACAATTAAAAAATTATTTGCTTCTTCTTCTTCCTCAACACCTCCGGTGCCAACATTCTTTTCCGCCCTCTTCAGTCTGCATAAACATCATCTTAGTCAACTAAACCTGCGACGGTGATAGCTGGTCCTGTATCGGTGGTCCTGTGTGATAGCTGGAGACGGAGGAAAAATAACGTCAACCATTGGATCGTCATTCTCAGAGAATTCCGGCTCCGGTGGTTCGATTTCAGTTCTTGGAGAGATAGATGGAGCATGTGATGTATCCATCCACATGCTATCGTCGTGCATACGATTGGTGTTCTACAATCAAAATATTGTCCTAAGAACTTGCGCATGCGTTTCCTGAGAGTGCTTTCCTTCTTCTCCGGCTTCTTCTCTTTGTTAAGATCGTGTTCGTGTAGGAACTGGATCCACTTCCGTAGGATATGGCTAACGCTGTCGCGATTGTTTTCCTCCGTCAAACGATTTGAATTTGAATCCTTGGTGCCATGATTGTTTTCCGGTAAGCGGTAGTTGGACACCTTCTGGATAGCATCCTGTCGGCGAAGATGGCGAGGACCGTTACGGTGGAGGAAGGGGATCGTCTTTGGCATGAGACAGTGGCGAACGGCGCCGCTGCTGCGATCGATTTCAACCTTGTCGCTATTGTTATCTATCAGAAAGTATGAAACCTTCTCGTCGGCGATTTTAGGCAAATGTTTCGAAACCTCCTCGACGTTAACATGGTGTTCGTGTAGGAACGGGAACATCTTCGATGAGACATGGTTGAAGCTGCTTTTCATGTTCCCATTTCATTTTTAGTTTTTCCCACCTTGTGCGCTTCCGGCGGCTCTATGAGGTTGAGACTGTGTGATAGGTGCCGGCGGTGATTTCTGGAGACACTTTTGCCGGCGGGGAAGGATGTCGGAGAAGAGAAGGAAGCCCAAAGGAGGTTTAAATAACATGAAATGACACTTTTGCGCTTTTTATTTAATGAGTTAAGTTTTTCCGGTGAGATTTGGCCCGCAATTTGGCCGGCGTGACCAAAATTGATAGAAATTGCATAGTTAAGGTACTAAATTAACATTTTTGAAAGTCAAGTGTTGCAATTAACACAAGTGCAATAGTCAGTGGACTAAAATTGAAATTTTCTCTTTAATTTACTAATAAATGTGATTAAACATAATATATATATATATATATATATATATATATATATATATATATATACACACACACACGGTGGCGGACCCAGAAAATAATGTTAGTGGGGGCATACTTAACTCTAGATCTCACTTCTAAGAAAAAATTGCATCTTCCACAATTTTGTCTGAAGAATTCGCTACGACTTTAGAATTATCAATGAAAAAATATCAAACATCTATAATATGGTTCAAATACATTATAAATTATAATACAATAATATTTATGATAGACGACAAGATAGTTAAGGGCGGAGCAAAAACTATACTTGGGTAGGGTTAAATTTTAAAACACTTTGAAATGCTATAAAATATTACTTCCTCCGTCCCATTTTGTTTGTCTGGTTCGGTTAACGAGGCTTGACTGAAGCTATTTTTACTTTAATTTTTTATAATATTAAGTTTATTTTTAATATATAAAATTTATATATTTAGAAACTACATTAAAAGTACTATTAAACATAAAAAATCAAATTTAAAAATAATTAAAAATTACTAAAGAAAATAAGCAACGAAGAAAGAGTTGGATTGACCAATGAATAGTAAACAGGACAGGCAAAATGGGACAGAGGGAGTAAAATATATGAAACATAATTCATAATTGATTAGATAACATAGTTTGAATAGAAAAGATAGTATATTCCTAAATACTTTAATTTTAAGTTTCTTTTAGTTATATCAACTTTTAATTTTTCTAAATTAATTCGAATACAATGAAGTATAATATAAACTTGCGGACTACATTAACTAAATGATTCACAAAAAAGTAGACTTAAAAAATATAAATACACAACTAGTGGGAATTGATCCAATGACCTACCATAAACAACCTAAGGTTTCTACCAACTAAGCTACTAAAACCTTTAGCACTTTCTATATTTATATTATATAAAAGCCTTAAATTAGGGAGGGGTCAGCTGCCCCCATTGTAGGTTCGCCATTATATATATATACACACACACACACACACACACACACGTTGAATTTTTTTATTTTTTTCATTGGTCTTTAAAAACAATTTTACTTTTCATATGCGATGTATTCACTGAAAATTTGTGATGAATTAATATATTAGGATACCCGTATATACACTTGACGTTCAAACAAGAACATGTTGAAAAGTTCATGTATATATACATATATGTACATGTTGAAAAGTTCATGTATATATACATATATGTACATATATATATATATACATACACTCAAGGTTGTGTTGTGAGTACATCGGATGGAGGTGAAGTTTTATTTGGTGAAGCAGCAACAATTGTTGAAGGCAGGAAAAGTTTAGTTGATGTCTCGCTCATGAACTTAGGAGCAGCATGGCATATGACCTCACGGAAAGAATGGTTTCATAAATATGAACCTGTCTTTGGAGGATCAGTGTTCATGGGAGATGATCATGCCTTAGAGATTGCTGGTATTGGTACTATTAAACTAAAAATGTTTGATGGTACGGTTTGCACGTTCTATCCAAGAGGTACGACATGTGAAAGGCCTGAAGAAAAATCTATTGTCTCTAGGACAATTAGATAGCTGTGAATGTAAAATTCACATTCAAGATGGGATCATCAAAGTAAGCAAGGGTGCGCTTGTTGTGATGAAAGCTAAAAAGATAGCGGCCAATCTATACATGCTTAAAGGAGAAGCAGTTGTTGCATCAGACAATCTTCTAGAGGAATCAACGATGATGTGGCATCAAAAACTTGGCCACATGACAGATCGAGGTCTAAAGATTCTTACTGATCAACATCTTCTTCCACGGCTAAAAAGGGTATCATTACCTTTTTGTGAGCATTGTGTTACAAGTAAGCAGCATAGATTGAAGTTCGAGAGCTCTAAAGCAAGAAGCAAAGCTATCTTGGAGCTAATCTAGTCCGATGTTTGGCAAGCACCAGTTATATCCCTAGGAGGTGCAAAATATTTTGTATCCTTCATCGACGACTACTCCAGGAGATGTTGGGTGTATCCAATCAAGCGGAAGGCGGATGTATTAGAAGTTTTCAAAATCTTCAAAGCGCATGTGGAACTTGAATCCTAGAAAATGATCAAGTATTTGAGGTCGGATAATGGAGGAAAATATACTAGTGATGAATTTGATAAATTCTACTTACAAGAAGGTATCAAATAGCAGTTCACGGTGGCATATACTCTACAACAAAATGGAGTGGCAGAGCGGATGACAAAACCTTATTGAACAAGGGCAATGTTGAGGACTACAAATTTGGCAAATCCATTTTGGGCAGAAGCAGTCAAAACTGCCTGTTATGTGATCAATCGGTCACCATCAATCGCAATTGATCTGAAAACGCCAATGGAAATGTGAACTGGTAAGCCATCAAGTTATTCACACTTACATACATTTGGGAGTCCGGCATATGTGATATACAACACTCAAGAAACATCAAAACTTGATTCAAAATCAAGAGAATGTGTTTTCTTGGGGTATGCTGATGAAGTGAAGGGGTATCGCATGTGGGATCCCATTGCCCACAAGGTTATCATTAACAGGGATGCTGTTGTTGGAAAAATAACATTAAAATGACATTTTAAGTGGCTATTTTGTGGTATAATTATCAGTGAGGTCCACTTCCGATTTGGGTCGGGTCAAAGTGGATTCGGGTTCTTCGTAGTGAGACGAAGAGATTGATATATTGTACGCTCAAAACGGATAATGCGTGAATGAGATATTGATTCTCAAAGTAGACCCACTTGAGTTGGAAAATGAAGGGAAAAAGTGGCTTTTTATCCCACATTGGTTTGGAAAGAGGATTTGACCCCCCCCCCCCCCCTTTTATACAAGAGCTTTTTTAGAGCGTGTAGAATTGTATAGCATAGAGGCTCTCTCGCGCGGGAGGGGGGGGGGGGGGGGGAGCAAATCAAATTCCAACTAGAAACGAGATCGGAGAGGCTTGATTCAAGCCCGAGCTCGTGTGCGCCGGCACCTGCGGGCACGAATGTCGTCTGGAAATTGGCTGGCCTTGCGGGCTAAGTTATGCCAACTTTCGGTATCATTTTCCAACACACTATAGCCATTGGAGAGATGTGTTGTTTCGGCCTTGTGTGGCCGAAACTTGTTACATGGCATTGTGGTTTCGGCCTTGTGTGGCCGAAACTTGTTTCGGCTGTGGGTTGTTTCGGCTGCGGCCAAAACCTGGGACAACATGGGTTCGGCCTTAGGGGCTGAACCAGCAACAGGCTATTCTGCCTTCTGCTTTCAGACCGTTGTAAGATTAAATTCAACAGTTACAGAATTAAATCCTCTATTAATTCTATTTTTTAATATTTGAATTTAAATCTTAGATAATGGCCATGTTGTTTCAGGAGTTATAAAATTGGTTTTAATACCAATTTAAATTCCATGATGAATGCTATTCATTCTTTGATCCCTATATAAGAAGGGGTAGAGGGAGCAGATTTTCCAAGCACGAAGTGGCAGAACACACAACACGAAATCATACTTTTCAGCTTCAAAAACTCTGCTTCTCCTCCTTTCTTTGCCTAGCTGTGTTCAAGCCTTTGCTCTAGTTTGTCGGGTTCGCTCGTTTGGCTTCTCAAACGTCAAACTGTAGCGCGTTTTATCCTGGGAAACCTAGGCCACGACGCTCCTAGCACTTGTGGGAGGTGGCAAATAAGGTTTTAAGGAAAGAGTGGTCTCTTGACTCACGCTAAAAACCCTTACCCAAACACAAGCCATCTTTTCCTTCTTTCGGTTTTGGATTATGCTTCTAAGCAAAAAATCCTCCTTTTTTGATATAGTTTGGTTGGAATTATAATCTGTGAATTATAAATTCCATTTGGTTGATATGTATATATCTTTTCCGTAGATATTCATGCATATAACCATGGTGGTCTGATTTATATATATATATATATATATATATATATATATATATATATATATATATATATATATATATATATATATATATATATATATATATATATATATATATATTTCGGATATATATATCGAATAATATTTTATATACTTTCGTGTGTGTATATATAAATATTATTTTACGATATTAAATCGATTTTTGGTTCATTATCATCAACAATCTTAAAACCTTATTTTTTTTGATAATGAACAAGTCGATGGATTCCAAGAGTATTGGATCCGTGAATGTTGCTCGTAGTGCACATTCAAATGGTCAGAACGGCAACGACGTTGCACATTCCGTGATACCGGTTGACGGCGGCAACGTTGGAAATAAGATTTCCATAGGAGTTGCAAAAACACACGATGGTGCTCCGGAGAACGTTGGTTCACGAACCGGTAGACCTGTGGCTCGTGGCACACAATTGGTACCTATTGTGTTGCCTAGTGGATCGGCTAAAAGCCACGAAGGATCCTATGATGGTGTGACCACTACATGGTCTGAGGACTATGGTAGTGTGACCAATGACTTCAACCGTAATCAAAGGAAACTTAAGCGGAAGCTTAGCTTTCAAGAAGATTCTGGAAAGAAGGAGAAATGCCACTACAAAGAGAACCGTCATCCTGGTGAAAAGGTTGAAGACAACTTCGCTATGTTTAAAACATGTGGATGGTTGGACGAGTGAGGTCACAACCGAGGTACCCCCGATGTGCGCTATGGACCACCCTTTGTGGAGTGGACGGTTGAGAATGGAACAAGGCACACGGGTTCGAAGGACTACTACATAGGAATAATGGAAATTGGTTTCCAATGTAATTTTTCCTATTTATTTATTTGTTAAATAAATATTGTAGTATCCTTGTGATACATTTTTTATTGTTGAATAAAAAATGAATTGTTCCATTGAGCTATTGAATCATAGTACATATGAATTATTTGTAAGAATAATGTCAAATGTATAAAATGATTCAATATGAGTGCGTAATGCATCACGAAGCATTATGTGGAAAATGCTAAAATGACTTAATGGCCGGAATGAAATGTAACAAGCGTGTTACATGCTGAAATCCCGTAGTGAACTTTGGTTCTGGTTCATGTAGAACCATAAGGATTTCAATAATCAATTTGTCAAAAATTGGGATAGCTATATAATCGTGAGCGTCACAGCTCAATTGTTGAATATTTTAATTAATATTCTGAGAACGATTATATAAGCTTGATTCAACTAGTCAGAAAATTTGGTTGATTTGTTCTCGTTAATTGTGTGATAATAACTTGATCAAAAATTCAAAATTATACTAGTATATTTAATTTGAGACAAATTGTGTTTTGGTGAATAGTGTTTTTGTAGCACTAATGGAAAGTGCAATTTAATTTGGCACTTTGAAGTGCAAATTAAAACACTGTAACAGTGCTATTAAGCACTAGGTAGAGTGCTTAATTAGGCACTTTCGGCCACTTGGTGGCTGCACCTTTAGGTGTTGAAAACTTAAGCACTTGGTGCTTTGGTAATAGCAATAAAGGTGCTAGATTATGATTGTTCTTAATGCTAATCTACTTAGCTTAAACCTTTCATATGTGGCTAATTAAATTTAGCATTGTAAAAATGCTATGTGATCAGCACGAAAGGAGGTTTGGTTAATTGTGTAATTAACTAGTAATCCTAGTGCTAAGTAGCACTAGAATTATAAATTAAGCAACCGATCGATGTTGCTGTGAGTTTATAATTTAAAGCAATAGAGATTGCTTTGGAATCGGTGTGTTAGTTTGGCAGCAGTGATTCGTGCTCTGTGTAGCATGTTTCGTGCTTCACTACTAAGCATTGATTCGTGCTTCAATTTCGGAAGCACTGATTCGGGTTTGTGGCCTTACGGTTAAAACCAAATGGATTTGTAAAGGCTAATCTGTTAGCTTCTACGAGATGTGCTGACGTGAAGCACATGTTTATTCTTTATAAGAATAAAAGGATAACCAAATTAATTGTGGATTAATGCGGTTACTAACGATCGATGTAGCAAATATGAAACACCTATTGGTGATTTCTGCGAAAGCGTTGGTATCGTACTCGAGCGCACGACACGGTATTCACCTCAATCGAACGTTGTTGCCGAACATAAATATCAAGACGTTGATAAGTTCGGGTCTACCTCAAGGTATGTGGGGTGAGACAATACTTTGGACAAGTAAGTACATTTTAAATAAGGTTACCCGCATGGAATTCTTACGAATTATAGGTACGTAGGAAGTTTTCCTACTAATGCCTGAAATGTGGGGGTGTCTTGCCAAAGGTGTGTATTGGTTCTTAGTACACGAGTCCAAGAATTTGGATGTACATAATAACACGAAAGATTGATTCAAGAAATTCATCGTTCTTGGAAGATGTATTTTTTGTGAAGGATCAATAAAGGACCTAGCACGTTGAAAGGAACTTTCGGCGTAGCTATGGTTGAAGGGTGTGAAAGATAACCCGAGCTCGAAGCTAGACGTAGCAAGAGAGCTAGGATTGAAAAATCCTTTGGTCCAGATTTCTAACAAACATACTAGAATGTGATGCGCATATTCTAACTTGTTTACTAGAAAATAAACCGGATTTTCTGACATGGTTGTTAGAAAATGAGCCTCGAACGTATGTAGAAGTGGTGACTTCTACATGTGGACCAACCCGAGAGAGGCTATCGAGAGTGAAGTAGATTCTATCTTAGAGAATCATACTTGGAACTGGTTGTTCTTCCTCCAGGTCGTAAGACCTCGGGATCCTAAGTGGATCACTAGCTGGAAGATAAAACCGGTTGGTTATATTGAAGTAAAATGGTCGGGCTTGTAATTGTAGATTACATACAACGCGAGTGCCACGGTTACTTCGATATACATTCCCGTGTGATGAGAATGGAATCCATTAGAATGATACTTGCCAAAGCCGTTTAGCGAGACTTGGAAGTTCATTAAAATGGATGTGTCGCTTTCTTAGTAGACATGGAACGACCTGAGGGTTTGTGGTTCCACGATGTGAAAAGAAAGTGTGTAAGTGGTGAGATTATTGTCTAGTTCAAACAATTGCCTTAGTGTTTGGCATGAGAGTTTGATCATACAATGATGACCAACGAGTTTGGTATAAACGAAAATGAAAGTGTGTCTACGTTTTACGTAAGATAGACGGTGATATCACTATTTGTTTATACACGATAAACTCAACGTGGGTAGCAACGATCGAATGATCAATTCTACCAGGAACATGTCAAATTTGAGATTTGACATGAGAGGTGTGAGTTTGGCAGATTTAATCTTCGAGATTAAAATCATGAGAAGACCGTATGGTCTCGTGTTAAGCCAATCTCATTAAGTTTGATTGAATCCTTGTAAAGGATGATAATCTAGTGGCTCGGACACCGTTAGATACTAACGTACAACTAGCCAATAATCACGGAGATTGTACTTCTCACGGAGAATACATTCAGATTATCGGTAGTTTAATTGTATCAAATGGGTTGTACTAGGCCAGATATTGCCTTTGCGGTTAACGAACTTGGTAGACATCCGAGTAACCCTAGTGATGCGCACTAGAAGGCAATAGTGAGAGTTGTGAGATACTTAAGGTATGCTCGTGACTTTGGACTGCACTACGTGGGATATCTAGCTGTACTTGGAAAGTATAGCACGTTAACGGGATATCAAAGGACGCTAAGTCCATCAAAGGCTACGTCTTTACGTAGGCCAGTGCAGTCGGTTGGATGGAAATTCTCGAAATGATTTGTGATAGCTAAGATCCGACGGGATCTAAGCTGAGAGCCTTACACTCGTGTCGCGAGCGAGTAGGCCAAATGCCTATGCCATTATTTTGAGTATGTTCCTAGTGGTGAACTCGTACCTCCAATTTGTGTGCATTGCGATAGTCAAGCCAAAATTGGTTAAGTTCAGAGTTAGATGTGGAATGGTAAGTCTAGACTTATAAGTCGAAGACGTAATACCATTAAACAATTTCTCACAACGGGGGTTATCTCTATTGACTATGTGATGTCAAAAGATAACATAGCGGCCGCTAACTCGCGAACCTGAGGGTAAGCAAATGGTTGTTGAGAAGTTGGAACGAGGAATGTGTCTAAAGCCCTTGGACTAAAAGTTCTATAGTGGATACTCAACCTAGCTGGCACCTAGATTCAATGGGACAACTAAATTATGGAACGGAGCGTGTCACTGTGGGGGGTCTCGGACTCCCTACCACTCCTCGTAAGAAATAGTGACTCCCGCACAAGGCTAGCATGTTGATGCTTTAATGATTCTTGAGTATGCGGGATACTCGAGAAAGAATCACCTATGTAAGAGAGAAGTGAGGGTCGCTTCAAAGGAGAATTGTTGGGCACAATTCTTTAGAAACTCTCGTAGAACCAGGAACGGTGACCCACGACCAAAATAGGCACACTCATGAGAACAGAGCATGGTTGGGAGGTTCCTGTGTGAGATATGTCATCGTCTACACAAACGGCAGTCGGTTCAAAGACATCGCGTTCTACCGAACAGCCAGTAGAGTAAACATTTCTTCACAAGGGAAGGTTCAAAGGGTATAGTGACTCCCTACCTATCCTATGCAGGGATCGACCATTTGAACACAGTTGTTTCCGATTTCAAAATACCCCGAAAATCAATTTTTCATTCATGTGGGGGATTGTTGGAAAAATAACATTAAAATGGCATTTTAAGTGGCTATTTTGTGGTACAATTATCAGTGGGGTCCACTTCCGATTTGGGTCGGGTCAAAGTGGATTCGGGTTCTTCGTAGTGAGACGAAGAGATTGATATATTGTACGCTCAAAACGGATAATGGGTGAATGAGATATTGATTCTCAAAGTAGACCCACTTGAGTTGGAAAATGAAGGGAAAAAGTGAGCTTTTTGTCCCACATTTGTTTGGAAAGAGGATTTGACCCCCCCTTTTATACAAGAGCTTTTTTAGAGCTTGTAGAATTGTATAGCATAGAGGCTTTCTCGCGCGCGCGTGCGGGGGGTGTGGGGGTGCAAATCAAATTCCAACTAAAACGAGATCGGAGAGGCTTGATTCAAGCCCGAGCTCGTGTGCGCCGGCACCTGCGGGCAGGAATGTCGTCCGGAAATTGGCTGGCCTTGCGGGCTAAGTTATGCCAACTTTCGGTATCATTTTCCAACACACTAAAGCCATTGGAGAGATGTGTTGTTTCGGCCTTGTGTGGCCGAAACTTGTTACATGGCATTGTGGTTTCGGCCTTGTGTGGCCGAAACTTGTTTCGGCTGTCGTTGTTTCGGCTGCGGCCGAAACTGATGTTTCGGCTGTGGCCGAAACATGGGACAACATGGGTTCGGCCTTGGGGGCCGAACCAGCAACAGGCTATTCTACCTTCTGCTTTCAGACCGTTGTAAGATTAAATTCAACAATTACAGAATTAAATCCTCTATTAATTCTATTTTTTAATATTTGAATTTAAATCTTAGATAATGGACATGTTGTTTCAGGAGTTATAAAATTGGTTTTAATACCAATTTAAATTCCATGATGAATGCTATTCATTCTTTGATCCCTATATAAGAAGGGGTAGAGGGAGCAGATTTTCCAAGCACGAAGTGGCAGAACACACAACACGAAATCATACTTTTCAGCTTCAAAAACTCTGCTTCTCTTCCTTTCTTTGCCTAGCTGTGTTCAAGCCTTTGCTCTAGTTTGTCGGGTTCGCTCGTTTGGCTTCTCAAACGTCGAACTGTAGCGCGTTTTATCCTGGGAAACCTAGGCCACAACGCTCCTAGCACTTGTGGGAGGTGGCAAATAAGGTGTTAAGGAAAGAGTGGTCTCTTGACTCACGCTAAAAACCCTTACCCAAACACGAGCCATCTTTTCCTTCTTTCGATTTTGGATTATGCTTCTAAGCAAAAATCCTCCCTTTTTTGATATAGTTTGGTTGGAATTATAATCTGTGAATTATAAATTCCATTTGGTTGATATGTATATATCTTTTCCGTAGATATTCATGCATATAACCATGGTGGTCTGATTTATATATATATATATATATATATATATATATATATATATATATATATATATATATATATATATATATATTTGTGTGTATATATATATTTCAGATATATATATCGAATAATATTTTATATACTTTCGTGTGTGTATATATAAATATTATTTTACGATATTAAATCAATTTTTGGTTCATTATCACCAACAGCTGTATTTATAGAAGACAAGGTACAAGAAAGTGAAAGCACTGGGAAGGAGAAACCAATGACAGCAACAGTACAAGTTGAGGGAAGGAAGGAAAGAAGAAATTCCAGTTTCTTCTGAAGCAACAATAGTGCATGATGAACAAGATCAAGCTGAGTTTTCAACTTCAAAAGTTCGACGATCAACTCGGGAGAGGAGACAACCATCTTGGCACTCAGATTCTTCAATGGAGGGAAATGTTGCATATCGTCTACTAACAGAAGATGGTGAGCCATTAACTTACTATGAGGTTATGAAATATCCAGATGCATCTTTGTGGATGACAGAAATGCAAGAAGAAATTGAAGCTCTCCATAAGAATAAAACATGGGAACTTGTCTCGTTATCACAAAGAAGGAAGGCTATTGGGAATAAATGGGTCTATAAGATCAAACGAGATAGCAATAATCAAGTCGAACGGTATCGTGCTCTCGATTAGTTGTAAAAGGATCTGCTCAGAAAGAAGGAGTTGATTTCAATGAGATATTTTCTCCTATTGTACGACTTACAACAATCAGAGCATTCTTAGCGATGTGTGATGTGTTTGACTTGTATCTTGAGCAGTTGGATGTGAAAACTGCATTTTTACATGGAGAACTTGAAGAAGAGATTTACATGCTCCAACCAGAAGGTTTTGAAGAAGAAGAAAAAAAAAGAACTTGGTTTGCAGGTTAAACAAATCTCTATACGGTCTCAAACAGGCGCCGAGATGTTGGTATAAGAGATTTGATTCATTCATTCTGAGCCTTGGATACAATAGATTTAACTCAGATCCTTGTGCATATTGCAAGATATTTGATGATAATCAGTGTATCATTTTGCTGTTGTATGTTGACGACATGTTGGTAGTAGGCCCCAACAATGATCGTATCACAGAGATGAAGGCTCAACTGGCTAGGGAATTTTAAATGAAGGACTTGGGACCAGCAAACAAGATTCTAGGGATGCAAATCCACCGAGACAGAAATAATAGGAAGATTTGGCTCTCTCAACAGAATTATCTGAAGAAAATATTGCGGCGCTTCAACATGCAAGATTGTAAGCCAATTTCTACCCCTCTTTTTATTAATTTCAAGTTATCATCAAGTATAAGTCCTAGCAACGAAGCAGAGAGGATGGAAATGTCTCGAGTACCGTATTCATCAGTAGTGGGCAGTTTAATGTTTGCTATGATTTGCACTAGACCAGACATTGCACAAGTAGTGGGAGCGGTCAGTCGATACATGTCAAATCCAGGTAAAGAGCATTGGAGTGCTGTGAAGAGGATCCTTAGATATATCAAGGGTACCTCAGATATTCCATTGTGTTATGGAGGATTAGACTTCATTATTAAAGACTATGTTGATTCAGATTATGTAGGTAATCTTGATTGTAGTAAATCCACCACGGGTTATGTGTTTACTCTTGCTGGCGGAGTAGTAAGCTGGGTCTCGAAGTTACAGTCGGTTGTGACAACTTCAACGACGGAAGCAGAATATATTGCTACTACTCAAGCTAGTAAAGAGGCAATATGGTTGCAAATGCTATTGGAGGAGCTCAGGCACAAGTTAGAGAAAATGACTCTATTCTGTGACAATCAGAGCACTTTGTACTTGACAAAGAATCCAGCATTTCATTCCAAGATGAAACACATACGAGTTCAGTATCACTTTGTTCGTGAAAAGGTGGAAGAAGGAAGTGTGGATATACAGAAGATCCATACTAAAGATAACCTGGCAGATATGTTAACAAAGCCTATTACCAACGATAAATTCGTATGGTGTAGATCCTCAATTGGCCTAACAAGTATGCAAGCAGTAGGGAATTGGCAAAAGGATGAAGATCCACATTGTGACTTTAAGTGTGAGATTTGTAAAGAATAAAGTCAAATGTAGGAGCTAATGTTTGGGCTAAGGTTTTGGAGGAGCAATTGCTTGGGAAAAGATTTGAGTAAAGGGAATTGCTTGGGCAAAGGTTCTCCTGCAGGGAATTGTTTGGGCAAAGGTTTGCCTAAAGGGAATTGCTTGGGCAAAGGTTTCTCTTAAAGGGAATTGCTTGGGCAAAGGTTTCTCCTGCAGGGAATTGTTTGGGCAAAGATTTGCCTAAAGGGAATTGCTTGGGCAAAGGTTTCTCTTAAAGGGAATTGCTTGGGCAAAGGTTTATCCTAAAGGGAAAGGCTTGGGCTAAGGTTTGAGAAATGGAAAAAGCTTGGGTTAAGGTTTTGAGCAAGGAAAATTACTTGCAGGAGAAGAATTGCATTTAATGTTGCATTAAATGTCTTGCAATTCTTTAGGCATTGGGTTTGCTATAAAAAGGGAACTCCTTTCATTGTAAATTATCCCATCACAGTAGCATAGTCTTTAGAGAGAGATAGAGAGTTATATTTGTAATTCCTATTGTAATATCATTTTGCCAATACAGAAAATTCTTCTTCAAATTGCCTTATTTTGTGTATGATTTATTTTAAATCTTACACTAGAAATATTCTCAATATTTCCAGATCAAGTTGCTATTATAATTTGGTGTTGTGAACCCGTATCGATCCTAACATGAAGTATGTACCATTTGAATTACACTTCAGTTTCATTATTATTATTATTATTATTATTATTATTATTATTATTATTATTATTATTATTATTTTGAAAATCAAAAGAGAAAAATTCATTCAGTGAGGTCCAAGCTCAAAACACGAACAATGGATGGAAAGGAAACCAAAGAACAGTCCATACAGTCAGACATTGAAAGGGCTACCCGAGCTAACAAGTGGGCAACCCTATTCGTAGACCGTTTTACAAATAAAAAGCTAACCTTAACAAAAACAGTACTAGTTTTCTAATGTCATTCAAGATGAGATCAAAAGAAGAAAATAAACTATGATCATGCAAAATGCCATTAATAACTTGGAAGGAGTCACTTTCGATCTGGCAGTTATCAAAATGAAGATCCTTAATCCACCTCAACGCTTCGCGAACGCCAATGGCTTCAGCTTCGTTCGGTCTGCATACACTTGACCATGGGAGACTTTTGGCAGCAATGAAATGGCCTGAAGAATCACGCAAAACAAATCTGAACCCCATCCTTTTGTTGGTTTGATCGAGCGCGGCATCGACACTTCAGTTTTATTTGACAATATTACTATGTTTTTTAGTTTCATTTTCATACACACTAGTTTCATTATAGTAATACCAAAGTACCATTTTAATTCTACTGCAATTCCATTTGACAAAATACATTATTTCATGAACTCTATTTTTTTTTGTTTCATTTTCCACAAATACTAATTTAATTATAGTAATGCTGAAGTATTATTTTAATTACACCACAGGTTCATTTTATAATATATGTTATTGTATGGCTCTGGATTTTAGTTTTATTTTTCACGCACACTAGTTTCATTATAGCAACACTAAAATATCATTTTAATTATACTATAGTTTCATTTAACAATAATGTGCTCTTTTTTTTTTTTAACATCCACAAAAGTCATACCTCCAGTAATTAGTTTAATTTGTTTTTGAAATGTAACATATATTTTAATTTGACATTTTGACTGCGTTTATTCTAATTTTTGATTTTTTTAATTTTTCATTATCCATATTTTAGTTTGGAATTAGAAAAATATGTAAATTGTTGTAAATAAATATATGTAGATATGCTAATGATCTTGTGGTCTAATGGCATGAAGTGAGCAGCATACACGGTACAATGGATTTAAAAATCACATATTCACATTGGGTAATATAACAACGCAGATATCCCATAATTAAAGATTACATATTAATATTGAACAATATTGTATATGAATGAATAATTAGGGTTTTAGAAAGCAGTACCAGTGACTTATTTTGGAATTGGAAAAATATGTAAATAAACACATTAAAGGATAATATATAAGTGGACCACAAGTCTTTATTGAAGGATAATAATGAAAACTATAATCTATCCATCTACTAATTTTTTGTGTGAAAAATATTTTATATTTAAATATTTATTATTAGTTGTGATATTCAATAAATATGAAACAAGTGAAATATTTATCACAAAATTAAATAATGGGTTACAAATAATTATGTGATCGAGTTAATAAATTTAGTCAGTCAAATATGTCATCTCTCAGTCATTATATCATGGACTAAGGTTAGGTTCACATTGCAATGTGAACATTATTCCAAATGATGTTGTTTCGACTTACATAAACAGTGCTTTTAGTGGCGCTGTTTTTTTTTTTTTCGCGCAATAAAAGATATCATTAGTATTACATGTATATAATCTATTAATTATAAGCTTATAAAATCAATACATTAAGTTCATAATAAAAATTTATTAATTTACAATTAAATAAACTATACATACAATAATCATGATTATATATATATGTCAAACACTAATTTATGAATTTTTATCTTTAAATTTATTTACTTACAACCCACATATTATAAATTTAGAATAATGTTAGAATTACTTGACATAATACATTTATAGTTAACCGATTATTTACCACCTCCTGCAAAAGTGAATAGTGAATGTTAACCAAACGGGTAGGAAAATTTTTTGCTAATTAAACAAAACAATATTGCTTGAGATAGAGTCCATAATATAATATCGACCTAGTCATCTCCTACCTCCTTCTAGAATCAATCATAACCATAAAGTAATCAAATTACAACCCTAAGAAAATCATGGTGCATAATCCAATGATAATGACTGGTAATGTCTTTTCATTTGTCAATTGATTAAGAAAACTATACAAGAAAGATACAAATAAAAAATGCATACAATTTACAGCGAATAGTTTTCTAACACTTGTGTACACTCCAAATCTTAATATGTTATTATGATAATGAATGATGTGTTCTGTTTCAACTAAAAGTCTAAGTTTTTTTTTTATTACAAAGGATGGGGATACCCACACAATCTACGCCATTTACGCCTACAAGGGAGCAACCGGATATCAGTGGACCACAAGCCATTTGGTACTAAAAGTCTAAGTTGATAGTTGAATTATACATTTATGTTTATATATTATAGAAATGATAATTTACTAAATATAACAATGGTAACATTTTAATTAAAACCTAAATGAATTCAAACTTACCATTGAAGAATGTAAGAAAAAATATTGTGTATGCATGTACATGGTAATAATAATGTGGAAAGATAACAGAAGTTATAACGGCAGGAATATTTTTGTCCAAAAAATTATGTAGTACAGCTTTTATAGCACAAGATACAAAAAAATTAACGGAAAACATGGACATAAACCAGGGGTATAACCTGAATTGAAGCTTATTATGTTTTTAGATATTCAGTAGTATTAACACTGCATTTGAAATCATAAATTCTCAAGTTGATAGGAAAGTTTCTCTTGAAATTTTAATTCTTAAAATATGAAAATAATAATAATTATTATTATTTGGATACAATAGATATTTCAATTTACAGATTATTATTTTTTTCATATTTTCTATTAACCAAACAATATAATATGAAATTTTCATTTATTTTTTTTTAATTAAATTTCGTTCTTTATGTTGGATTTTGGATTAGGGGTACCAGGAGTAGGCACTCAAACCCAATTAACAACAATTTAATCAAGTCTCTAACTTAAATAGAATGATAAAATTAAACACAAGATTTTAGCATTCAAAAAAAAAAAAAAAACAAGATTTTAATGTCGGTTGAAAGAAATTAAAAAATTACGAGTTCTTTTTTGTTTTCAAGCCAAAACGGAATTTGCTATTTTGGTATGGGGTTAATTGTATATGGTTGAATTCTTGGAAGCCATTAATGATGATCTTGGATGGATGAAGATGAAGCCAAAATAAAAAACAAAAAGGGCAGACAAGGATTGCTACAGCATGTGAGAGAGAGAAAATGTTGCCGGGATAAGATATTGTCTCCACTTGTCCTCATTTCCTTTAATAATATTTTTTTTCTTTTAAGTAATGTTGACTCCAAAGGCAATAAAACATATTTAATTATTTAATTGAGTTATAATGTTTAGGTTAATCTCTTGAGGTAATGAAACTTCGTCCATTATATAATTCTTTAATTGAGTTCCAATGTTTAGGTTTATCTCTTAAGACTCAGTCATTATACGGTGGGTTATGATTTATATTGTAAAATGAACCACTGACATGTATATTTATTTTTAATATATTAAATATGTATCTGTAGTGTATTACATATTCATATTTACTTATTTAGTATCTATAAAAATGGTTCACCTTTTAATGTTGGAATGATCCGTAGTATAATTTGCCAATGAAATGTGTCTAGACTTCTGAGTTAATTTGTGAATGTTGGTGCGCACCTACTTTGGACATAATTCTACACAGTCGTGATTAATGTTCGAACATTGGTATTTTTTTTTCAAATACTGCCTTAATTACTGGTATTTTTTTCTCAAATACTGCCTACTGACGTAGTGAGTTAAATCTGTGCGGGCATGTTGAGGGATTTCTTGTGACATAAAGGTGAAATCGTCCACCCAAGACATTCTTTCGCCGTGCCCCAACAAGATTCTGGAATGGTAAATTATAGTGATTCAACTTATCAAATAGATGCTAGACAAGCTCATTGCAGCAAGGAGCACCTCTATTTTGACTAAGGAAATTGTGGCATGATGCTTTAATTACCATGATCACTTGTGATCCAAACTATGGTAACCATGGCACACCTTAATGAATCAGAAAGACCATTTCCTCTTCTTCTTCATCTGCTTCCCTTTTCCATTATCTTACCTTTACTTGTTCTCACCATCATCATCTTCAAGCTCTTTCTGAAACCATCAAAACCCCTTCACCTCCCACCAGGCCCAACTCCATGGCCACTCCTGGGCAACATCTTCCACCTGGGGAAAAAAACACACATAACCCTCACAACTTTCGCCAACACTTATGGCCCTCTCATCTCCCTCAAGCTCGGAACCCAGCACCTCGTTGTTGGATCCTCCCCCTCCGTCGCATCAGAAATCTTGAAAACCCATGACCGGCTCCTCTCAGGCCGCCATGTCCCCCATGCCTTCCCCACAGAAACCTCACAACTCGACCACACATCCATCGGCTGGACCTCCGAGTGCCACGAGGGGTGGCGCTCCCTTCGCGCCCTGTGCAGGGCCGAGATGTTCTGCAGCAGAGCTCTGGAGTCTCAGGCCCTCCTGAGGGAGAAGAAAGCAGGAGAAATGGTGGGGTTCTTGAGGTCAAAAGTGGGCAGTGAAGAAGGAGTGGATGTTGGGGAGATGGTGTTTGCAACTGTGCTGAACATGTTGAGTAATGTGATGCTATCCAGAGATGTGATCAGATTTGAGGGCGATGGGGTGATGAAAGGGCTTATCAGGAGTGTTATGGAGGTTGCTTCTGCTCCAAATCTCTCTGATTTTTACCCTTTTCTGCAGAGGTTAGACCCCCAAGGTCTGAGGAAAAGGGCACTGGGATTGGGTATGAGGATTAGATCTATGTGGGAGCCTATAATTGAAGAAAGAAGAGAAGTCAGATGTAGTAGTGGTGGTTCCAGCCACCAAGATTTCTTGGATACTCTTCTTGATAAGGGCTTTTCCAATGAAAGAATCCACCAGTTATTCATGGTTAGTGTTCTGATCTCCTGTTAGCATAATACTAGGAATGATCTAGGATCATCAGTATGTTTGGTCATATGAAACTAATATCTTTTCCCACACCTTGTCCGACAAAATAGTAGAGGGGTAAATCACCCCGTGACGCAGCAATCTAGGAGCCCACTATTTTAGATGTGACGGCCTATAGGTGGGAGGACCAGTATCTGGTGCCCACAAGGAGCCTACCACATTAGATGCAACCATGGTTGCAAAACTCGGCCACCTAAGCGCCTAGGCGCTAGGCAGCACCGAGCCTTGCCGTTTTGGCCTAAAGGCGGCCAAAACTCGGCAGGCCGCCTGGGCGGCCAAACTCGGCCTGGCGATCGACTCGGCCGAGTCGACCGATTTTGACCAATTTTGTCTGATTTTGTCTGATTTTGACCAATGTCGCCTTTCATTAATTATTGATTTTAATATTATTATGACGTTATGACTTATAAATTATCATTATTTCATTTATTTAGATGTGTTATTTGATTGAATGTTGAAAACAA